>NC_135500.1:75745311-76045311 GCF_052857255.1 Amblyomma americanum | reverse complement strand
TTGGGACGTTAAATCCCCACAAACCAAACCAAACATAACCAAACCATTTTCATTCATTAAGGCCGGTAGCCACGAGCGTTACTAAAATCAGGCAACGCAATCGCAGCTAGAAATGAATGAGCTGTTAAATAAAATGTGTTTTAAAAGAAAAGTACTTGCTGTGCAGTCGAGCTAAGCGCTCGCCAAAGTGCACCGCCAGGAGCTTAAAATACGGATACGCCAGAAACAACGCGAAAACAATGATTAGATTCGCTAAAAGTGCTTGTTTTTATTTATTTATTTAGTGTGTGTGTGTGTGTTCGCTGTAACAGAGCTGTGCAGCCACAGGGGCTCGTTGTACCTGAGACACAATGGCATTTCCGTAACATACTTTGACGGTGGCACCACAGTTCAACTTTAGAACGTCGGATGACCGGTTTGGGCTGGTGGGATGCTCGTCGCAAGCGATGAATGGTGATGGCACATTGGCTGGTGGTCGTATATACGGTGGTTAGCATGTCCGGCGACCCGTTGCCGGTTGGCGCAGCAGCTTCATAGCAAGCAAAACTGATTTATTAAGGGCGGGATCGATATACAAAGCAATGTAAGAAAAAGCCAGATTAAAAGAAAGGCTGTATAAAAGCGGCCAAGACTGCGACTCGGCGACTCCTCGACTTCTTTGTTTTCAGCTGGTTTGAACCCTCGATAGTTGGGGGGAGCTTTACAATTCCAGCTCTCGTTCAATTTAGACCAATAGCAGTGTAATGACGCCATAAATACAAGTGGGTGGAGCCCAGGGCTCGCCAGAGCCCGACTCTGTGGACACCGCACCTCCTGGAACGTGCAGGGCGCGCAGTTTCGCTTATACATCTCGCTATCCATCAAGGCGTCCCGCATCGGCTCTACTGTCTCCGCTGATAGTAACAAAAAACCCACCGCTTGGCTGAACAACCGAGTGGTTTGAGAAGTCACCGACTTTATTAACGCCCCCACTTCAGAGCTCGTCCCTCAAAGAAAAAAGGTCGTCGGCCGTTCGCGACCTTCACGAGGCCGTTCGCAATCTCACTCCCCATTTGGCCCCACGTCCTTGGACAGGTCCGAAGCGCGCGACGCGTTGTCGTTAGAGAGTAAAAGCATACACAGCGTGGTCCACGATCCGCTACCGTGATCCGCTGGCACCACTGACTCAGTGATACGCGATCACTGAGTACGTGTTGATTGTTCTTGACGCGGCAGGTGCCCACGCAGATGACGGACATGTGGCGCCATCTGGTGCCCTCAGAGCATTCTGCGCACGCGCAGTGCGCCTCGAGGAAGCGAATCACGGTAGCGGTACAGTGCCTGAACCTGAACCGCCCCGTAAGGGAAGAGATAAAGAAGGGAGTGAAAGAAGACATGAAGAAAGAGGTGCCGTAGTGGAGGGCTCCGGGATAATTTCGACCACCTGGGGATCTTTAATGTGCACTGACATCGCACAGCACACGGGCGCCTTAGCGTTTTGCCTCCATAAACACGCAGCCGCCGTGGTCGGTTTCGAACCCGGGAACTCTGGATCAGTAGCCGAGCGCCCTAACCACTGAGCCACCGCGGCGGGTTCGCGGTTCAGGTTTGTGAGACAGATACTGCGCTATTTCCTTTCCCCAAAAGCGAAAATGTTCAATTTCCGTTACGAGGTATAGCACCAAATCGTGTCGGGTTACCTAGAATAATTGACTAAATTTTAGGGAAAGTTCGTTGTAATCCTCAAGGCAAGATTAAAGAATAACACAGGATGTTAGGCGGAGGGCTACTTTATGTAATATATGCCAAAATATTGGTTAGCAGGGAGAAAAACTTCGTACACTTTCCTTCAGCTGAATCCATTTACGAATGTTTTAAATACTGACATGAACTGTCTTCGGTTGGACTTTCTGGCTTTATTAGTAATGTGTGTCTTCCCTTGTTCGTAGAAGGGAAATTTGTTAGCTCGTATAATGAGCTTCTCTTTTCTGCGCTTGCATCGCTAGACCGTGACCCGCAACATATTAGAGAGGAGTTGAATAGGGGATCCGAAGCTTTGGGGGCCGAAATAAGTTTGGGGCGTCGATGTGCGCATGCGAAGAACGCAAGGCCTGTCTTATGTTAACGTTAGCGGCGAACGCTATTCTGCCGAAATAGCGTGCGCCCCAACGCGTTTACGTTCGGTCACCATGGCGGCGCCCGTTGAAGCGGGGCCTCTCGCTTCACCACCGATTCGTCGTTGCCGCTGCGCTGTGTCTCACGTTCACGGCCAACTAAGGCGCACGAGGCTTTCGCTTTGTCTGAACTTGTCTGAACCCCAAAATTTAAGCGATAAAACGCGCCAAATTTTCAGATTGCTTCTGTGTTTACAGAGCTGCTAGGCTTAGCGAGTACGCGTCGTTTGACGTCGGAAAGCGCGGGAGGGTCACACAGGCGTGCGCCCCAACGAGGCTCTACGATCAGGCAATCCCGTCGTCCCGTCGAAGCGGGGCCTCTCGCTTCACCACCGATTCGTTGTCGCCGCTACTCCGTGTATTAAGTTCACGGCAAATAGAAAGGCACACGAAGCTTTCGCTTTGTCTGAAGATGCCCACACCACAAAATTTTAGCGATGAAATGCGCCAAATTTCCAGATTTCTTTTTATGCTATGTTGATTGCCTCAGGGCATAAAAAGGAGTGAAATGAGGGATCACGAGGATGCTTAAATAAATGAAAAAAATGGATGTGGTTTAGCTCGGGTTAACCCAAGTTGAATTGTGAAAGTTTCGTTTCGTCTCATTCTGACGCTCTCCTAAACTCAAAGCGGTCTCTTCCGCAGTTAGAGTCATTCTGGGACGTGGCACGACTTCTAGCCGCATCTTTGTTACAACGCTTCTCGAGTCTTGCGGCGCGTTCTTCTGGCGTCTCTTGAGCGCGTGGTATCTTCCTCGCTTCGTTCTGTCGTTCCAGATCAAGTGTCGCCAAAGTCGCGTCAGCATTGAGAGCATGCATGATACTTGTAGATGCACCCAGATCAAGAGATGTTGAACGCATTCGCCTAGCTGCATAATATGCACGCCGTTTAGCTAAACGTTGTTCCCGCTCTTCATACGTTTATTCCGCACGCCGCCGCTTCTTAGCTGCAGCACTTAGTTGCAGCTTCACCTTATACACATCATCCGACATACCGTGGAGGATTCGCTGGGAAGACTGCGACGAGCCGAGTTGGGGCCGCTTTTCCACAGCTGGCATGACGTCACGTAAAGCGAGCGCCTCCCCCACGGCAGCGGCGCGTGGAGGATTCGCAGGGACGATCGCGACGAGCCGAGTTGGGGGGGGCCGCTTTTCCACAGCTGGCATGACGTCACGTACATCGAGCGCCCCTCGCGGCAGTGGCGGGCAGCTGCAGCATTAATTGGCTTTTGGGGGAAAGGAAATGGCGCAGTATCTGTATCATATCTCGTTGGACACCTGAACCGCGCCGTAGGGGAAAGGATAAAGGAGGGAGTGAAAGAAGAAAGGAAGAAGAGGTACCGTAGTGGAGGGCTCCGGAATAATTTCGACCACCTGGGGATCTTTAACGTGCACTGACATCGCACAGCGCACGGGCGCCTTAGCGTTTTTCCTCCATAAAAACGCAGCCGCGGCGGTCGGGCAGCTGCAGCATGGAGGATTCGCTGGGGCGATCGCGACGGGCCGAGTTGGGGCCCCGCTTTTCCATTCCATTCCAAAAACTTTTATTTCCATCAGAAATGAAGACCCCCTACTCCCTACCCCTGGCGCGCAGGCCAAGGGGCAGGGGCCGGGGCCTCCGCGACTAGATGCAGGCAAAGAGTTGCTGGCTCTTCGCGGCCTCTACCGCCAGATGGATGGCTTTCCTCTGCATGGCGGGGTCTGCACTTTGCAGAAGGGTCGCCCAGGCTTCTCTACTATTTATTCCTTCATTGACCCATGGGGAGTGTGTGCATTGCCAGATTATGTGGTCGAGGGTCCCCCTCTCCCCGCATTCCTTACATTTATCGTCTATGTCTTCGTCTTTCAGGACGTGTGATGCCCATACCGGATTTATGTAGTTTCCTGCTTGTAATCTGCGCCAAGTTGTTGCCTCTCTGTTTCCGAGCTCTTTGTCCGGTGGAGGGACAGTTCTTCGCTGTAATCTGTAGTTTTCTATTAACTCCGTGTATGTCTGTAGTCTCTCGTCAAGCTCCTTGCAATCGGGCGGCTCTGCTCTTGCCCGGAGGTAGAGATCTCGGGCTAAGAGGTGCGCCGCCTTGTTGCCTGGAACTGACGTGTGAGCTGGTGCCCATATGAGGCTAATTTTCCTATCAATTTTCCTTCCAACTAGTATTCGCACCGCTTCTGGTGCTACTCTGCCCCTTCCATAATTGTAGATGGCTGTTTTGCTGTCGCTTATTATGTAACTTGCCTTGGTGCCTACGCAAGCAAGCGCTATTGCTACTTCTTCCGCAACCTCTGGATTGCGGCTGCGTATTGTTGCTGCCGAGATTGCTTTACCTTGGCCATCTACTACCGAGGCTACTGCTGCTCCCAGTTTGCCGCTCGCCGCATCTGTGTATGCCACTGTCTCGCTGTTTACTTCGGTGAAGCGTTTGACTAGTGCTTCAGCTCTTTTTTCCCTCCTTTCCTTATTGAAGGTGGGATGCATGTTCTTGGGAAGCGGGTCAATCCTCAGCTGTTCCCCGATTTTTCTTGGAATATCCTGTTTCTTTTGCATGCCTCTGTCCGTCTGCAGCCCCACAATGCTTAGAATGGCCCTGCCCGAGTATATTGGCTGAGTCTTTCCTGCTGGGCGGTCCTTACTGCTTCGGCTATTTCTTTCCATGCATTATGGATTCCCATTGCTAGGAGTCTTTCGGTGGAGGTGCTTATGGGTATTCCGAGTGCTCGTTTGTAGCATCTCCTGATTACTGAGTCCAATTTATCTCTTTTTAAGGCCCGGATGTTTAGATACGGTGTAGCGTAGCTGAGTCGGCTGATGACGTACGCTTGTACCAGCTTAACTAGGCTCCTTACCTTTAGCCCTCTTCCCTTGAGGGCTATTCTTCTGAATATCCCAGTCATCTGTGCTGCGTAGCCTTCCAATTTCTTTATGGTTTCGTCGTTGTATCCGTTACTTTGAATAAAAAGACCTAATATATTATTTTGTCTACTTTGGGTACTGGTTTGCTTCCGACCATGTTCAGATCGCTGTCTTTTTTCAGCCTTAATGATTGGGGGTTGTACATTAAGAGTTCTGATTTTTCTGGTGAGCAGGCAAGCCCCCTAGCTGCTACGTACTCTACCACTGTATCTGCAGCCGTTTGTAGCTTGTTCTCTATTTCTGCGTCGCTACCTTTGTTTATCCAGACGTTTATGTCGTCAGCATACATGCTGAAATTTAGGTTTTTTATTCTCCCAAGTTTAGCTGGGAGACCCCTCATTGCCAGATTGAAGAGGAGTGGGAAGAGTACCGATCCTTGTGGGGTACCTCTGTTTCCCAGCTCTATTTCTTCCGATTCCAAATCTTGGTATCTTATCTTTGCCGTCCTGTCTGCCAGGAAGTTCTTTATATAATTGTAGGTTCTGCCTCCTACGCCTATTTCCTGAAGTTCTGTCAGGATTGCCTCGTGTTTGACATTGTCAAAAGCTTTCTTGAGGTCTATAGACCTAGGATTGCTTTTATAGCTCTCGATCACGAGTCTATGATGTCGTGCTGGAGTCTCAACATCACATCCTGGGTGCTTAGGCCCGGCCGGAATCCGACCATCTCATTCGGCTATAGTTCATTATCTTCCATGAATCGGGTTAGCCTCGTTTGGATTACATGTTCCATTAGTTTCCCTACACACGATGTGAGGGAAATCGGCCTGAGGTTCTCAAGCTTAGGGGGCTTGCCCGGTTTGGGGATTAGTATGATGCTAGCTTCTTTCCATTGTTTCGGAAGTTCACCCTTCTCCCATACCTGCTGTACATACTTTGTTATAGCTGTGATCGACTCATCGTCTAGATTTCGTAGCATTTTGTTTGTTATTCGATCTGGTCCTGGGGCCGGTTTCGTTTTAAGCCTGATTATTTCCGCTCTCACTTCAGCCTCCGTTATGGGTGCGTCTAGCTCCTCATTTGGGGGTCCCCATATTCTGGTAGGCTGGTGCGAGTCACGTTTCCTATGTATGTTTGCTTGATTTCTTCCATGAAGCCCTCGTCTGTTCCGTCGTATTTATGTCGCGTCTTGGCTAGTCTTATGTTTGTCTGCGACCTGGATTGGGTTGGGTCTAGTAAGTGTCTTAGAATGTTACATGTTTTTGCTAGACTCATGCCTTTTTTCCATGTCTTCGCATTTGCTGCACCAATTTAGTTCGCATAGTTGTAGTGGGTATTTTTCGATTTCGCGATTTAATCTGGCTATTGTTCTTTTTAGATTCCGGTTCCATTTCTGTCTTTTGAGCCGGTTTTATAGACTACCTTTTGCCTCCCACATGTGCAGTAGTTTGTTGTCTGCTATGAGTGGGGCGTCTTGGCCTTCTAGAGTTACCGTTGCTTCGGCGGCATGTCTTTTGAGTGTGTCTGTCCACTCTCCTAGGTCCGTGATGGTTGCGGCTGAGGATTCCTCCCTCCGCATTCTAAATTTGTCCCATTCTGTGACTTTTGGCTGTTTTAACCGTTTTTCTTTGACTCCCTACATTAGCGTAGTGGCAATTATATAGTGGTCGCTGCCTAGGTCTTGTCTTGTATTTTCCCACGTTACTGTTCTGGTGTTTTTGGAGTGTTAGGTCGGGTGTGGTGTCCGCGGTAACACTGTTTCCTTTTCTAGTTGGGTTTCCTGGGTCGTTGTGTAGTGAGAGGCTCAGTTCTTGTATATCCTCCCACAGCTGCCTTCCCTTGCCGTCTTTCCTGTTGTATCCCCACACCTCATGCAGCGCATTTAAGTCTCCTACGATGAAGAGGGGGTTCTTTCCCGCTGCTTTTAGAGCTTTTCGGAAGATAGCCCTGAACCTGATCTTTTTCTGTTTAGGGCTTGAGTAGATGTTTAGTAGAAAGAGACTGGGCTCCTCTTTCCTACCCGTAAGCATCTCCACTAAGACTCCTTCCATGTCCCTGGATTGAATATCGTGTTCAATAGTTGCTATGTTTCTTTTCACTAGGGTTGTTACCCGTGATTTTTGGCCTTTATCACTGAGAAACGCCTCATATCATGGGAGGGATGCTAATTTCCCGGTCTCTTGCAGCGCTATTGCTAGCGGATTCTCTACTAATGTGTCTATGTAGTTTTGCAGTAACGCTCGCTTGCGTTGGAATCCTCGGCAGTTCCAGTGCCAAATGATAGAGTTATTTTCCGGCCATATTGAATTTGAGTAACAGTGTCCTCTAAGTTTTTCTGTCGCTCTCCAAGGGCAATCAGCTCGGTTCTTTGTGTTTGTAGTTCGGTTCTCTGCGCCTGCAGTTCTGCTGTTATGCTTTCAAATCTTTGATTTATATTCTCTTGTATCTGGCTGAGCGCAGCCATGACCTGCGCCATGAATTCTCTTTGTTCTGTCTGCATCGCTTTTATCGCGTTCCTATTTGCTTCACATAGGAACGCGATAAAAGCGATATGACCGCTGGTATGACGTCACACATAGGTGGCGCTAAAGGCCAATGGTGGATTCTACGGGACGACGGCCAAGAGCGGAAACCTCGAGCAGTATTGCTTTCGCAATAAAAAGGTTGGCTGATCCAATAAAATCAAGGAGTGAACGATGATGTGGTCCATGTGTCCAAGCGATATATTAATCCGGATTGTAAGGTGAGAGACCCACTGCCGCCAGGTGCCGAATTCTCGTCGGCCTCAGCGCCGGGCAAATTCACAGCACGTGGTGAATATCCGCCTATCTCTGATCTTGCAGACTGGACACCCGGGGCGGGGATATAAATCTTGAAATTGCGGCCGCTTGCGTGTCACGGCTGGAGTTAGGGCAACCCCGCCCCGGATCCTCCGAAGCGCAACCTCCTCTGCACGGGTAAGACCACGGGGGAGGGTAACCGCACGCGGAGGGATTTGAGCACGGGCGCGACGCCGGAGGTGTTCCTTTCTTGTTAAAAGGAGGGTGGTGTCGTCCAGAGTGAGGACTCGAGGCAAAGACGAGGTTGGGGTCGAAAGGCGGTGCGGGCAGGGCAATTTTTTTCTTTTTTTCTCGTCCTTTCTGATATATATTATCCTTTGAACTTTTTTACGAACTAAACTGTGGCAAACCATATATTTATTCCTTTCTTGATCAATTCGGGAATAAAGAAGCAATTCTCATTCTGATATACATTAAAGACAGGTTGTTAGACTCTGCTCACCTTTCGTTACTCTTAATTGATGAGTTACTATTCTTTTAAACCTTCATAATTATAGATTGATATCAACCAAAATCCCTCCAAAGGAACTCCGCACAAAATTTGATGTAGGTAAAAGTGTTCTGCTCTCACTTTTAATCTCGGTTATATAAAATTCCAGTAAGAAAGGGCGTCAGGCAGGGAGACACGACCTCGCCAATGCTATTCGCCACCTGTTTACAGGAGGTATTAAGAGGCCTGAATTGGGATCTGTTGCGGATAACAGTTATTGAAACATGCGTTAGTGATCGACAACGATGGCATAGGCAGCGATCGCGTATAGGCACAGCATTCACCTCGCATGAAAAAGGACCAGGGTTCGAATCCCGGTGCCGCGCAATCCTCCACCGGGTTTGAAAAAAATATCCGGTGTTGATGGAATTGCGTAACCAGGCCTGGGGTGCGGCCTGACCTTGGTAACCAGAACCGACAACGCACTCCCTCACGGAGCAGGATTTGGCCACCCCCGGTGTAGTACTTGGGCACAACCATCTATGAACAAACCAATTAACCCTCGGACCCCTTAGTCCGCAGCGGCAGCGGAGCAACTGACCAAGGCGGAAGTCAGACTTGTGACGCAGCGGAAGGTGCTAAGTATCTCTGGATCTGGACAGGCGGAGATTGGAATCTGAACCTGGTAATGTCTAACGCTAGAACTTTATCCAGTGAGGCTAGCCTAGCAGTGCTGTTCGAGGAACTAGCGGGTATTAAATAGGATGCCATAGAGCTTACTGAGGTTAGGAGGACAGATGAGGCATATAGAGCACTAAGGCGTGGGCACGTACTGTGCTATCGCGGATTAGCGGACAGAGGAGAACTAGGTGTGCGATTCCTTTGCAATCAGGATAAAGCTGGCAACATAAAGGAGTTCTATATTATATTAAGGAGAGTGTGGAAGCTATCGTAATGAGCCTTAATAAGATGTAGAGACTGAAGGTGGTGCAGGCCTACGCGGCTGCATCCAGCTATGATCACCAGATCGTTGAAAGCTTCTATGAAGTCGTCGAATCGGCAATGAACACAATAAGGTCACGGTACACTGTACTGATGGGTGACTTCAACGCGAAAGTGGGCAATAATAAGGCTGGCGACCAGGCGGTAGGCGACCTTGGCATAGGCTCCAGGAAAAGTAGGGGAGAGATATTAGTGGAGTTCGCCGAGAGAAATTATTTATGGATCATGAACGCCTTCTTCCCCAAACGAGAGAACAGGAAGTGGACGTAGAAAAGGCGCAATGGTGAGACTAAAAATGAAATAGACTTCATGCTATAGGCTCACCCTGGCATCGTGCAGGATGTGGAGGTCCTCGGAAATGTGTGTCGTAGCGACCACAGAATGGTAATGTCTCGAATTAGCTTAGACCTTACCATTCTCGAATTAGCTTAGAGGGAACGGAAGAACTTAGCAAAGCGGAAGCCCATAAATGCGTTAGCGGCAAGTGGGAAAGTATAGAGGAATTCAGGATATCGCTTCAAACAGATATTCGGGTTTAACTGATGAATACGATCTTAATGTTCAAACAATGAACGATAATCTCACAGCTATCATTACGGAGTGCGCAGTAGAAGTAGGCGGTAGGGTGGTTCGACAGGATACTGGCAAATTATCTCAGGAGACGATAAATAAGATTAAAATGGGCCAAACCATGAAAGCGTCTAATCCTACAGAAAAAATAAAACGGGTAGAGCTATCGAAGGTAATAAATAAGCGCAAGGTAGCCAACCTAAGGAACTCTAATATGGAGAGAATTGAGCATGCCCTAAAGAACGGCAGCAGCCAAAAAACGGTGAAGAGAAAACTAGGCATAAGTAAAAACCAGATGTATGCGTTAACAGACAAAGAGGGCAATGTCATTTGCGATACGAATAAGATAAATAAGGTAGCCGAAGAGTTCTCCACAAATCTGTAGAGTAGCCAATGTAAACAGAACGTTAATGATTAGACAGTAGCGCACAGCAGTGCGTCATCCCGCCAGTAACGAAAGAGGAAGTAAAGAAACCCTTATAGGAGAAATGCAAAGGGGGAAAGAAGCTGGTGAGGATCAGGTATAAGCAGATCTGTTGAAGGACGGAGGCGAGATTGTGCTAGAAAAACTAACCATCCTGTGTATGCAATGCCTTATGACCTCGAGCGTAGCAGAAGTTTGGAAGAACGCTAACACTATCTTAATTCATGTGAAAGGAGACGTGAATGACTTTAACGATTACAGACCGGCCAGCCCACGGTCCGTTGCCTATAAGGTATTTACTAAGGTAATCATTAATGAAGTCAAGACAACCCTACACTTCAGTCAACCAAATGATCGGACAGGCTTCAGTAAAAAGCACTCTAGAATAGACCATGCTCCCACTATAAATCATGTAACAGAGAAGTGTGCAGAATATAACCAACACTTGTATATATCCTTCATAGATTACGAGACAGCATTTGACTCAAACTTTAGCTGTCATGCAGTCATTGCAGAATAATGGTGTAAAACAATCTTATGTGAAAATGCTGGAAGATATATCTATGACGACTGCAGAGCTACCATAGTCCTCCATAAAGTCAGCAATAAAATTAAAATAAGGAAGGATGTCAGGAAGGGAGACGCGATCCAGCCAGTGCTGTTCACCGCCTGTTTACAGGAGGTGTTTCGAGGCCTATATTGGGAACAGTTGGGGATAAGAGTTAATGGAGAATACCATAGTAATCAGCGATTCGCTAATGAGATTGCCTTGCTGAGTAATTCAGAAGATTAGTTGAAAAACATGATCAATAAGTTAGACAGGAAAAGCAGAACAGTGGGTCTAAATTAGCACACAGAAAACCAAAGTAATGTTCAACAGTTCAGCAAAGGAACAACAGTTCACAATTGGTAGCGAGGTGCTGGAAGCGGTAAAGGAATACGTATACATAGGGCAGGTATTGAGCGCTGATCCGGATCCTGAGAGGGAAATAACTAGAAGAATAAGAATGGGGTGAAGCGCATATGGCAGGTTCTCTCACATCATGAGTGGCCGTTTACCAGTATCCCTCAAGAAAAAATATGCAACGGCTGTATCTTTCCTGTACTCACCTAAGGGGTTTCAGCTTAAGTAAAGGACAACGCAGCGATCCATGGAAAGAAAAATGATAGGTGTAACGTGACGAGACCGGGAGCGGGCAGAGTGGGTAAGGGAACAAACGCAGATTAGTGACATCCTAGTCGAAATCAAGAGGAAGAAATGGGCATGGGTAGGGCATGTAATGCGAAGGCAAGATAACCGCTGGTCCTTAAAGAGGCTCTGAAAAGGGCTCTAATAAAGTTGCGGTATGCCTGGGATGTTAAAGCACGCCTCTTCACGATTATTATTATCCAGGAATAATTCTTTAATGCGCTTTGTAGAAACAGAGTTGTCTGAAGTCAAAATTTGAATTTCAGCGTCTTCGCGCCTTTCCCTCTCCTCTCGTCACTTTTTGCACGCTGGAAGGTCGGCGCTCCTCCGCCGACCCCACCTCCGGGAGAGAGCTTCCTGAGCTACCGGGAGCCCTTCCCGGCGACATTTTCATGCTCGCACCCTCCTCCGTCGCTCGCATCTACGTATACATGTTGAGAGATGGTTATTGGTTGGATTAGTTGGCTCAGATGTTCATGACAACACAATGCAGTGATTCAGCAAGTTGATGTCCTCTCCTCGGAAGGTGTTTCAGAGCCCCTTTAAGGTTAACGGAGTGGATTTCAAGAAAAGGCAAGTACCCGGGAATGGGGGGGGGGGGGGGAGGGGGGCAGAACGTTAGGAGTGCAGATGAGATTAAGAAGTTTGCGGCAATATGGCGACTGCAGCTGGCAAATGACGGGGTCAATTGGAGAGACATGGGAGAAGCCTTTGCCCTGCCGTGGGCGCAGTCAGGCTGATGATCACCTTAGTAATCTGTGATTCGCTGATGATATTGCCTTGCTATGTCCCTCAGGAGATGAACTGCAAGACATGATCAATAAACTAGACCTGCATAGTAGTGCTGCGGGTCTAAAATAATATGTAGAAAACTAAAGCAATCTTCAACAGTCTCGGAAGGGAGCATCAGTTTACAATTGGAAGCGAGGTGCTGGAAGTGGTAAGGGAATACGTCTACTTAGGGTAGGTAGTGACCGCAGATCCGGATCACGAGAGTGAAGTAACTTGAAGAATAAGAATGGGATGGAGCGAATATGGCAGATTCTCTCAGATCATGAATGGCAGGTTTTTATCAATATCCCTCAAGAGACAAGTATATAACAGCTAAATCTCACCGATACTGCAGCCTATGTGGCAGAAACGTGGCGGCTAACTGAAAGGGCTTAACTTAAAGACAGCTCAGCGGGCTATGGAAAGAAAAATGGTAGGTGTAACGTTAAGAGACAGGAATAGGATAGATTGGATCAAGGACCAACACGAGTTAAGGACATCTTAGTCGAAATTAAGAAGAGAAATGGGTTTTGGCAAGGTTTTTAATCCGAAGGCAAGACAACCGATGGTTCTTAAGGGTAACAGATTGGATTGCAATGAAGGACATGCGTAGCAGGGAGCGGCAGAAAGTTGAGATTATGAAGTTTGCGGGGATAGGCTGGTCGCAGCTGGCACAGGACAGCGTTAATTGGAGAGACATGGGAGAGGCCTTTGTCTTGTAGGGGGCGCAGTCAGGCTGATGATGACGACGATGCTATCTGCTTGTGTGACCTCTATTTAGATAAAAATAGCAACTGTAATTCTTCGGCATAAGCAAGTGGCGCGCAGTAATATTAACATTTATAGACCTGTTTCGATGATTCTCGGTATAGCTCAAACGTTAGATGAAAAACATTAGATTAGATATTTTATCTGCCCCTCAAATATTCAGTAGACTAAACCGCTCCAAGTAGAACGCCCATTCTTCGCTAGGACAAAATTTTCCCAGAATTCATGCTTTCCCCTCACGACACACCAGTTAAACTGTTTGCCTTCATTTATTGTTGAATATTCCAATGAAGATATGTTTGCTGAATTGTTACTGCAACACATGTAACCCTCTCCTGTTTGGGCAGCGATGCTGCCTGCAGTATTTGTAAGTAAAATAATAAAAACAAAAACATTTAGTTCTTACTGCAACACATTTTCTAGATAAGCATAGTGTAATGTAATCTTATCATCATGGATTTGTGCGGATCAAATGCACACAAACACTGCTAGGTTTTCCTCTGATCTGTTACATTCTTCACTAGATCCCAACTACATTGCATGTGCGGTTTTCCTTGACGTCTCAAAGGCGTTTGACAGTGTTGGCCATAGCATTCTGTTACAGAAACCGTCTTCGCAAAGGCTTCGTGTATTTTCTGAAACTACTACCTAACTTTCTAGAATAGATGCCATGTGGAAGCGTGGGAAATCCTTAAGTGAATTTATTTCTGCTAAATTTAATGTCTACCACGGCTGAAACATAGGTCAATAATTTCCCTAAAGTTGGGAACATCTATCTGTATCAATATGAGGACGATACTGTTATTGTATCGCGCTACTAATTATTGTGACCTGCTTAGCTCCTCACAGAAAATCGCAGCTAACACAGTGCGCTTGTGTGGGACTAATTTAATAAGTAATAATACTTCTAAAACGCAAGCTGCTTTTTTCCATAATCTGATGAAAAAAATTATCCGTATGAAGTTATCATTCATAGACCTGACTTTTCTACGGGGACGTGCCGGTTTGTTGTGGTTGGGGTTGTTTGGCAGTTATCTAGGACGAAATTAATTTATCCTACATCTGAAAAAAATGTGCGTGCTGTTTCCTGTCTATCGAATAATGCGCGGCTTATCATGACAGTTTATGTTCAAGTAAGCATTGTCCACCCTCTAGCGGGCAGTGCTGCACAGTGGGTTGCTGTTTATGGACATTGTGCTGTTAGATGGAGCTCAAGAATTACTCCAGTTTTGTTAACTGTTGTCTACTATTGCATGTTTTTTTTCAAACAGCGGTTGAGATGTCTTTGCATCGTTGAATTTACTGAATTCTACCGTATTTATTCGCGTAATGAACGTGCTCGCATTAAGAATGCACGCATAATTTGGCTGTCAAAAAGGGCATTTTTTCCCTCTCACATAATAAACGCATCCGTTTTCTCTGGTGCGCAGGCTGGTGATGAAAAAGGGTGAGTAATAAAACTGGTGCCCTCCTTTGAACGCCGAAATAACAGCGCAATACTACAAAGCGGCATCTGCAGAACGTCAAGACTGCCATACCTCTGGCTGCGGCAAGAACAGGCGAGATTTATCAGAGAGGAATCCGCCAGCCAATGCAAGCCACGCTTGGTCACAAAGGGGGCTTGATGTATCATATTGTAGCAACTTGTTGCGGTTGAGTTTCGCGCTGAATGTTGCAGGTTCTGCTAGAGTCAACTTCGCTCTCATTGGACAGTCCTGTGGCCCCTGTAAACGCGTGAATAACGTTGCTGGCTATATGCTCCCGAGTGCGAAAACCGGGCAGAAGAGTGCATTTTGTTTTATTTATAAAGTGAATTGGTTAAGTATTCCTTCCGCCAGCCTACTTTTTCATCTCGTATTTACCACTTCAAATTTTTTCTGACTATATTACCGCGCGCAAGGAACGCACCTCTCCAATTTATATTTTTTGAGAAAAAAATTGCACTCATTATGCGAGTAATTCCCTCATTGTTAAAACTAATGTTATTAAGCATTATTAAGTAACATTTACAAGATAAGGTTTAGCAAGGTGCACTGCCTAATATCGAAACACTTATACTAAACCCCCTAAATAGTGATTAAATACGAAAAAAAGGACGAGTCAGTATTATGTTCAAGCAACATTTAATGAATTGCCAGCGTCTGTGCTAGTTGAAAACACGAGACGTGGATTGTGAATGGTGGGTTTGTGTTTAGCGCATGATGGCCTTGGATGCTTATGCGCCACTAAACGCAACACGAAACACAAAACTAAACAAATCACAGCACTAAACAAAACACCAAACACAACACCAAACACAATACAACACGACAAAGGGGCTCTGAAAGGGGCTCCGAATAAAGTTGCGGTATGCCTAGATTGTTAAAGGACGCCGCTGGCCAACGTCCTCCAGCAAGAATTTTTTTTACTGCGTTTGGTGGAAACTGAGTTACCTCAGAAGGGTAGAAACTTGGGCTTGTTGGTACATTTTCAAGGGTAGACTTGGTAGCGCAAAAAGCACAGGGACACAGAAAGACAACACCACCTGCACGTGCAGTTACCTGCACGTTGTCAAGATTTAAATTTGCGCATCTTCGCGCCTTTATCTCTCCTCTCGTCACTTTTTGCAAGCTGAAATGTCGGCGCACCTCAATGCAATTCAAATTTATTTTACCAGAAGTTTTGAAGGATACCTCGACTAAAAGCTGTAAATCACATCTTGACATGGCCCAGGAAACCTTTACAAGGCTGTACACGACATAGTTACTAAGAACAATAGTTAACAGAAACAATGTAAGCTAGAGAATAGCAGACACTATACAATAATAAATTTGCGTGGTTTTCCAAAGCACAGACAAGCTTAGTTTTCAATATGATCAGAATTAATGCAAGAATACAGCATACATGCGTATTCCAATAAAACTGTAGATTTTTACAATCATAATTGAACCCAAGATAATGTAAAGGTAAGAGATATATTGGATCAGTGAAACAAACATATATCAAAACACTACTGTTTTCAGGCTGGAAAACGATTCTTGAAGCTGTTCAAATTAAATTAGCTCGACATAGCTCGCCGGCCCCACCCACTCGGACCCTACGCAGGCTGCCAACGCGCGCATGCTTCCTATAAGCATGACGCATCCTGCATTTGCCACCAGCGCTAAGGAGCAACAATATAAACGCGAAGACGCAAGAATGTGTGTACACCGCCGAAGCGGAGGCACAAGAGACAAGCACAGGCCGAAGGAGCAACGAAAGCATTTGCTAGGAAATTCACAGAAAAAAACATTTGGACATATTGCTTCTCAGTTTGCTGTGGTCAAATTTTGCGTTATAGGTGGCAACTATCATGTGAGTGCTTTTATTTATTTTCTTTTTTTAATTTATTTACATTGTCAAGACTTGCATGAAATATTTGAGAACAGAAGCGATAGAATCGGAAAACACAACATAAAATAAATAAAGGTGCACAGATACAACACAAGATTATAACACATAATGACTGAAATATGTGGACTGAACATGTACTAAGCAATGAAAGAAACGCTTTATTTTCAGCCCTGAATGCAAGTTACGTTACGTTAGCAGAAGAGTGGCGAGAACGATAGTGTTTCACATGGCGACTAATACGACGGGCAGGAGATTAACTGGTTAGTGGATTGGTGGTGTGGTGTAGGCTTGACAGGATAGCTCAGGGCATGCGCTCCAAAGTATGGAAGCAGACACTGGAACAAACTGCCCACCCATGCTACCGCAAAAATTCTCGCAGATATTCACGCGGGCAATAGAAAATGATTAGTCTTAATATTTTATATTTTATACTTGAGCTCGTGCAGAGTTCATGCACATGTAATACCATTTAATGCCCGATACTTGGACTTTTGGGGATGAAAAAAAGTTAAAGCTGAACCGCACTACGCGCTGACAAAACATGATCAAATCTCAACGCATGCTGGCTTCCCTTGCCTTTTTTCAACAGACATTGGCAAGGCATATGAATAGAAACAGGCACAGTTTGTAGCGGGGGGAGTAGGAACCCGCAGCAACAATTATTCCCGTTCAAAACTGCTACCCACTAGTGGTTGTTATAACGTTAAGGAATACCACAGCGTAAACATTTTTCCTGTTCGCAGCGGAATTTTTTAACATTTCACTTTCACACTTCCAAATTCTTGACATTTTGAGGGCATCGTTTCCTAAGGTCAGCGAAATGCTACGGTCTCACGTTCTCTGCTCTGTGCGGTTTTTCATGTGCTCTATGTTTTATCCCTTAGAACGTCCCAGAGCCTGCACAGGCGATATTTAACGGGAGAACTTGCATATGGGTGCGCTGAAATTTTTTTCATTTAAACTATATTAAATTGAGCCAAATCCCATTATTTTCAGATGGCAGTAATGTATTGTATTTGGAGAAGACAGAAATGGCCGTAATTAATCAGTAAATAAGTTCGAATTGCTATCCCCCTTCCTTGCCCACATATCGACTCGCCGGCTGTTAGCGATTTAAGTTTTTTCTAGAGTGCAGGAAATTCATAAGCTGATTCCAATGAGCACTGGACGGCAAAAGAAAACATGAGAAATTTAGTATTCAAGAAAAAACCTTTTACAACACGGCAAAATCAGTAAAATACGAAAAATAAACTCTGAAAAACTCACGCCATCTGCAGAGAACGTAATCAGGGGAGCACTTTCCTGACACCAGACCACTTTTATAGTTGCCTGTTAAGCAATCTTCAAACAACGCGGTCCTTTAAAGGTGAAAGAAGAAAAACAATAAGAAACAGATCAGAACGAAAGTACACCCCAAAATCGGTTGGCGCACGTCGTCCTAGGCGAGGCGATTGCAGGCGGCCAGCTGAGCGGGCGGTGTGTAGTTGCCATGGAAGAACTTAGCCAGAGCCTTGAGGAAGTGCAGCCGGGCGAATGCTCCTGAGCCGCAGTCGTTGTTTGCGTCTTCGAACTGCACATTTATCGCGGCGAAATTGAGCTTGGGTCTCGTCACATACCGACCGGTTGTGCACAGCTGCGAGGGGGCAATAGAAAGAAAAAAAGGCAGTAGGTCTAAATGGACACCTATTCCATGTGCGCAAAAGAAACGCACAAATGAAACACAGTACGTACGGATCTCCGAAAGGGGAAGTAAGGATACAAAGCGACCGGTGTGGATGTGAAAGTGCGATTCGTACGCTTCACAGTACAATCGGCGGACAGCCGGAGCTCCCCAAACTATTTTTGAAGCTTCTCCGTTGATCTTCCTAGCACATAGAGCTCTTAATACCCCCCTCCCTCTTCTCATCCCAAGCGAAAAATTTTCTACGGCAAGCACGCATGCCACAGGTGTGCTGTTCTCATGCGCTCACGAGCCGACCTGACGTGCGTTGAGGCCGTCGTCTCGCGCGAGCAGCTTCCACTTCACTGTAAACAGCTTGCGAGATGCAGTAGGATCACGTCAGGGCAAGAGCCCGCTGTTGTTGTACCGGCTTGCCGAACTCCACGTGCAGTCGGGAGATAAAGCTCAGTGGAGGGGTTGTGGGGACAAAAATATTTCGGTGCCGTGAAGCAAGACAGTCGCATAAACGAAGCAGCAAGTATGAGGGAAGTCGCATGATCCGCCCGCCAGCAATATTACGAGGAGTCTGGGTCACGAGACGGCGCTGATCCCGCAAATATTTTGCTGCTCACGGTACCTATCTTCTCTTTTTCTTCTCTTCTCATTGGAAATACATGAATGCTAAGAGTTCCAAGTATATCAGAACACAATCTAGCTCTGCGATCATTCCACCTCGAGGAATCACAGTAAGTACACAGACTTTATAAGTAAAAGCTTTAGACTGGGTACAGAAGCCGCTGTGGTTTATTTACCTCGAATTGCGCTTATTTTCTCGCTTTGCACTGATTGTGTGCGTCATCCTCCGGACGGGGCCAGCTAGTAACATAAACTGTCTAACAGAAAAGCAACTCGACTTACCGCACGATTTGGCTGTTTTACTGATGTGCAATGGAGAGCTATTTTACGTACATCGCAATGTATCGACACTACCTTCGGCATGCCGTCAACTATAGTGCTGCATATGGAAGCATGTAAAATGTGCTCCATCTTTGTGAACCGCGATCTGTCTCACCTTAGTGCGAAGTGCCTTCACATTGTCGTAGGTGAAGAGCCACTTATCTGTCTTGTCGTATGCGACAGCGCCGTCATAGGTGTCGTCGTAGTACAACGTGGCCTTGTACTTCGCATCCTTGCAAGCCTGTTACAACACAGAACAGTTTGGGTTTTTGGCGAACAGTATCTATGCGACTGCAGGCACCGAACTTGCTTCTCCGCCGTGCGACACTTGTCAAGCAAAGCGATAAGTTGGCGTAAAGCTTAACGCGAAGCGGACGCTGCTTTCCATGCACATGAAGAGTCGGCGCTGAACCTCTACTGCCTAATTCTGCGGTCTCCACTGAGTGCCACACATAAAAAACGTTGGTTTTTAACGGATAATTGCACTAAGTGAGGGATTACTCATTTATTAACTTGAGAGCACTTACAGTTAATTGTTGACGCAGCTGAATACTTTTCAAATGCAATGAAATTAATAGAAACTTTTGTATCGTTTCAGATGCTCTTATACGTTACCTGCACAGGTTCGTCGCTCAGTATCTGTTGTAATAAGGGAGTAATTACTGATTGACATCAACCAGAGCGCAGCCATATGTCTACAAAGGAAAGCTGTACAGCTTTTTCAGGAACTTCGTAGCTAAAGAAAAATTCGTCCTGGTCCGGTGTTCGAACCCGTTACCACGGGCTTCTAAAATATCTCACCTCCAACTACACCCTAATTCCAGCGTCTGGTATTTGTTACGCTTCACGAAACAACGATGTTACAAGCTGCCGTGTTGGTATGGGTCTTTGAACGTGTTATTAGCACTTTCGTGTCACCCTCTCTCGCAGTTATAAAGGGAAATCGAATGTTGCAGTTAAATCTTGACGAGGTTGAACACAAACAGGTGCAAAGAATTACATTGTTCAGTGTGTGCGGTGGTGGGTACGGTTCCTCTTTCTTCACTCAGAACTTGTTCAAAGACAGATCGACTATAATTCGAATTAACGCACAAATGCGACCAACATGCATCGCTTGGACCGCTGAGAGACGTCATCTGCAGGCGCACACACACGTGCACAGATGGAAATGATGGGCCGACCTCGGCGACGGGGGCGATCTGGCCAGACGGCTGATGCTCCTTGCGTCCGCATCGCTGCCCAAGCGAGTAGTTGCCTGGTTTGCCCTCCAGGGTGTCCGGGTACTTGGGCTCGTACCAGCGACCGCCCATCCCAAGGGCCACGGCGAACGCGGTCGTGGCCGGCCACTTGTCGATCTCTCCGGCAAGGCTCCAGAGTGCCGTGCTCTAGGATACGGAAAAGGTTGGCAAGTGACGCACTGGGTTTGCGGAAATCTGCTACCGCATAACAGCCTTGTGCAACTGCGACATAAGCTTTCCTTCTATACCCTCTTGCCAGATTAGCCCGTGGCTCATTTTTTAAACAAAGAACACGCTCGATGGATCAACGGCTCTGTCGTTTTTTCGTTCGATCAATTACTGTTTTTATTTTCATCCACACAGCTAGGACAAGAGTAAAAAAAAACAGTTCCTTGAAATAGAGAAATTTTACATGTGAATACAGGATTTGACCGCGTTTTCTTCACAGAAAAGTTTAATGAAGCAGTGCGCGAAAAGGGAGGCCTCCTTTAGGAATACACCATGACTGAGTAGGACACGTACACGGTCGATGAAAAGTTCCGGGCCACAGCGTCTGCTTTTGAGCAGTATATTCGGGCAGTTACGATATCCTCGAAACTGTAAATATCTGTAGAGCGTAGAACTATTTCTAATCTCTGCGAACCTTGGTAGCCTTATCGCCACCTTAAGCGCCAGGACATAACGATGAAAAGCAGACCCTGTGGCTTGGAAACTTTTGAAAAACCCTGTACATGTGTCGTCTGGAGCGAACACAACACTAATCACATCTCAGTGGACTGGTGCACTGGCTTAAGGTATTCAGGAGGTATACGGTGCCTATGAGCGAACGTATTGGCTGCAGTTGTGCAGCAACATCCTACGTCTCCGAATTGCAAATACTGCTGACCAGAGGTGGGCATTTGACCTCAAAAATGTGGACCTCACCTCAATTCCTCAAAATGAATTTGCCGACCTTACTCAACCTCAACCTCATCAGTTGAGGTTGAGGTCTCCTTAGAAGCCCTCACCTCACTTTTCCTAAAGCCACTGCTGACCTCACTCAACCTCACCTCAACCTCAAATTGTAAGGTTGAGTTCGGCTTCGCGACCTCAGAAAACAAACGAAAAACAAAACAAAAACTGATTAAGAAGTTTTTCAGATAAAAATAATTTTGAGAATCCTGTGAGACAGGAAAGCCAAAATGATTATGGTAATATTAATAAGGTGTGTACAGACACTATTGATGTGCACGCAGTAGGAGCAGTTATAATCTGGGATGAATCCCCCAGAGAGTATATGGCCTGCGGGCACGGGTGTCCCATACGCGGTTACCATCAGTACGTCGGTGAGTCCTTTATATGTGTCAATATTTGGCAATCTTCTTCGTGTATACTTGTTCGTATTGGAAGCCTCGCGCTCATTCACGCACGAACCGGCAATTGACAAACGCAGCCCTTCTACACCATCAACCAGAAATTGGGAGAAGTGGGGAGGTATTAATGATACCCTTTTCAGGCTTCAGAATAGTTACCAAATATAATTAAACTGGTCGTCGATGTACTGTCCAATGCGACGGTTAAGCAGACGCATATCAGTATATATCGATTTTCTAGCTCTGTTCTCATGTATATCATACTGCAAAGGTCATGCAACGACACATGCCTTTGATTCTCGAGATGATGGCGATGATGATGATGCTAACAGTGTATCCTCATGAGCCCGGGGAAGTCTGATATACCGCTACCAAATTAAATGTTTCCGGAATATTGATTAAATATTATACATTACCCAGCAACCGAAGACAATTATTGTGCGGGAAATTAGGAATACCTGCTGCTAATAATTAATGATGATGATGTTGATGTCCTGTGGAGGTCAAGACCCTCCCCCATTTCGATATCTTTTTCCAATCCCCCCCCCCCCCCCCTCCCCGCCCTTGGAAAAAAAAAACCCGCCTAAGTACTCATACGCCTCAACAGAATTCTGGGTACCATTTCGTCCACCAGTGTCAGACAAGCTGCTTTAAGTCAATAACTTGTTTTCCTTCAAAACTAAATTAATCAATGGTACGCCAGCATCCTAGACTTTTCTTTACCCACGAGCACTGCGCGAGCATTCTGCGAAGCCGTTTAAGGTGAACGGTGCGTCTCTGCAAAAATAGTTAAAGTAAAGACAACGTGTAGTGCCTGGTCGTCTGCAAGGCAGGCCGCCAACCTAACTGATCCAATGCGAGAAAAAAAGAATGATTAAAAACATACAAACAACAATCGCACACTAAAAACAGAAGCGAACAACAATGTGCCCCATTAAACGTCATATGGAAAGGTTTGAAACAGCGACTCAGCAGCACAGCGTGAGCATGTGATCAGTTCAGTTCACACATCTTCGTTAAAAAAAGAGGTAAAGGAATCGTCTGCCACATCATCATACATTCATTATAGTGTTGCATTTTTTCGCCGCTGCGACACAGCTATGCTGGTGCGTTCGCCTCGTGTTGCGGTGTTTTGGCATAGTTCCCACCTGCCAACCGAGGCTTCAGACGGACGGATAGATTTTCCCAACAGGTCGGTTTTAACGATGACGAATTATTATCAGTTTTTTTAAACGAAGAAGAATCCAGGAAAGCAGAATTTGGGTCGGCACGTGCACGGAAAAAAGTGAGCGCGAAACAACGCCGGGACGGCACGAAGCGAGAACAGACACTAACGACGGACTCAAAACGGCAGCCACATATTCGGCGCGGACTATCGTTTTTTTCCTGCGTCCGGGGACGAAACAAAAACAGTGCATGCCGTGGTGCAATGACGCAGGTGGTTCGAATCGGCCGCCGTAGGCATAGCAACAGGCCACTATAGAGGACCGCCGCATTTGCAGTGGCTTGCCTACGCACCACACGCGCTGCGTTTCGATTATGTGTGGAAAGACATTTTCTTGCTCTGGAATGATCTATAAAATGACTGTTTCTTTGTTTTAATAATTCGCCGTTGACCCCAACTGCCAGATTGGGTAATAAAAGGTTTACTGTAAACTGAATTAATTAGCAAGTTAATTCGCAAGGTTTTCAAAATTACCGACGTCCACGGCTGCTGACAGTTCGTTGCAAAAGAAAAGACTAGCTTTCCGTTCCTTTGACAATGTTCGGTGACACATCCGACATATGCTCATAGTGCCTCTATCTTGGGCGTTAATGCGTCATCCTAGACTTTTCCTGGAACATGCAGCTTCCGGAGGCCCTATATTTTCCGTAATTCAGAATTCCCTTGGAATCAGTCGAAGACACAGGCGGGTTTTTTAAGCCCAGTCCTTTTTGTCTGCGCTACGCGTGAGTCGGGTTCGAGTGCATGTGCTGAGCGACTTACCATAATGAGGGGATAATCACTGGCACCAGCACCAGGCGGCTTATCCACCAAAGTAGGCGGCACCATCAGGCAGCCTGCTTTAGCGGTGTCTTCCTCCTCATGGTATGCAGCGAGGAGAAAAATGTCCACCGGATTGCTCCTGCACCACACAAGGCCAAGCACCCACAGCCGATCTGATTTGTGGGAAGTTAGATACATGACAGCGGTCATTTACTCGCTAACATTATCCCCACCACTTCAAAGCGTCAACAAGTGCACGCGTGTAGTTGCATAAAATCAACCTTTAGCGTTATCGTCTCGGAAGCAGACTGCTACGGCGCTGCGAACGCGTCTCGCGTGACGTCAGTAACGAGAACTCATTCGTCGTCTCTTGTACACGTAGGTGCTCCAACCACAGCTGGAATCATTTTTACTCGTTTCCTGTTGTTTTCGATCCTGGTGAGCATTGTACCACGTTTTCACTTTGGTATTATGTATTTTCAGCCATGGGCGTTCATACAGAGACAAACCTGTCTTTTTATGAGCTGAATTTCATCTTGCGTCTGATAGTTAGTAGACTGACGAGGTCGAAATTCCCTAGGTTAAAAGGATCTTCCCATTTTCTCTGAAGAACGGTTATCGACCGTATGCATGCGGGCAGATTCTAAGCATTAGAAGAAATCGAGACTTGCATAAATGTGACCCTTATGTCGTTTACAGTAAAAAACAAACTTGCATTGATGGAAGACACAATCTTTTATTTTTGCACGTTACTTGGAAGAGGGAGCACCAAGCACATCTGCACCCTTGATGAACCCATGGACCCTTTCAGGATGCACAGGTACAAAGGCGTTGTAGCTAAGTAGGGTGCTAGGTTGTGTAAGGGTGTACAGATTGCTTTATGGTGCCCGACCAGCCGTTCATCATGCTTCCCTAATATCGCATGAATTAATTCCAAGTTTCCTTTTCGTCATGCATGCAGCTTGATATGTGTAGCTGCGGTATAGCGCTTTTGCCCGAATTGTGATTGGATCAAAGAACAAAAATATCATTACTTCATACACTATGCCCGATAATGTACTCACATCCAGAAGGCAATAAAAAAATTGTCGCTGCAGCTAAAAAAATTGAGGAAATGGTATGCCGCCAATTAGCAACGATTAGCATTTGATTCATTTGGTGCAGGTAGTACGGTTTGTTTGAAAGACCAAAACGAAGGCCCAGAACTCGGAGTCCCAGAGCCAGTAGACCATTTCTAGTCCAACAGATGTATTCCTATTTTTCTCCTAACATCTGTCAGAAGATTAGAGAGGAGGAATTGTTGGACGCTGGCTGGCTGTTCGTGCTCCTATTTTATTCATACAGCTTCCTTTCAGACACGCAAAACATTTTGATCAGAAAGTGCTGGCTAAGTACTGAGAACATGCTGACATCAGACGTTGTGTAGCGATGAGTAAATGGCATGCATGTACACTTTAAACATGAAAGGAGTAAAATAAGAGTAAGCTGTCTTACAGCCACTCCGTTTACGGGGCAAGATATGCTGTCCAAGCATTAGGGTAGATTTCTATCCCAAAAACACGGAATACTTAAGGCTGGGAACGAAAGCAAATTCCCTCTTCAAAACATGCCAAACTATAGCAGTAACCAGTTTTCTAACCGAGTTTTCAAACTCCTCTATAAAGACTTCCGGTGCCACGTTTAAAATTGTGATCTCACTGCTAGCAGCCTCAAGTTACTATAATTTGAAGGGGGAATATGCCTCCGTTGCCCAAAGTATAAGCGTTCCGCTTATTTAGTGATCAAAATCTACTCCGGGACTTGGGCAGCACACCATGCTTCTAAAAAGGAGTTTGCTAGAGGGCAGTTTACTTCCATTTTACACCCATATAGGCGTATTCTTGTTTAGGGTGCATGTTAAAGGGCTAATAATCCTAGCTTAAATGTCAAGCGCCACTGGTCGCAAAGGGGCTCGCTTAAAACGGTTATATACCTATAAGCGGTGAGAAAGTCTCTATGTTGCGGATAAATACAGAGCGTATTGTTTCTGTTTTGTTCCTTCTTTAATTTAATTCTATCATTGTTAGTTGAATTAGGTCGCATCAAAAACATTGCACTTAACATTCCAAAGACGGTTCTGTCTGGCTACTTGTGTTCTTGTGGACTTGCATGTTGTAGGATCGCCTGGTGTTGCTGAGCGAGTGGGTTCGCCGAAGGCTGGTTGCCTTGGAAGCGTAAGTATCTTTAGTTCAGGAACATTTAAGGAAAGAACACACCATGAGAATCCTGAGGGAGTTACGACTATGGCCCCCGCTGCAACTGTGTGTAGGCACATCGTGAACGACACATGCCTGGTTATCGTCTCTGGTTATCCGCGGTTATCGTAAACCTAACGAATATTGAGTGAAGCCGTTGTTTGCTTTTTCTAATGACTGCGGCCATTTTCTTCGGGCGCTTGAATCATTGGAGGGATTAGTTTATTAAGAAGGAATATTGTCTTTGTGCAAAGCTGTAAAGCGGTCGGTAAATGTGCTCAACTGTAACTAGACCACTCGTGACATGGTCGTTTAATTAAACCTTACATACTTTTCTGCATGTGCAAGAGTACGGGTTCAATGTAGCAACACATTCTTAAGGGTGCAAGTTTTTTACGACGTAAGCTTTCGCCAGTAAGCTTTTTTCTGCGGTTGATACCGGGCTGAAGAATGCAGATTAACAGGAGCAGCACCCGGCGTTTGTTATTGAAAACATCATCATTATTATCAGCCTGACTGCGTCCACTACTGGGCAAATGCCTCTCCCATATCTCTTCATATAACCCTGTCCTGTTCCAGCTGTGGCCACCCCATTCCGGTAAACTTCTTAATCTCATCCGCCCACCAAATTTTCTGCCGCCCTCTGTTACGCTTGGCATATTGAAAATATGGATGCATTTAATTAGGCGAGCATGCGGAGTGTATCGAAAAGAAACTGTGAATGAAGAATGCAATCGATGCCAGTACTAGTAATATGCAGTCGGTTTCTTCTTGTGGGCTTTGTCCTTCGTGCTGTGTCTCCTAGGGTCTACAAGGTAGCTCCCAAGTCTAATCGGCAAAATCAGCAAGAGCATATTGCGGAGCGACTCGAGCTCAGATCCAACTCTTGTTTTCCCGTTGGAACACATGGCAAACGCGGAAACTGCGTTTAGGAAACCGATCTCAGAAATGTATGAAATTTGTCGGAACTAAAAGAAAAGGTGAGGACCTATAAGTACTGCATTAAGCAAAACCTTGATATAGATCATCAAGTACCTACGTGGAATGCCGCTAATAACCAAATTTTATTACCCCAGGAATCGGCATATGTTTAAAGGACTGTACGAAAGGAGAACATGAGATCCTGTAAACTACACCACCTGGCCAGACTGTTAACGCAGAATGGCAGGGACACCAAGAACGGAGACAAGAAACAACGCTACTACTACTTTTTGCTCAGCTACAGGCGTTGTGAAAAGCAAAATGCTAAGAAATTTATTTATTTATTTATTTATTTATTTATTTATTTATTTATTTATTTATTTATTACAACCTCAAAGGCCACTTTAAAGGGGTATTACATGAGGGAGTGGAGTTCAGGGTGAACTGTTGATTTGATTTAATGATCTGAATGACGATCGGTCGGAAGGAAGTATGACGGCGTTGGGCAAGTCATTCCAGTCGTTTGCAGTGCGGACGAAAAATGATAGTTGAGCACTTGTGTGGGCAGGGGACCTTCTGGCCCCCTGTCCGGACAAGCCTTCTAATGGTTCGTGCGGCTGGAGATGCGGTGGGCAGGGCTGATAACAGACTTTATCATGGGGTGATAGTATAATTTATGAAGAAAGGCATAGTCATGCAATAGTGCAGCGGTCTGTTAAGTTCGTAAGATGAGCATTACGTTTTAGTTCAGTGACACTTACATGACAGGAATAGCCCGAGTGGATGAATCTTGCTGCGCGGTTTTTCTTAAACATTTTTCAGATTACTGAATATTTTCGATTTTAGACTTTCTTTCTGGCACTGCAAAGGTTTTGAATTTGAATTCGCATCTCTACAGTCACTAAAGATAAACTTTATTGCTATCTTATATTCGAGAAGTTTCGTGTGTAGAGAGACGCAGTAGGCTAATTGAGATGTGTTCCGACAGAAGCGACTGAGGTAAAGCTTCTTAGTTTTGACGTGCTCATGGTAAGGCGAGCTGCGTCCTCCTTTCGGCGTTGCTCGTTCAGGCATTCTGTTGGAAGGTGATGCAGACGCCTAAACGCGGTAGCAACGCCCACAGTATGCACGGCCTTGAGACATATTATACTAGCGACAGAAATGGCCAAAATTAGGGAAGCCATTGTCTCCTAACGAGCATATCTTTGATTTCCGCGCTCTCTTCTCCTTACCCACTTGCCCGACACTGCGACTCCGGGCGACCAAACTTCATGCCAGGATCGGTTTGACACGTGTACATGCTCGGAAGCTGCGAGTTGCTCACCTCACCCTGGACCCGATTGCTGCAGCCCACGCGGAGTCGTACAGCGGGAACTTGAGCACCGTGTAGCTAGGTCGTGCGGCCGTGCTCTTGTTGTTCATCAAGTCGGATATCATCTATAGAAAGAAGATCGTTCTCAATTATGAATGGCTGCGTTACGTGCGTGGCGTACCAGGCGTATCTTAAAGCCTACAGCCTTGTCTTTTATTGTCTACCGTTTAGATTCCGCATTCTCTGGACGAGAAAGCGCAGATCAAGCGAACAGCGGACGTATTAGTGGCGTTCCACAGAATATACAGAACTCGCTCTTGTGACCGGCTCCCATAAAGAGTGTGCTTATCAAGCCCGCTTGTGGTGGCGCAAACGTCGCGCCCTGTTGTGCCCATAAGAAACCGCATTTTAAAGCGAAAGCTTTATTGGCCGCAACATTGCGATTTTGCCGTGGCGGTACTCCATCGAGGCATTTGACGTCACAACGCGCGCCTCGCCGCGGAAGGTTACTGTGCTTCGTGCTCTCGCCGCACCATCTGGCATGACGTCTCACCGCGCCGCTCGCCGCCGCCGCCGCTTGGTAGGACGTGACACCGCGTTCCTCGTCGTTGCGTTCGCCTCCGCTGGCTAAGACAGCTGCGTCGCATGCGTGATAAGATGTCACAGGATGTCACAGGATTGAAAAGGAGAGCTGGCGTGCGCCGCAACCACACTTGAGGCGACAGTATGGACGACGACAATTCTGATAAGCTGGAGGAGGCCTGGAATCGACAGCGGAACGAGATGAAGAGGAAACGAATCGCCCAGGAAACAGACGAACAGCGCGCCGAATGACTGGCTAAACGCCGCCGTGAATATGTCGCCGCGAGACACGCACGTTTAACGTCCGGTGTCTCGATCGACCGCTAGCAGCAGCGACAGCAGCCCGAGGAGAGACCTGAGTCCTGCTTCACTGAAGACGGCCCGTGATGAACGATGGAATGCGGCCAAGAGACTTCAGCGGCGGGCTCAAGAAACCGAAGAGCAACGTGCCGCTAGCCTAGAGAATAGGCGTAAGAGTAACGCGACCTCTTCAATCCTTGGATAGTCTCGGTGCTGAAATCAAACATGGACCTACAGGTCATACTGGACGTTTATGCCTGTGCTTCATACGTTGTGGAACATGTGAACAAGGCCAACCGGGGAGTTTCACACTTACTTTCGCTACACATATCCTGGCATAGCCGAGCTAAGCCACTGCCATTTTTTGCTTACGTTACGATCCTGCTTATGTTGTAAGTTAGCTATTTTCACAACATACAGAGGACTACTCAACGGATCAAATATGACAGCTCTAAGGAGGAGTGCTCCCGCGGTCAGCTCATGTAGAACAACGCTTCTGTTAAATTTCACAGAAATGCGCGTTTGCTTGCCGGTGGCGGCCACGTCTTGCGAGACAAATCGTCTCTGTTAACAGGGATGTAAAAGAAACCAATCAGATACAATATGAATAATTCTCTCATTTGAAAAACGGCAGGCGTAAAAGCGGAGCTGAGTTGACGCGTGCTTCTGAAAATTTAAAATCGACGTCATCGACAATGGAGACTTGTACAGCAGGATATAGTGCTTTAGGTTTGGTTTATGGTTTATGGGGGTTTAACGTCCCAAAGCGACTCAGGGTAGGAGAGACGCCGTAGTGAAGGGCTCCGGGAATTTCGACCACCTGGGGTTCTTTAACGTGCACTGACATTGCACAGCACACGGGCCTCTAGAATTTCGCCTGAATCGAAATTCAACCGCCGCGGCCGGGATCGAACCCGCGTCTTTCGGGCCAGCAGCCGAGCGCCATAACTACTCAGTCACCGCGGCGGCTGTAGCGCTCTAGAATACTATAAACAGGTGAATGGCAAAAATTGGAGGGGACACTCAAGCACCGCCTTAATGATATGACGCCATAGCGTTCATTCTATAATTAAGATCCGTAGATGCCTGGCACGCCTCTCAGTAAATAAGGAGCCTAACAGTATTAGTTTAAAAGTGAACTCTTCAATATTTGTTAACCGTCCTGATAGTTAGCACCCCTTGGCTGTATTATGATGTACTACGCCGCAGACAATGCTATGTTGAAGAAAGCGCTCTTCTAACTCAAAAAGCATATTTTTAAGCACTGTATAAAGACTTAGGTAAAACAATCAGTATATTCAAACAGAAGAAGTCTCTGGACAATGTCCCAATATGCCGGCGAACTACTCAGGCAACAGAGCTGATGAAGCTACTCCGCTTGTTCCGATACCTCTTGAACTCTTGTTTGCGGCGACGGCGTATAGCATGACATCGATTTCGTGAAAACTACCATTAGGAAGCCGCTTTAGAAGGCAAGCTTACAGAGGTATTTTAAGCGGAGACTCAGTACAGCGATCGTGTCGTGCTTGTCGTGCGCCTCTTGTGGGTATTTTTACAGCGAAAGCTTGTTGCACGGATAATTACGGGGCGTATACCATCCTACTTCCGGTCACGTGTCATCGCGTGACCAGTGCGAGGCACGTGTCTGTACGCCCGTAGCGCTCGTTGTCGTAGCGCAGGTTGCCACAAAGTCTGTAGATCTTATTCCTTTAACGTAGGTATCAGCCATTAGAAAAACAGGCAGCAGTACGGCGACCTCTTGCGGAGTATTAGCGTGCTACGCAGCATATAGCGTAAACTCTTAACAATTTACATTGCTGCGTGAAATGAATCAGCACCAAATAGCCTGTTCTCAAAATGAATGAATTCGACGAAAGCGATGCGTTCACAGATATCTTCGCCTTGGCCCGAGTGGTGATATTGTTGCAGCACTCTGGTGGACCTGTCATTAGGTATTTGAGTGTTACTGCACCGCGCGCGCGTTCCGTATTTATCTGTCCGGGTTGTAAAGAATTCTGCACCAACTGCTGGCCTATTTTTGTTCGCGCCATCGACCCCAAGATAGCTGAGGATAGTTAGTGTTTTTCGATAAATAATTTCACATCGGAAATTGCTTGGATTGTCCGGAATCGGCGAAAAACTGCCGCATGCCGCCGACTGCAGTTTTTCGCCGATTAAGGGCAATCCAGGCAAGTTCCAATGTGACGTTTTTTATGGAAAAAACGCCAACTATCGTCAGCTATCTTGAGTTGGATGGTTGAGCGCAAGTAGGCTGGTAGTTTGCGCAGGCGAATGTTTTACAACCCGGACAGATAAAAACGCAACACGCGTGTAGGATGTAGGAACATGATCTTTCGTGTAACGGTGTCGCCGTCAAGAAGTTTACAACAGCGCGCAAGACTGGACAGATACGGAAGACAAACACATTCGTGCTGCTGACTACTTAATGTTTGAACGTAATTGTCACATGTCGCAGTCCGCATCACGCTCCCCTGATGGTCACTGGGAATGCTGCTCAGTTATAGGCCCGAACAGCTATTCCACATCTAATGCTTTGGCGGAACACAGCGTTTCAACGGGACGCACCATCGATTGGGACGAAACATCAGTCGTTGCCACAGAGAACAACTTATCATCGCGCCTTCTTTTAGAATCTTTTCATATACATAAGAAGAAGCATGCTCTTAACAGGACACGTAGAAACCTTCCAGAGATCTACAATCGGACATTACGCAATTTTAACCGTACTTAAGCCACCGTCCTTCCATGCGGGGCTCTTGTCAAGTGTCGCTGGTATTTTATCCAGATGTAGGTCTATATTACCTTTCAGCTTAAAAAAGTTGATATATAATTCTCTTTTTTACTCTCACCTCTCTTACTGCTTTTTGGTATGGGGATCTACCACAGTAACAAACTTAACAAAGGTGTACGTCCTACAAAAAAAGATAATTAGGCTTATTTTTGATGTCCCCTACAATTCTCATACACATGCTCTGTTCATTAAAGCAGATATAATGCCTGTCTGGAAATTGTTTACCTATAGACTAATTGTTGCCTTTAAGTACGAATTAAAAGAAAATCGAAATTTCTTTCGCAACCTAGCCAAGCTAGAAATAAAGCCTACATCCTACACTATACGTCAGTCTGAATACTGGAAGGTGGTCACTCCCCGCGCTAACTATTCTATGGGTACACTATCATACATTTTGCCTAAACTTCTTAATGATCTGAATAAATGTGGAATTGATTTAGGTTGCACTACAGTTCGTGAACTGCGCCACGTGATATGTGATGTTTTTTGAAAAAATTCTAATATTGATTTCCTTGTGACACATTAAATCGAATCAATTTTGCGTTTTTGCATGTTTGTATTCCTGTATGTTTCATGTATGCTCCTGTACTGCCTTGTAGAGGGGACCGTGGGCTCTAGTCAAGCTGTTCAGCAGCTTTTACCCACGGCCCCTCCATCGTTTTGATGGAAATAAAGCTATTATTATTATTATTATTATTATTATTATGTGATCAAGGGACCCGTACGGGCCCCGAAACCTCGTGTTTCCTTTCTTCGTCGAAACTTTTGGCTAGTGTATGTTTATTTCGACAATGTTCGCCCCTCGCCAGACGGTATTCCGTCAAACTCTGGACTATATTTATAGGCCCGAGCCTGTAACCGTCACGTTGACTGGCGACTCGTTGCTCTAGTGAACTTTTTATACATTTGTTATACAAGTGAACATTTGATATGATGAGCATTTGTTGCGCGGTCGACCATCCTCGAGCCCACTCTTGATAGCGCCAACTCACAACAAATAAAGCACAGTAACGTTCTCGTTTAGCATCTTTGAGAGTTCCCATATCCGAAATTAGTTCACCGATTAACTTAATCCTTCTTCGCATTCCTCACTGTTGCGACGGAACTATTCCCGAAATGGCACCCATTCAGATATGGGAACCCACAAAAAAGCGAAACGCCAGCGTTCGGTGCTTTTTGAGTTCTGAGCGGGCGTCATCGAGAGTGGACTCGAGAGCGGGTGCTTGCAAATATTCGTTCACCTAATACAAAATGCGATCTGCAAGATCCAATATCCACCTCCGCACCGGCGTCTATTCCGAGAGGAGGCATGCAGTTTCATAATGTCAACTTTAGACAAACATCTACAGACACTTCGACCTCTTACACCGTTTGCCGCCGTCGTGGCTCAGTGGTTGTGGTGCTCGGCTGCTGACCCGAAATACGAGGGTTCGATCCCGGCCGCGGGAGTCGAATTTCGATGGAGGCGAAATTATAGAGACACGTGTAGTGTGCGGTATCTGTGCACGGCAAAGAACCCCAGGTGGTTGAAATTTCCGGAGCCCTTCACTACGGCGCCCCTCATAGCCTTAGTTGCTTTGGGGCGTTCAACCTACCCTCTTTAGGCTGTTGCTGCTGCCACTGCCTCCACCTAATTTTTACCACTCTCCTTCTTGCCCCTATACTTCTAGGACCCGTTGGAGGGGCCTGTGGTACTTGACAAAGAAATAAATTGGCTGGCTGATTTAATACTGTATGCAAAAAGCAACAGCTCACCCATAACATGTACTATCGGACGGCTGTCGGCCTGGATCTAATCAAATAAGCGAGAAATAGCGCGGTGAAAATAGAATATAGTAATAAGTGTTTGCCAATTCATAGCCGCGATAGCGAGAACAGAGAGACCGAAAGGGCTAACAAATATGATTTTTAATGCTCTAAATGCAGTTTGGCTCTCCGGTGGTGAAGTGCTTTGCGAGAAATACGACGTATGTGTGTCTTAGAAGGCTTTCGATGCAGCTTTCTCAGCCACGGTAGCGACAATCGTTAGCGTTGTGTTGGCATTACTTCAGCTGTCTTGAGTAAGGAAAGAGCGACCTTGCACAAAAATTTCGTTAAATGCTACAGCCGTACACATGATAGCCGTATACCATCAGAGGCGTGCAATCCCTTTGTCTCATATTTTCTTGTCGAAGTGCAGGGCAGTTTGAAAATTTGAAATTAAATCTAGCCTGATCTTGAGTAGAATCAGTAAACGCTCCTCAACATACAAACCTTGATTGACTTTATCAAATCACTGGCGAAGTCAGCAGGGTTACCAGCGCCATATCTCATGGGCGAGTTGATTACGCCGTAGTGGTAGACTCGCTTCTTCCAAAGCTCGTCCAGTTGTTTCTTAGTGTCTTTAATACCCACGAGTGCAGCAATGCTGGAGCTGTGCCTGCAGTAAAACATCCCCACTATAAGTTGGAAGGAAACATGCCATCCAGTGGACTGTGTTGACTGACAGTGTACTTGTCGCCCTGTTAGTATTCGCACGGGCCAGCGGGTTTGCTGTTTTATTTCGAAACACAACCAATGGCACTTTTGGGCACGATAAAAACTTGTTTGAAATGTAGTGCACACCGTGGTCTAGGGTGGAGTGTGGGGAAGGGGCTGCACGATGTCCAAATAAGCAACAGTATCATAGCCTTTCCTCACTTCACCTTTTGCACATTGGGCTTAGCGGCCGTTTCTGCCTCAGTAAAATAATTCACGCTGTGCCTCTTACTAATGCGAGCATGTCTTTAATAACAGTTGTAAAAACATGGACGACGATTAACTATACCCTTAAGAGCACAAATCGATAGCATTAGAGACCCCACCCACGCAGGTATGCTCCTCCTCTTTCATAGATTCATAAGCCGCGGGGAATCCTCATACTACTACTGACGCAGGGATTTTCCTTCCCTTACGGCGCGGTACGGGTGTTTAGCGGGAATTGTGAGAGAGGCGTCATTCCTTTTCCTTAAAGCCAATTTTCATTTCAATTTCCTTACATTACGGCCTGGTTCTGGTGTCCACCGAGATATGTTAGACAGGCGTCCTTTCCTTTCCTTAAAAATTTTATTTTCATTTTTCCTTGCCTTACACCGCAGTTCGGGTGTCCACCAAGATATGTTTCCTTTCCTTAAATTGTCCGGGCAAGGGGTCGAACCGAAGGACGATGGCGCTCCGTGGATTTCTTGGCAATGATGCAACACGCTGTCGCGTCCTGCTCTTAAAGGCGAAGATTAAGCGTCCTCCAAATTTTTTGCTTTGCAGATAATTCTGTGGAAGACTGTGTCTCGACCAATGAGCTGACGCGCAATGAGCTGAGACGGGAATTCCACTGAATTTGTTTGAATTAATTCATTGCCATCTGCCATGGCAGGCAGGTTTCCACTTGCTTTTTTCAGGCACGGATGGATGGATCCCAGGGCTTCTTCCGAACGGGACGGGACCCCTAATGCTATCGCATTAATAATGGTTCCACTTTAGTACGAAAGCACTATACTACACGAGGCCCAACCCGCTCACCGAGTTTGTGTGAAGCTCGACCTTGAAGGGGACCTTGGCAAAACCTAGCTTAGCAACAGCCCATGCGGAAATGAAATAAATTTTGCTGCGACTGGGTTTTCAATCCGCGGCGGCCAACAGATCCGCTTTGCTGGCTACTGCACGCGGACACTATGCTACCGCCGCAGCCGATCATGTCTCAGGTTAAACTGCAACACACTCTCGCGCTCTGCATCGTACATTGGCGCCTTCATCAGCTTCATCAACGGCGCGAATAGATCACATCATCTTAGTCTAGATCAGAGCTTAACCTTAGTTTAACATCGTCTTCATGTGTGCCGACGACACAGCAAAGCATAAACATGAGCCAACCAGGCGAAGAAAACACAAGCTTTCGAATGTCTGCTCGTTTTGGGTCCGTTAAAACCCTACCACATCTGATGAGGGTTGTGCACAGGTGTCTGGCAACAGCTTGTCGCTCACTCTCACCGTCGTTGCCGAGCGACATATGTCGATGCACTCACTCGTGGTCGAAGCCGAGGCCGTACTCAGTCTTCTTGTGCTGACTCGCCGTTCCGAGAAAGTGCTGGAAGCCCTCCGCGTACGGAGGAGTCAGCGAACTGCCGTTGGCGGTGAGCAGCGAGTCGAACATGAGGATAGTGCACAGCCCGTCCGGCGGGGACACGAAGGTGCTTTGGCTGATATGCTCGCCAACGGTGCACAGCAGCCAGCCAGGCGGCAGCGGCTTTACTGTGGACAAACAAGGAGCGATCAGTATACCCCTTCGTCTATTCTGCTCAAGCTGTCGGGCGAAAGAATAATGCCGAACTAACCCTGAACATTACTCAATGTGTTCAATGTGCATACGCGGTCAGTTTCTAAGCACTGCTATCACCTACTTAGTGCCGGGCCACGGCTCTCAACAAAGCAAGATCGCAACACATTAAGGGGCCAGATGAGCTGTCCAGCTAAAACGGTAGGCAGGTGCCCGCTTCGCTGAACCCTAACAGAAATGGAGTGTGGCGGAACCTTGCGCGAGATTGTGTGAAGTACGTTTTAGGAAATACGGCGCGTTGCGGGAATTCTGCGCGAAATTATGCCATATCCACCTGACCTGCTTTCTGGGTGATACGAAGCGCATCCACGATGCACCACAAGGGAGGCATATGACGAGGCTTCGATGAATGTAAGAAATCGTTTGTAAAAAAATATGAAAGTACCTTCATCTTTATGTTATCAAGACAGCGAGAATGTTCAGTGTACTAGGACTCCTTGCGTGCTGGAAAACCATTTAGAAATTCAATGAGGTCCCGCTTCACTATAACACGCACATCAGACGCAAACCACGGACGACCACACATCACAAGCACCGCCGAATGAAACCTTCAATAACATCTGGAGCGGTAGCGATATCCATAAACCCTATATTGGGTCTCGTGGATAGCGACTGCGCATCGTCGTCGGCTTTCGCAGCGCCACCTGCCACTATTTCACTTGGCAGGTAGCGAAGTCGAGAGAAAGAACACCCCTCTGCACTTACAGTAGGGGGAGGGTAGAGGATGGGAGGCGACAAGCGGCCTATTGTGGCTTGGGCGTCAGCCTCGACTGCGGGAGGTAGTGGGTTCGAAACCCACCGCCGGACAAGGATGGGCACAAGCGTCCGCCGATCGGGCACACTGCTTCCTTTTTGCTGTCACACCAAAGCTAACGCTCAAACATTCACGTGACACACTCGTGACAGTCCTGTGATATTTAAAGCGAAAGCATTAGATAGGTGCGTTGACGCTGGAAGCGTCCGCAAAATGTGTCGGCGAAGGTTCGTTTCCTGTGACGTCACTAGTTACGTGACGTCATCGGTCATATGACGAAGTGAGTTATGTAAGTTAAGAGGCATTAGAAGAAAAAGTAAGAAAGGAAAGCTGGGGTCTAGGTGGGAATTGAACCCGGGTCGCCGGCGTACGAGACGGGGGATGATGCCACTTCGACACGACACGCCTTTTTTTGGTCTTTATTGCCTGTTTTGACAGTTTACAACAGATCACAAACACATGTTCTGTGCTGCACTCTCAAACATCAAGAGCGGACATATCTGCTTCAGTCCCGTGAGAAAATAAAAACTGTTTCAAGGTACACAACTCTCCCATCAACTCGATAACGTCACGTCCACGTTTAAAGCTGAATAAAGGCGCAGCTAGAGAATGAACAGTTCTAAAAATGTATCTAAGAAATATGTACTGATGAGTACATGAGAAATGATGAGCATGTTAATTACATATGTTGCAATCAAGCGAGTACCACATTTCCTCAAGCCACCTAGCCATGTCTTGTGAAATTTTACTCCTGTCTTGCTTTTAGCCACCAATCAGATAACCTTCGCTTGGTTACTTCTAACCTCTTAAAATCCACTTTCCCTTCACTATCCCTAAACCCCAATGCCTTGGGTAAGTAAGCCCCGCTGCTTTCCACTGTAGGGTGATGCCCTTTAAAGAAAAGTATCAAGTGTTCAGCCGTTTCCTCCTCCTCTCCGCACGCAATGCACAAAGTGTCTATCTCCTGGTACCTGACTCTATACGTCTTGGTCCGCAAAACTCCAGTCCTGGCCTCAAACAACAAAGAGCTTCCCCTACAATTATCATAGATATTTTCTATGACAATTTCCTGTTAAAAGGTCCGGTATGTTTCCAGTGCCGATTTCGTCAGCATCCCTGTTTTCCACAGAGCTCTGTCTGTTTCTTTAACCTTTTTCTTAACCGATAATTGCTGATTTGCCCCCTTACTGCTGTCCAGATATTTACTTGTCAATTTTCTAGTTCGCTTTCTCCATTTCGCGTCAACATTCTTTATATACAGGTATCTGAAAACTTTCCTAGCCCACTGCTTTTCCTCCATCTTTCTCAATCGTTCTTCAAATGCTATCTTACTGCTAGCCTCTCTGCTCTCGAAAGACGCCCATCCCATATCACCCGGTACCCCCTGATTTGGTGTATTGCCATGTGCTCCCAAAGCTAACCTCCCTACTCCCCGTTGTTTAATTTCCAGCCTTGCTTGAATCTGGCCTCATACACAGGACCGCATTACCGAAGGTCAGGCTAAGGACCATCACCCCTTTCCAGATCCCTCTTACCACCTCATACCTGTTGTAATTCCACAGTGCCCTATTTTTCATAACAGCTGCATTCCTACTAGCTTTATTCATTACATATTTTTCATGCACTGTCAGATACTCAGCACTGTTGTTTATCCACACCCCAAGATACTTGTGCTCATTCACTACTTTCAGCACGAACTCCTGTATTCTATGCTTGCCGCCCTCTTCATAAATATCATGACTGCAGATTTCTCCTTACTATACTTGAAGCCTCATCTATCTCCCTCTGTACTGCATATGTCTAACAACTTCTGCAGGTCTTTCTTGTTGTCAGCCATTATCACTATATCGTCCGCGTATATTAGTCCCGGTAATGTCTGCTTAGTCAATTCCCCTTGCTTGAAAAAAGATAGGTTGAAGCCTAGTCCGCTCCCCTCTAGCTATCAGGGCCCGCTGTATCTCTACGGGCCCTGATACATTTTTTCCCATTTTATGAGCACTCTGTTGCCTCTATATATATCTTTTAAAAGATTAATTACTCCATCTTTCACATCCAATGTTCCCAGTATGTCCCACAAATGCTCCTTAGTAACGTTGTCATAGGCTCCCCTAATATCCAGAAATGCTAGCCATAAGGGCCTATGTTCCTTTTCCGCAATTTCTATACACTGTGTCAATGAAAATAGATTGTCCTCCAACCTCCTTTGTTTCCGGAACCCATTCTGTAGTTCCCCTAACACCCCCTCGTTCTCCACCCAAGCCTGCAGTCTATCCTTTATAATCTGCATCACCACCCTGTAAACCACAGATGTCACTGTTATGGGACGATAGTTACTTACGTCTTCTTTGTCCCCCTTTCCCTTATATATCACGTTCATTCTACTTAATCGCCATTCATCGGGGACTTTCTCATCCACTATAATTTTGTTCACTACCTGTTTTAATGTTTCCTTGGATTTTGGTCCTAACTTCTTTATCAACATAATCGGAATACCATTTGGTCCTGTTGATGTGCCACTAGGAACCTTCTCTGCCCTTTCCCACTCTCCTTGCTCAAGTGAAGCTATTGCTGTAGCCGGTCTATCCTCCTTCGATAAATTATGTACCACGTGCTTTGCTGTAAATTGGTGTGCAGCCTGATCCGGAGTTCCCGGGTTCGAACCCGACCGCGGCGGCTGCGTTTTTACGGAGGAAAAACGCTAAGGCGCCCGTGTGCTGTGCGATGTCAGTGCACGTTAAATATCCCCAGGTGGTCGAAATTATTACGGAGCCCTCCACTACGGCACCTCTTCTTCCTTTCTTCTTTGACTTCCTCCTCTATCCCTTCCCTTACGGCGCGGTTCAGGTGTCCAACGATATATGAGACAGATACTGCGCCATTTCCTTTCCCCAAGAACCAATTATTATTATTATTATAGCGCCACCATGCGGCGCCCACTGAAAACCTCCCTTGCAATGTACGCTGGTGGACCAGCAGATGGCGCGGGTGGCGGACCGCTTGTTGGGTGCCTCCATCATTACCCCCTGAACAGCTTTCAGGCCTGCGCCCAAAATTTTGACGTCACATCCGGCAGGCTGACAATTGCAGAATCCGCATCGCCAGAGACATGATTTTAGTCCCTGCCAGTGCTGCCAACCCTAGGGATTTTCCCCTAAATCTAGGGAATTTGAACGTTGTTTAGGGGAAAAGGGATTTTTGTTGTAATCTAGGGAAATTTTACTTCCGCATGGACCTTTTTATTTTTCGATGTGAATCGGTTCCTTATTCACTGTTTCTTCACCACCTTGATTTTGAGAATCTGGCTATGCGCCATGTGCACGAGGGGAAAGCGTTGTTTGGACCGAGGTGGCGTGGTCGGGCCGGGAGGAGGTACGAGGTACGGCAAGCCAGATATTAACCAGATTCCCATTGGACAACGTCCAGATGAAGAGACTGGAGGCAATTGACCCGCAAGTTGTCATCGAAAAGCGGACTTATTCAATAGCCCCACTTGCCACCTCATTTCCTTCTCTGGTGCCAGAAAGAGAAATGAACAAAATTGACGCAGAATGGAGACTGCTCCGCAATACAGAAATGGACCTGCCGGCAGATGCGAGCGTTCAACGCTTTTGGAAACGAGTGAGAAACGCCAGGCAAGGAGACGGGAGCCCAATGTTCCCTCTCTTGAGCGACTTCGTCTACAAGCTTCTCTGTTTGCCGCACTTCAGTGCACAGTGGAGAGAGTTTTCTCTCTGATCAACCTGATGAAAACAAAGACCAGAAACAGCTTGGTGACGCAAACCCTGGCAGCTACGCTTCACACCAAGCGGGTTCTAGGAGGGGCCAACTGTTATGACTTTGCAGTGAACGAACGCTTAATTGGCCTCATGAAAAAAAGAAATGTATATACAGGAGTGAAACTCAGTCGGGATGCCAACCGAATGACGTGTCCTACGTTTTAGCGTTTGTTTGTTCACGCCCACATTTGGGCACAAAGTGGATTTCTCTCGCTCTTTGACTGCAGCCGGTGAGCGTAAGTGTTCACTGCGAGATTTTCATTCATTTCAGGGCTTAGGCCAGGATTTATTAGGTTTTTGTATTAACTAATGTTTTCCTTACCCGTGATCACGTGGTACGCGAGTTTGCATGGGAAATCAATGTGTTATTGTATTCAAAATTGCTGCCAAAGTGTGGTAAGAGGGTCTCTGCGAAATAAAAGAGTTCACAATTCAACTACGCACCTTTTTTCCATGCCTGAATATTAATTTTCGGATCTAGGGAAATCTAGGGAAGTTTGAGTGAAAATAGGGGGGAGAAGTGGCTTTCGAGGTTGGCAGCACTGGTCCCTGCAGTTCTTTCTTTCACGCTCCCTGCGCCGCCCGGGCCTGTTGGTTGCAGCGGCGTGGTCGCGTTTGTCGTCTTAATAATAATAATTCGTCGTTGTTTTGCGGCAATTTTGTTTCCGTGTGCAATGTGCAGTGGGTACTAAAATGCCGAACAAGTGTTGTGTGCCGGGGTGCACCGGCAATTACAGTACGGACAGGAAGATACAAGTGTTTTCTTTCCCAAAAGACGACGACACTTTCAAGAAGTGGTTACGCGCCATTCCAAGGAAGGACTTCGCCCACTTCGTACACTAATCGTACCTTCGACTGGTCGCTTCAGAGCGCTCTGTAGCGCTCTGAGAGGCGAACGCACATTCGGCTGGTCGCAATCTGGCGCTCTGACCACGTTCGGCTGGCTCTCGCTCACCGCTCGCCTCTCACTCAGAGCTGCTCGAGACGCTCCGGCTTTTTCTCGGAGCGACTGGGCGCTCCCGCAGAGTTGTGGTCACGTGACAGATATTCGCCTTATTTCGACGGCCACCGGTTATTCTGCATCGACGAATGCGAAGGCGCCAATAGACCTCCTGCATGTTTGTAAACAAACGAGGTGGCGCTGCAGTCGCTAGCGAGCTCGTGGTAGGCAAAAGGTCGGGGAGTGGCGTCGCGGATAGGTGTTGAGCGCGGGTTTTCAGGGCTTGTAGGCGCGTTTCCAGTTCCTGCGAATCACAGTAATGGTTGATGTTCTCAACTTAGTAATTTCTTGAATTACACGAGCTCGCGTTGACCACGTGCGACGTATTCAGAGAAATAGTTTGCCACTGTGTATTGTATATATGGTTATTAGTAAACAGAAAGCATTTCTGCCGTTGATTTCTACGCTAGGCATTGAATAAAATAGGAAGTTTTTGACACTCTGCTATAGCCAGAATGATATTACTTCGGGACAGTAGTGAGAGGATGTGCTGGCGTTCTTTCGGCGGAGCAGACGTGCGCTCACCGTCTGCTGACACACGTACCTGTCGCGCTGAGCAAAAAGTGGGGACAGCGTCGTCTCCCCATTCTCCTCTGTCTCGCTTAAGCGCTGTTTTTAGCCGCAGGATCACGCACCAGCCAGGCCGACTTCTGTCTCCCCTTGTTAAACTGGTTTATTTTGTGAATTTTTTTTATTTCTGGAATTATTTTCTTCCTTACCCTGGGGCGATCTGTTTCGTGACGAAAAATTATAGCAAAATATTCAGTAGAAATTTATAAATTACGCTTTCTTGATGTGTTGTCGAAAATTGTGAGGTAATTTCTCTGATTTCTTTGACGCTTTCTTTGAGTTCATTGCCCCATTTCTTTGACCAAAGCGCAAGCGAAGAGTCCACAAACGAGGGAATTAACGTTACGGTTCGTTTTCTGACCTTGCATATTTTCTGCGATTGGGCATCACTCACACCTTCGTGATTTCGTAACGCAGGAAAATAGAACGATTCTATTTGTCGCAAACGATTTCCGAGCGAGAGCTTGAGAAGTGTAATAAATCGCTTAATTTTTTCCTACACGTGCAGTGCTATATATATGTTCGTTATTTTTGTAAGAAACGTTTTCATGTAACTATGCATGCATAAGTACATGATCATCTAAAAGAAGAGCTAACAGCGTCATCATACATATCAGGGCTTTGTGAACATGCTGGCATAAAAAAAAAATAGCGCCCTTTATACTAAATTATTTAAGACCTTGGGGTGACTTGACGAGGGTGTTAATTATAATGGCTCAAGAACTGCACCAGGTATACATAAAAATAAAGCGCATTACTGAAACTAGCGCAGCAGTTTAATATTTGCCCCAAATTTAGGTACATATTGCATGCATAAATAACGAAAACACTTTTCATCGCCGCGTCCCCTTTCAATCTCGCCACGTGTCTGTTAGTAGCACGCCTGCTTCTCCAAAGAAGATTCGCGATCATGGACCACATCATGAAACATGACACATGAGTGATGCAATATATGAAAAAGCATGTGGCATTTAGCACACTTAAGGTACGTTATTCTAAGCATGCCAACGTGACCGCGCAAGAACTTACCAGACTTCTTTCAACTCGAATCAGATAATACGTCAGTCATATTTAAAAAAACATTTTCAGGTATATATTGAATGCCACAAAACGCGTCGTTTAAACATACTGTGCTATTAACAAAAGAATGCATTTCTTGGAGGCGAGTGAACCTGCCGGCGCCCCGTGCACACCGGCTCAAGGTGATAAATACGTGCACAGCTACATATGTGCTTTTTTTCTTTGCACAGTTATGAGCGCAACATGCTGATGTTCAGGTGAATGAACGCAGTAACTTGCATGCTATTAAGTGCATTGAGTGGCAGTGCCGATCGACTCCCAGAATTCGCGTTTTACTACCGCGGCCCATTCCCTGTTAGCCAGTTTCCTTATGCGGTATTTATCTGCTAGAAACATATCGGGGCTAATTTAAATTTACTTTTATGCTACTACGCGGATCCAACAGTGACGCAGCTGGTCAGTACGCAGGCATGATGCAGCCGCCGATAGTTAAGGCAGCTGTGGTAGGCACGGGCAGCAGGAACCTGTTTTGCCTGCCATGCTAAAGTCGCTCCTGACATCAGCGCCACCGTATCCTCGTGACGTCACGGGGTGAAGGAGGTCCATAGTTCAGTTTCGTTCTGAAGGTTGGTCATTCCTACGCTATTTTTGTGCCGTAATATATCATGGCAAAGCGAAAGCAGATTGCGACATTTGGCGCCCCGTCAAAGCTTCTTCTGGACTTAGGAGACAGCAGTGACTCCACTAGTTCAGACGAAGACTGTGGAGCTTACGAGCTGATGTTCGTCAAATTCTTCGGTGTTCCGAAAAAAATACCGAAAGTAACAAACTACTTGGAGACAGTAGTGCGGCTTTACTCCGAGGAGGAGGTAAGAAAAAGATACGTCAACATTATGAAAGCGGCTGTCTATAAATGCCTGTTCTGAACCAGTTTCGCAGGAATTTTCGTCTCCCTGAGAAGACATGCCGTGAGCTAATCGAGAGATTCGCGGGGTCTCGGTTTTACCCCTCGGACCGAACTCACGGTGGCTCTGCGGTGAAAACTGCAGAAGAGCACATTCTCTCCTTTCTTTGGTGAGCAGTCTTTTGTTTATTCTGTATACTGAATTGAGAAAAAAATATGTTCTTGGGGTGCGTTTCCCGTGCTGTTTTGTACAGTACATACCAAGTCGATCGGCCGCATGACTATTCTTTAAAGCCATAAAAAAATACTGTATATCCGTACTTTGCAGCCATTCTTTTTTGGTAAAATGACAGGATTGCACTTCAGTGTATGCAGTGGATTCCTTGTGCATTCCTGTACCTGCAGCAGTGAAATAAGTGCTTCTTTGTGTCACTTATTTATTATAACCTAGACCACAGTTAAGTCACAAGTGTGTTACTGTGGTTGCTTTGCATGTCTTCGAATCTACAAAGTAATATGTTGGGTTTTATGCCATTTAAGGGCGGCCACCTACTCTGAAAAATGAATGGAATAATATTTTCTTCTAACCTACAGTTGGGATGCGAGTATGGTTTTTGTTTTCTACCTCTTGGCATTGCAATGCGCTATGTTCTGCTTCCTCTCATTCATCTGAAACTCGTACCGTGCCACAGGGCCTACTTTAATATACAGATTGGTATTGTAACTGTGCGCATCTCTTATCGGTGCAATAACTTGTTTCGGCTGTCAGTTGTTTACGATTTTTTAGCACGCAGTATAAAAAGCAACATCCGTCTTCATTACAGCGCAATATCGTTTTTCCGTCTGTCATGTATTTTGGCTACGAACGATGTGTAGTCGTAAATATCTGTAAATATGCATACAGACAGAGTCTGCTGTGATAAATAAATATGTATAATTCTGTCCGTAATCTTAATTATTTTTATTTGCCCTGATAAATCGCGCTGACCTGGCGGTCGACGAGCCTGTCTGTGGCATCAGTTCCCGCGAGGCGAGCGCGCGGCAATCGCTCGCGGCCATCAGCCGGCGCGCAGTGACGTCGTTGACGTCGCGTCACGTGACGCGCAGGCCTGAAAGCTGTTCGGGGGTAATGGCCTCGATGCGCGCGCCTCCTCCTCCGCGGAGTGGGGCGCGCGCATCGAGGCACCCTAACCGCTAGCAGCTTTCGCAGTCCCGCACGTAGAGACTTGGGTGCACCTCGTAATTTTTCTTTGGCTGCTGCAAAACATGTAATAATGTGGCTGTATTTGCTGGGTAAGCTCTTAGATTTCGTGTAACTCCACAATGCTTTCCAGTCCTTTGCGCATAACGAAACATCACGAAGTTCACATGTGACTTTTGTGATGAAAACTGACGTTATGCCGCAGGGAGCAAATAAACGTGTAATGACTATTTCAGAAAGTCGATCGATATTCTGGAAAGCAACTCGCTTACTATACTACACCAGCATTACCACAACGGTCGGAATCCGTTGTTCTACATGTGGCGTTATGCAACTCTATTAGCATAATTTATTGTCGGTCTTGGCACCAATTGAACAAAACTGGTTGATAGTTAAGGCTGTAGACAAAGAAGTAAATTTATCCGTACGCGCAGAGAACGCCTTCAGCATGCCAGTTACAGATCCTAGAATAGTAATAATAATGATAATAATAATAATTGCGCAAAATCAACAGCAGGCAATGTGCTCCCCAAAAAGGTGGAGCTGCAGAAGAAAAAAAACGAATGCGACAAAGTCTAGCAGGCAATCGCGCAGCAGCTTTCTTGTTTTAAACAAGAAAAAGGCTCATTTAGTGCAGCACACGGGGAATGTATTTTCTGGAGCATGATTACACAAGAAACTGCTACTGCGTTTATACCTGATGTGTGAACGGATCATATTTCCGACCAGACGCGACTCCAGAAGCAATGCACACTCGCATACTACCACTGGTACAAGCGGGACCGATGGTGATTGTCCCGCTGATTAGCATTAGACTTCTAAGTGCTTCAAATTCCCAGAATGGATTGCTTCTCAACGAACTAATAGGCGAATACAAGATGTAAGAAATTTTTCCCTAAAGTGCGTGGTGGGGACAAAGAATACATTTCCAGAATAAAAGAACCGGCTGACTCTTTGAACTGCAGAATGGGCACTAACGGACACAAGGAAAGTGTTCTGAACATATATGAGAACATATATACATTTATACCGTATTCAATCCGCATTTCTCGTTTCACCTCCTGTTTTTGTAGAACAAATCCATAGCACCGATCAGGCGTTCTAATCAATTATATTTTTCTCACCTCTTCAGTGAGCATAGGATAACACTGTGTTCGGTCAAGCTTACACCAGCACTCAGAACACCTCTAGGGTTGGACCAGTGCAGGCTGCGGGTTTGAAAGACCGGCAGCGTAGCGTCTCTCGAAACAACATTCGTATGCAATTAGGGCCAGAATGCAAGCATGCGAGCATTGGTACCGCTGTGCACTGGCCAGGGAGAGTCGCTCCTGCGAGTCAGCCTTGAATGTGCTGCCGCTCCGACAGTATTCTTTCGTTGGAAAAAGGCCTCAACCGCACCCCTATAGCGCACATCCGTTTCTTGTCCCCGACAGACTAATAGGACTGCCGCCTAGTCTGGAAGCGTCTGGAGACGCGGGGTAGTCTGACAGCGTTATTTCCTGGCAAGGAAACTCATGGATGTCTTCGAGGCATATGGCGCCAAGGCAGCCATCAACAAATCTCTTGGACATAGTGCCTCTTTCTGTGCCTGTGCACTGTGTTGAAAGCAAATAAATACAAACAAAGGTGGCCAGTTGTTAGTTTGTTTGTAACACGCTAGAGACAACTGGCTTTTTCTTGCATCTCAAAAAAGTGACTTGAAGGCTTATCAGGGGTCCTGGAGCTGCATCAATAGGGACAACAGTAGGGCGGGCATTAAGGGACAGCACAGCGGTATTTTGAATCTGCTAAGCTTTGCTATTTAACTTGCCCTACTCCTGCAATGCCGCAACGGCGGAGCAACAACAAATTTCTCACCGGCTGATACAGACGGAAAGTGGATTTTGCAGTTCGATTAGCTATTTCTGTGAAGAAAATTCCGTGACGCAGATAGAGTGTTTTCCCGAAGACGTTGGGAAATATTATGATGAAAAGGCTCCACTCGCTGTGTTACAGTGCTTGTGAACAGTATTGTGAGCCTGAGTGTCACCTGACAGCAGAGCATCGTTGTACACCTTAAAAGATATGACAACCAGGAGCAAATGAATTGCGCAGTCTGCTGAAAGTGAACTCACTTGTTGTAGTGGACGGTCCAGTGTACGCTGTTGTCTTGAGTGTCGTACTTATATTTGCTTCTTTACTTGACCCTGCCGAGGTTACCTCTTCGGACGACCGTGGCGTGCTATTGGATGGTCCTGCATTCATCAATGTACAAAGAAAGAAAAAAAGGCGTTCCTCGGTAGATCGTTTGAATGCGTTAGCAGCCAAACGTTCTTATAACGGAGGCTAACACACCCAGGCTCGTTATATCCGAGCTCAGCCCACCAAGTTCGTTACACGCGAGGCCCAGACACGACAGATCGATATCCAAGGTGCCATATTTAGGTTCTTTACCCGCAGTAACACACGAAAGTTCGGTGCCTCTGACGTAGCATACTAAGGTTTAAGTTCGTTGTATCCGAATTGGCTTACTAAGGTTCGTGATATCCGATGTTAACACACGAACGCACGAAAGGTAGTTATATCCGATACTACCGCCTTAGTAAGCCACCCCGAGGTGGCACACTGCTACCTGCCAAGGTGGGAAGGTGGCCAAACGGCCAATGACCAAACGGTGAATTATGACCAAGAATGATGACCAAACGGTGAATTTTATGGTTTTGACACGGTTATCCTTGTCTTCCGGGTCATTATGTGACGGCAGATTAAATCACCAAGGATAATGCGGGGCAGTGCGTTTGTTAGGCACACTTATCTGATGAATGAATGGTACCTTACCTAAGAAGAAGAAAACTCATAATACTCGCAACTCTCCAAAACTCGCATGCGGGGCTTCACCTTAGGGTCTGATGAAAGCGCTTAATATTTAGCCATGCAGAGTACAGCTAGCGACGGAAAGAAAAATGATAGAGGTAGCAATAAGAAAGACAGCAGGAGAACAGGTAGGGTTAGGGAACAAATGCGAGTTAATGGTATCCCAGCTGAGACCAAGAAAAGGAAATGGCATATGAACCTTTGCTGTCAAAAGATAGCCGTTTGACCCTCAAGATAACAATGAGTTATAAGAGAATTCACCGCATTGCCCTGCCGTGAAGACAATCGGGTTTACGCGATCCCGAAATTTTGCCGGCATGCTCTCTTGCTCCCTTATATATGGAGCTAACGGATAAACTTTTGTAAATTACAAAATCATGTATTTTACTAAAGGGTAAAATTTAGTTCCAGTGGCGTGATTAATCGCTCGATGAGTTTATAATGGCCGCTGAACATTGCTGACACCCGCCTGCTTTCGTTTTCATTTGTGCAACATAGAAGTACTGCTCATGCACTGCAACCTCACTGGCACGAACGGGCGCCAGTCGTACCGTTTATTTTTATGTTCTACATAACGCTCGGAAATGGCATTTCGGAAGCAAAATGTCTACAACAAACGGGACACACAACCTACTGTGAGAAAACCATTTCTACAAATGAAATATCCACAAACGCTGGTCTATTTTGCGACTGCAGTATATATATATATATATATATCGAGTGGCTTTGAAATCATGTGACAGCCGGGGGTGGGGAGGGCTATAACTAACGTGACTTTTTCCCAGTTTTTTATGCAGGCAGTATTCTTACGCAGACAGAATTTTCACTCCCGTGAAGATTACTGTGAAAGAGCCTTGAACGACTGAATCTATTTGCTATTGAAGTGTTATTGAGAAACACAGTTCATGTTCTGGAGTTCACATGCTTTCCTATGCACCAAATCAATGAGCAATTACTATCCTAGTGGAAGACAAGCCGGCCCACAAGTAATCGCGGCACAAGCTTTAGGTTGAACACACTGCGAACGGTGACGCCTGGTGTAGGTATGGTTAAGCCTTCTTCGCGAGGCTCCAGTGGTGATCAATTCTGGAGCAGCCCTGACTTCCATTCCTCCATGTCTGTCCACGTACACTCAACATGTGAATGACAAATGCTTGCTCCTCTACCACTACCCTGTGGCCCCCGATGCTACATTAGAACTCGACACCACTCCTCCTTCTCCCCCTCCTCCTCCCCCACTCTTAAGCAATAAGCACGAATGAATTGAGAGTGGTTTTGTAGCGATAGCTACATTACGGTAGCATTTCGAGCTTTCAGCGTGGCGGCGCTGTCACCCGTGTGGCGGCGCCGCCACGCTGTCACGGGGTTGGTCACGTGGTGCGGAGCAGCTGCCGGTGACGCGGCGCCGTGGCTGATCACGTGGTTGGTCCCGTGACCAAGCTCCACTCGGCCAGCTATAGCTATCGCGTCACTCCACTTTTAACCAACGCTAAACCACCGCCAATTTTTTTAGAAGAGATTTGTCGTCAGCGGTGGCGGGGACAGATTTAGAACTTATTGGAACTAGATCAACGGGAGAGGTGGATTTGAAGGCAAATGCGCAAGAGGAATCGCCCTCTTGCCCCCCTAACCACAATTACTTCTACGGCCCCACTTTTTTCCCTGGGGAATAAAGTTAAAAATAATATTGTGCATACGATATCGCCCCACTCAACCGCTCCTTCCAGGAGTTGACAATGTATCCGCTTTTGATCTAAGGGGAGCGAATAAAAATCTCAACTCTAAAAAAGCCACGTTCGACTTCCGCACAGTAGGCACTCGAGATTTTCTCTGCAGCGCGTTGTCAAGAATAGGGAATTATGGGTGGTTCAATGTTCGCTGCTAACAAATTCACCCATCCACGTGTTAAATAAACACGCTCGCAAACTGTGCAACTTGTTCAGATTTCACATATAAAGCATATATCAGCCCCAAAAGAAGAATACAAGACATCTTGATGTAAGATCGCGTTGCGTATGGGGGCTGAACAGCTAGAGGACGATCAAGTTAATGCGAGTGCTTAGGATGACAACGACCCTGTAGTGGGCGCGAGAGTAGATTTGGTGTTCCTCAAGGTGGTAGCTTTGGACCCTGAGAACACATCCCGCTGTGAATAGCTTCTTGTGACAGCATGTGTGCGTGTGGAGACCGCATACAGGGAGTAGCCAGCACACCTTGTCATCTACCGAAGTGGCAGAGGAAAGGTAGTGAAGGGACATGCAGCTCTTGATCTCACCTTGCGTAGCGGCCGTCAGGCGCTTGTCGCGGAACCTGGGGCCGTCGGAGTCGCTGAAGGCTTCGCCTTCGCCCTCGGCTGCCTCTTTCCCACCGGCAGCTGAGACAGTATTAGAGAATAGAGCGGATCACTGGATAGCACAAGCGAAAATTGCCATCAAAGGGGGCACTTAATCGCTGCTTACGTGTGACAAAGTGATAGCACATGTGTCTCCAATAAGCGCTCACACCTTACACACCCATAGTGTGACCCGATGCCATACTAAATCTTGCACGTGTTGGTTGACGGTTCGACTCCCGGCCGATGGCTGGCGCAAGCTGTGACTAGTAATTATGTTCTAGATCTCACGCAGATTCGAAGGCGATCAGTCCTGCACTTGTATGGCAATTTGGGGCTTCGCTGTCTTTGCCGAAAAAACCGCCGCCTCACCGATTGTGACAGCGACACAACAACAACGCCAGGAAAACGCCCCAACGGGCTTGCTTTGCTACCGCATAAAATTCGTGTGTCTCTTGATCGGGGTTCGTTATAATGCAGTCTGTCGTAATGTATGAAAGATGCGTGCAGCGTGCTGTATGTGAACTTTGAAACTGGGGCGGCTTCTCCACGTCTGTTGCCGCATGATGAGTGCGGTCTACCAGACTCGAGCTGTAAGGACGCTACAAAATGATGGCAGAAACTAGCGTGAAGGAAAGAGGAAACAAGGCAGCGAATGCCTTGCGCGGATGGTTAGAAGAGAAACAGAAAACTCATTTTTAGGGCAGGTCAAGAAAAAAGGAAAAGTAAAAAATGACAAAGTTTCACGCTAGTCAAGACGAACAAAAAGCCTTCTAAATGTCTATGTAGGTGTCACCGGGGCTGCCGGCATGGCTGGGAAGGCGCGGGCAAACACTGCTCTCTTTCCCACTATTCTTTTTATACGCTTGTTTAAATACGCTCTCTGTTATTGGTTTCAGCTTAGCTGGATTTTTATCATCTCGGGATACTTAAGTGGTGCCAACTTTTCAGCACACCCATGGGGCCAAAATATGTCGTTGGTGATAAAATTCGCCCATTGGCTAGAGAGAAGTGGCGTCCACGCAACGGAACATTCCCATTGGCTAGAGGAAGTGACGACGTCGTCAGACGGAAGCATTCCCATTAGGTGGAGGGAAGTGACGTCCCCAGGCACGACAGCTGCTAATGCTCTCGCATTGCCAACACTTAGAGGAATTAAGCGTTTCCGTGAATTTTTAGCTTCACTCTACACTCTCTCTGTCCTGAAAAAGTGTTCTCTTCGTAGGAGGAGGAGCCATGAGCTTATGCTGAATCATAAGATGATTATGAGCGCAGCGCGCAAATTTTGTGATCTGTTGTTTAGCAGAATTTCACAATTCCGCGTATAGTGGTGGCCAGACAACAAAGTGATGTCCGTGAGGAAGTTCATTCATTGAGTGCCGATTAGGTGTCCTGAACAGTGCGACAAGATCAAATGGAACACATTCTGTGTACGCTCACAGCTGAGACGCGGTGACGAAATGGGCGCTCGAGAGGCGCAGTACGCTCACCGACGTTGAAGAGCACCAGCCCCACGACGAAGATGGTGATGGTGAAGAGCACGAGAGATGCCGAGAGACAGACCCACCACATGTTCCTGTCGCCATCGCTAGGAGACAGTAGCGTGAACCAATCAGAGTATGAAGTTCACTCAATAGTGTCATCGAAGCAAGAATAAAAAACGAAGCTGAGAAAAAGAAATTTTGGCTGCGCTTCTCATTTGAACGGCAACCGCAGATATACCATAACGATAACATTAGGAAGAATGGGTATTAGGCGCGGAAAATTTCACCTAGAAGAGAAAGAAGGCCTCCGTAAGGACTCATCTCCCCGGTGCCTGCGTCACTAGTGCGCACTGAGAAAGGATCCGGCTGGCAGGAGTCACCGCGTTTCACATGGCGGCCACACGCATGTCCATCTCGCCTATGTGACGTCAAACTGGCATGCGGAGGCCTTTGATGGCCTCTAGATGCATTGTTCAAGCCGGCGTGGCGAGTTCGGAACAGTATAAACTTCGTAACTTAAAATTTTAGGCATGGAAAGTGACTTCTCCAATTTACGAAGCGCTTAATGACTCTTGCCATCCATATTTTCTCTCCTCACTATGGTTTGTCCGTTTTCTTAGTACGTTAGGGGGACCTGAATATCAGAAAAAGGTAACGTTTTATTTACAAATGAAGGGACCTAACGTTCCTCCTACCCACGAGGTCGACACAAACTACCCAATCAACCTGGTGCAAAATCAGTGTTTCGGTGTATTGTTCACTGAACCCCTTTGGCGCATTCTCCAGTTCGTATGAACGTTTGCGATAAAAAATTAGCACAGCTGGCCTTGAAATACAGTTTAGACTAATTAACGATTAATACGACTTCCGTGTTGATGCTTTTGGTGTGAATAAAAAAAAAACTCCATGCGAATGAGAACAGCGTGCGTGGTTGTCTAGGCGATTCTTTGAAATCTTATTTATCTGATCACTGACCTATGCTGGCACAGCTGACAAAAAGAATTAAGAGAGTTCTTTCTGGACAAATTTAGAGCTAGAACCGAAAGCTCCGCGCTCGTACAAGCAGTTATGGTTGCTTAAGCTCAGGGCGATGAGATGGTTCCCGACTTAATGAGAAACTGCCATTGACGCAGACATGCGAGAAACCCTGGTATGTACTACATAGTTATGGTGTTTGCAGCGCGACGAGTTTAAATGACAGTCCTTAAGGAATGGATGAAAAGAAATCGAAAATGCTTACTTCTTCTCTTGCTCGGCTAAATTGACCGAAACCAATAAGGAATAATGAAGCTTTCACTCACTCGGCTCGTGAACGTGGTTTTGTTTTCGCTCCACAACGCTGAATGAATACCCTAAAAAAGCAGCTGAATACATAGTTGTAGCTTCTATTTCGCGCCACTGAACGATTCTTGCGTTTGCTGTTATGTATTCTTTAGCGAGACATACAGCGAGACATTCTTGGCCTCTACAGACCAATATGCAGTGCAGGGAATATTTATGTCTATGAAAGATAATTAAGTTTCTGGCCCCGAGGATATAAAGCCCAAACCATTAAAAGCAGTGAGTGGTGTTGTAGCAGTCCCAGTAGCCCACATCTGTAAACTTGCCATGACTACAGGCGCGTTTGCAAACAAAGTGAAGTTAGCAAGAGTTATAGCCATTCATAAAGCAGGATCTCTTGATGATTTCAATAACTACAGGCTAATATCAAATCTCTCTGTGTTCTCTAAGATAGCAGAACGCATCATTAACAATAGGATAGCCAGTTTTCTACATACACACAACATAATAAGGAAGGAGCAATACGGGTTCTGCAAAAATAGGTCGGTGGAAAAAGATCTTGGAATTAAAGACGAAATTCTTGATAATGTAGAGCAGAAACTGTTCACACTAGGTATCTTTTTAGATATCCGAAAGGCGTTTGACTGCATACAGCATGAACTTCTGTTGCGTAAACTCCCCTATTACGGTATCCGAGGTGCAGCACTTGCGCTAATGAAGAGCTATTTAACTTCCAGATCACAATTCACAATAATAAATAAAGACGAATCGGAGAAGGAAATTATTCAATATGGAGTACCCCAGCGGTCAATTGTAGGACCTGTTATATTTCTACTATACATTAATTATAGTGTTAGTATTCAAAGGTACCAAAAATTGTTTTGTACACAGATGATATTACCCACCGCGGTGGCTCAGTAGTTAGGGCGCTCGGCTACGGGTCCGGAGTTCCTGGGTTCGAACGCGACCGCAGCGGCTGCGTTTTTATGGCGGCAAAACGCTAAGGCGCCCGTGTGCTGTGCGATGTCAGTGCACGTTAAAGATCCCCAAGGGGTCGAAATTATTCCGGAGCCCACCACTACGGCACCTCTTTCTTCTTGTCTTCTTTCACTTCCTCCTTTATCCCTTCCCTTACTGCGCGGTTCAGGTGTCCAACGATATATGAGACAGATACTACGCGATTTCCTTTCCCCCCAAAATACAATTATTATTAATATTGCTGCGTTTTTATGGAGGAAAAACGCTAAGGCGCCCGTGTGCTGTGCGATGTCAGCGCACGTTAAAGATTTGCGTTTTTATGGAGGAAAAACGCTAAGGCGCCCGTGTGCTGTGCGATGTCAGCGCACGTTAAAGATCCCCAGGTGGTCTAAATTATTCCGGAGCCCTCCACTACGGACCTATTTGTTCCTCTCTTCTTTCACTCCCTCTTTTATCCCCTCCCTTACGGCGCGGTTCAGGTGTCCAACGATATATGAGACAGATACTGCGCCATTTCCTTTCCACCAAAAATCAATTATTATTATTATTATTATTGCGGCGCGGTTCGGGTTACCACCGAGATATGAGAGACAGTTACTGCGTCATTTCCTTTCCATAAAACCAACGGTCAGTTTTTCGTTCTGCCGAAGAAGCGTCTCCATGGCCTAGAATTGAGAGGTCCTCAGAATTGTAATAATTGGTTTTTTGGGGGAAAGGAAATGGCGCAGTATCTGTCTCATATATCGTTGGACACCTGAACCGCGCGTAAGGGAAGGGATAAAGGAGGGAGTGAAAGAAGAAAGGAAGAGAGAGGTGCCGTAGTGGAGGGCTCCGGAATAATTTCGACCACCTGGGGATCTTTAACGTGCACTGACATCGCACAGCATACGGGCGCCTTAGCGTTTTTCCTCCATAAAAACGCAGCCGCCGCGGTCGGGTTCGAACCCGGGAACTCCGGATCAGCAGTCGAGCGCCCTAACCACTGAGCCACCGCGGCGGGTGAATCCTCAGAAACGTGTCGCAAATATTATGGATGCCTTGCATGAAGTGTATGAGGCGATCTCGGATAACAATTTATTGTGCTGTCATCAACAGGTTGTCAAAAATAATTCGAGCTGGCAATGGCACGAATACTTGAAAATGCACGGACAGAAATTACCAATGCCCCCAGCAGCTTTAGGCGCGTTATTTAATATGGCTTGGAGATACCAGAACAATGATGTGCCGACGCGAAGTACACGGTCCAGCGTGGGTATGAACGATTCCTGCAGTAATGTTTTCAGTTAATTGTATCGAAGTGTAGTGCAATATGACGTGGATGTGCACCGGACGTAACAAATACAACTACGGCATCGGATGTAACGAAGAGCAGTGTAGCATGTCGTGAAATAATGTGGATTAGCCCAGCTAATCCAGGATATACTAAGCGAAAGGTATCGGAATTCACTGTGTTGGCGTTGGCGTTGAGCACAGGAAGGGAGCATAACTGGTTCCCTGGATATGTGGACGCCTCATTCGTGCTTTGATTAGTGGTGAGAGAGATGCGGAATGAATGAATTAGCGCTGACAGCATTGTGGCTGACATGCGGCACTGCAGCAATACCTAGGCCGCAGCGTTCATTTGGTGATCAATATCTCGCGATCAACCAGGGTGGCAGGGAGGGCGCGCTGCCTATCCAGTGTGCGGAACGCAATCAAAGCAGGCTTTTGACACCAATGCCATGTACATGAAAGCGAGATTGAGGTCTGCACTAACCCACGGAGCCGGTTGTGCGCCTTTCCTTTCGTGAAAATGAACAGCCTTTGCAAATTTGTCAACGCAAATGAATTCTATGAACATCGTCGGCTCACTTGTTTTTTTTTTGTTTTTGAGGAAAGGAAATTGCACAGTAACCGCCTCACATATCACGGTGGACACCCGAACCGTGCCGTAAAGGAAGAGAAAAAGGAGGGAGGGAAGAAAGAAAAAGAGAACTGAAAACTGAAAGTTGCATATTGAGGAAAGGCGCGGCACAGTGGCAGAACAGCTGTGGCTCAGTGTGACTAGGGAGCGAGAGAGAGGCAAAAGGCGACGGAGTCGGCGGCGGCCACCTGCGCCTTGCGTGACGTCACTCGTGCTCCGACATACGCCGGCTCATGCGAAGCACGATGTTGACTAGCGTAGTGAAGCTTTTCGCTTCAAAACGGATACATCGAAAGCACTGAACATAACGTGGGTAGAGCGTCCACCGTGATATGAGAGACATGTGTAGTTTCATTTCCTTAAATTGCCCAACGGGCAAGGCGTAGCGCCGAACGGGCGATGGTGTTCCTGGACCCCTTAGCAACGCTGCAACATGCTGTTGCGTCCCACTCTTAAAGACGAAGCTTCAGCGTCGTCCTATTTTTTATGTTTTCTGTAGCTTTTTTATTCATTTTTATTATATTTATTTTAAATGATTGTTTCAAATTATTTTTTAATTTATTTTACTTTTATCCAATTCATTTTTTTTTGTTTTTACTTCTGCTTCATTTTTTATTTTATCTACTTTAGTTTTCATGACGTCATTTGATCGACAGGTTAGGCGGACTCTTACTGGGAACGAGAGAGAGAGAGAGAAAAAACTTTATTGTTGGAGAGGAAGTCGGGGCACACCCCTGGGTCTCCGCATGACCCCACTGCACTCAAGTGTTTATGTTTCTAAGGTCCATAACACTGGCAGCCCGGCCGGTGGCGATTGTCTGCACGGCCGGGTCCTCCGAGCGCAGCAATGTCTCCCAGTCCTCCCAGGTCTTGATGTCCTCTAGGCCGCGCGGGGGAGGGTCCGCCGGGCAGAGGGAGAGGATGTGGAGGGAAGAGGCGAATGGTTCTGGGCACAAGGTGCAGGTAGGAGTGGGGAAGGAGGGGTGATAGTGTGCTAGGGTCAGGGGTGAGGGGAGTGTGTGTGAATGTAGTTTGCGCCAGAGTGTTGCGTGTTTGTTATCTAGGGAGGGGTGGGGCGGGGGGTTGAGCTGGCGCGAGGCTCTGTAGGCCTGCGTCATCTCGCTGAACGAGTGCATTCGCTCCCTCGCGAATCCCCGATCCGAGGCCACCTGAACCCGGTTTAAGGAACGTCGGACGAAAAGGTTGGCGACCTCGTTTCCGGGATTCCCGGAGTGCGCAGGCACCAATTTAAGCTCTACATGGCGGGGTGGGGGTGCATCGGGCGAGCCCAGTATGCCAAAAGCAGGGACGTGGACTCGGCCTCGCGCAAAATTTAGAATTGCAGTTTTAGAGTCTGTTAAAATGTACTGGGCTTCCGTGCGGGTGATGGCAATTGCGATGGCGGCTTCCTCTGCAGCCTCTGGTCTGGGGTGGTGTCAGGGGGGAGAGGTAGTGTGAGGAGGGCGGATGAAGAGCAGTCCACCACGGCTGCGGTTGCTTCGTCACCCGTGCAGCCGGCGTCCACCCATACGGCGTCCGGCTCGGAGCCGTACACTCGTTGCAGTGCCTTCGCACGGGCTCTGCGGCGCTGCTCATGGTGGGAGGGGTGCATATTTTTTGGCAGTGGCTTGATGACCAGCTCTCGGTGAAGGGTCGAGGAATGGGGAGGAGGGTTGGGTCGTTGGCCGGTATTCTGATTCCGAGGGAGTCCAGGATATACCGGCCTGTGGAGGTTTGTGTAAGCCTTATGTATTGGGCCTGTCGATGGGTCTCCACGAGTTCCCCGATCGTGTTGTGGAGGCCCAGGCCTAGTAATCTGTCTGTGGGGGTGTTGAGGGGAAGATGAAGTGCGACTTTGAATGCCTTGCGGATCAAGGCATCCAAAGTATGTATGTCGTGTTTGGATAGTTCTAGGTATGGGGTAGTGTAGAGCACACGGCTGAGGACAAAGGCATGAATGAGGAGACAGAGGTCGCGCTCCTTCATGCCTCTATGATGGCCCGAAACTCTGCGGATGAGATGCGATATCGCGCCTGCAACCTGCTTGAGTTTCTTGAGGGCGGTGGTGTTTTTGCCATCGTTCTGGATATGCAGGCCCAATACGCGGAGGGTGTCAACCTCCGGTACCGGGTCCCCATTCAGTTCGATAGCAATGGGGGAGCGGGGGGAGCGTTGGTTCTTTGGCCTGATGAGGAGCAGTTCGGACTTTTCTGCGGAACAAGACAGTCCGATGTTCTGTGCATAAGTTTGGGTGAGGGTGGCTGCTTCCTGTAAGGTGTTCTCTATGTCGCCGTCACTGCCGTGGGTGGTCCACAGTGTGATGTCGTCGGCATAAAGTGTGTGCTTAAGGTGGGGGATAGTTGCCAATTTTCGGGCGAGGGGGATGAGGGTGATGTTAAAGAGGAAGGGGGAGAGTACGGACCCTTGAGGGGTTCCGATACTCTGAAGCCTGTAGGAGGGGGAAAAGAGAGGTCCAAAATGTATCTCAGCCATGCGGTCAGGGAGGAATGCTTGAATGTAGGCGTACGTGCGCGCACCCACATTCAATGGAGATAGGGCAGTCATGATCGTCTGATGTTCGATGCGATCAAAAGCTTTGGAGAGATCCAAAGCTAAGACTGCCTTTGTGTGACCAGGCAGAAGCGGGTCGAAAATGTCATGTATGAGTTGCAGCATGGCGTCCTGTGCTGATAGATGGGGGCGGAATCCCACCATGCTATGCGGGTATACATTGTTGTCCGCCATGTGCGTTGTGAGTCTTGCTAACACAACATGCTCGAAGAGCTTTCCGAGGCATGAGGTTAGCGGAATCGGGTGAAGGTGTTGAAGTGTAAGTGCTTTGTTGGGTTTGGGTATGAATATTACCTTCGCGTGGCGCCAGGACTGCGGGAGGATACCCTCCCTTAAGCACTGGTTGAAGTATTGCGTAATTTGGGTGATCGATTGGTCGTCCAGATTACGGAGCATGGAGTTTGTGATTTGGTCTGCACCAGGTGCGGAGTTCGTTCGGAGAGTCAGGAGGGCCGCTCTGACTTCCGTCTCAGTGATGTCTGTGTCGAGTGTTGGATTGGCTGGTCCTGTGTAGGTGGGTAGAGGCGTGGGGGCACCCGGAGAGGTGTATGTGTTCTGAAGTGTGTTTATGAGGGCCTCGGGATCGTCAATATGTTGGTGTGTGAGGCGTGTCACGTGGTGTTGTGTTGATGATTTGGTGTTTGTGGGGTCGATGAGGTGTCGGAGGAGTTGCCATGCTCGTTTGCTGGACAGGTTCCCGGCGATGCCGTCACATATCTGTCCCCGTTGGATCGGCAGAGCTCCTCCGAGTGTTGTTGGATTTTTGTCTGCAGCGCGGCCAGCCGCTTTTTAAGTGTCTTGTTATATTTAATATTTATTGCCTTTCCAGCGTTCCAGGAGGCTGTGATAAGCCTCCCAGAGGTGGGCTAGGTGTGTGTCCAGGGTAGGGGTTTCGGTGGTCGTTTCAATGTGTTGCGTGTTGTGGTGAACGTCATGCTTGAGTGATTGCACCCAGGCGTCGATCTCTGTGATAGGAGTGTCTGGGGGTTCCGGAATAATTGATACAATCTGGGGATCTTTAATGTGCACTGACATCCCAGGAGCCTTAGCATTTTGTCCCGGGGAGCCAGTTCTGCGCCCTTCCTTTCCTCGAAATCATGGGCATCGAGAACGTCGTCAAAGCCAAGGGCAATGAACACAATGAACGCCAACAGTTTTCGCTTTTTATATCCTGGATTAACTGAGCTAATGAATAAAATGTTTTTTTTTGGGAAAGGAAATGGCATAGTATTTGTCTCGCATATATGCGGACACCAGAACCGCGCCGTAAGGAAGAGGATAAAGGAGGGACTCAGACAAGGAAAGAAGAGGTGCCCTAGTGGAGGGCGCAGGATTAATTTCAACCACCTGGGGATCTTTAACGTGCACTGACTACGCACAGCGCACGGGCGCCATTGCGTTTCGCCTCCATCGAAACACTATGCCATTAACCTTACCACAATAATAGAAATAAATGTTTTTGGGGAAAGGAAATGGCGCAGTATCTGACTCATATATCGTTGGACACCTGAACCGCGTCGTAAGGGAATGGATAAAGGAGGGAGTGGAAGAAGAAAGGAAGAGAGAGTTGCCGTAGTGGAGGGCTTCGGAATAATTTCGACGACCTGGGGATCTTTAACGTGCACTGATATCACACAGCAAACGGGCGCCTTAGCGTTTTGCCTCCGTAAAAACGCAGCCGCCGCGGTCGGGTTCGAGCCCGTAACCGGGTAAAAAGCTACAAATCGAAAACCTAAGACCCATCTCCCTCACATCGTGCCTCGGCAAGCTGTACGAGAGAGTGGTAACATTAAGGCTACAACAATACATGGAGGATCACGAACTCTATCCCCACAGTATGTTCGGATTCAGGGCGAAGCTGTCGACCCAAGACGTACTTCTACAAATCAAAGGAGTTCTAAGTAACGTCCCTAGGGACGAAGAGAACGTAATAATGACACTGGATATCAAAAGAGCTTTTGACAACGTAAGCCACGAAGCCATCCTGACAGGCCTGGACAACCTGAACTGCGGCAGGAGGGTCTTTGGCTACGTCAAAGCTTTCCTCTCAGATAGAACAGCGACGACAGGGCTGGGAGAACTCCGTTCGGAGAAGTTCCACACCCCTAACAAGAGATGTCCCCAGGGCTCGGTCATCTCACCTACGCTTTTTAACGTTGCAATGATCAGCCGTGCAAAACAACTTAAGGAAGTCGAAGGAATACACCATGCCATGTATGTCGACGACATTACCATCTGGACAAATACGGGCTCACTCAAAGAAAAGGAAGAAAGACTACAGGAGGCCGCGACCTGCGTAGAGAACTACGTAAAAGCGAGAGAACTAGCATGCTCCACCGAAAAATCAGAACTGCTCAGAGTCTGGAGAGGGAAACAAAACCGCACATTCCCGAACAGCGACGAGCTTAGGCTCAACGTCTACCTAGAGGGAAAACCCATACCAGAGAAAACGCAAATAAGAATCTTGGGCATGTGGTACAATCAAACCAACGGTGTACACATACACTTGCTCTACTCAAAGCTTCCACACTACAGGTTGCCCGCATGATCACGCGCGTCTCCCATAAACGCTCGGGCATGCGAGAACACGCGCTAAAGCTGGTCAGGATCCTGGTGATCAGCCGAGTCACCTACAGTCTTCCATACTACAACCTAATCAAAAGCGAAATCCAACATATTGACGTGATTATACGCAAAGCATACAAAACAGCACTCCATCTACCGCAATGCACATCCACAGAGAAGCTTTTAGCACTAGGACTTCACAACTTTGAAGAACTGAGAGAGGCACAACACGTCGCCCAGTTGCAGAGACTACAGCAGACTCCGTCTGGCAGGGAGCTGCTGCAGAAGTTGGGATGCAACGAACAAATACAAAAAATCCAGCGAACCGCGACTATCCCGGACGGCATACGGGGCACAATTAGAGTGAACCCCATCCCCAAGAATATGGACCCCAACCTACACGAAGAACGCAGAAAGGCGAGAGCCGAGCACACCCAAAAATCACTAGCCCCCCCCCCCCCCCCAAGCAACAATGGTGTATGTGGACGCAGTCACATACTCCAGAAGGACGGGACAAAACAACCCCAACGCGGTAGCTGCTGTGATAAACTCGGACATGCGGGAAATCATCAGCGCGTCTGCACGGTAGTCGAGGCTGAAGAAGTGGCCGTCGCTCTAGCGGCAGCAGAGGGCTACCGGACTAAGCGATCCTTAACAATACTAACTGACTCTCAAACGGCATGCCGAAACTTCATGTTAGGCAAAATAGGTCACAGAGCGCTCCGCATACTCCGCTCTGGGGACCAACCCAAACAAAGCACAGAAGAAGAAGAAACTATAAAACATACGATAGTATGGACGCCGGGACACGCGGGAGTGGAAGGCAACCAAGCGGTCGACAGGGTAGCTAGAGGGTACACTTTTTACCGAGCTCCCCCCACAAGCGACCTCTAGGAAGCCGAACCTGTCCCTTGAGATTACTCGGCAATCTTAAACTACTACAAGGGCTGCAGGAAACGGTACCCCCGCCACATAAATCTCTCTCCAGGGAAGACGCCGTCGCCTGGAGGCTGCTACAGACGGGCTCATACCCGAATCTAAATACACTCAACAAAATACAACCCACACAATACACAGACAAATGCCCATGGTGCCATGAAACACCCACGCTCTATCACATAACGTGGGCCTGCCAGAAAATAGAGGTGGCACTCAAAATACCAAACCCGAGTGCGGAGCAATGGGAAGGAATGCTCTCCAGCGACCGTCAAGACGTCCAACTGGGGCTGATCCGGCGAGCACAGCTGGCAGCGGCATCAAGCGGAGCCCTGGACTAGGTGCAGACGACCATTGCTAAGACGATGGACGACACATCTGACTCCGCCAAATTGCTCACCTACTCTTTAGAGCTCAGTAAACGTTTTCCTTCCTTCGAGCCCGTAAACTCCGGATCAGCAGCAGAGCGCCCTAACCACTGAGCCACAGTGGCGGGTAACCTTGGAAGGGAGAACTGGTATCAAGTATGCGACAAGCTTAATGGGAAGCTGGGAAACAAAAATACATGGAACTTTCTGCGCCACCTTCTTGACCCAGCTCATTCCAAGAAAGTGACCAGAAACGCCATAGAAGAGGTCATCCAAGCATACCAGGATAGCGGGGAAGAACTGATCTTGTCGCTACAAGGCATATACGTCAACTCTCATAAACTTGCCGTATCGTAGCCGAAATGCACTGAAAGCGAAAACCAAACCCTTGACGAGCCTTTCACAGATGCCGAGATCAGATTCGCCCTGTCTCAACTGAAGACGAAGTCTGCTGCCGGGCCAGATAAAATCAATAAGATGCTGTGGAACCTAGATCTAAAACCGAGCACCGCACTGACGGACTATTTGAATCAGCGCTGGGTGACAGGTAGCATGCCCCAATTCTAGAAGCATGCAAAGATGATTTTTATCCTCAAAACAAACAAGAAAATAAGCCTCGACAACCTTAGGCTAATATCCCTTACCTCATGCTTAGGGAAGCTAATGGAGCACGTTGTGCTTAACAGACCGCAAGCCCTTAAAGAAATCTACTCTCTCCTACCGCACACCATGGTGGGCTTCAGAAGGGGGCTCTGTACGTAGGACGCCATGCTAGAACTGTCTCATGACATTATTAACAGATACAAAAAGGCAAACACACGGGCGATCCTGGCTATCTATTCATTTATTTCTTTATTTAAGTATCCTAAGGGGCCGCCTGGGCATTACATAGGGGGGACAGCAAATTACAAAAATACTCAAGGGTTCCCTTCATGTATAATACAGAGAAAAAAAAGAATGAAAGAACAGTGTTAATTATGAAATTGGGTTGTTCTTATACATCGTGGGCGTGGTGCTGTGTTCATTAAACAAAAATAATATGTACACGTACAAGGCAAAGCAAAGATCTAAAGAAAGCCTTTGAGAATGTCTCCCATTATACTATACTGGAGCATCTAAACGAAATTAACCCTAGTAGAAAGGCTTACAATTATATCAGGAATTTTCTTAGTGAGCGCAGGGTGGTACTCCACTTCGGCACTCTTAAATCCGACACAATATAGGGGGCTGTCCTGTCTCCGTTCCTTTTTCATCTGGCACTAATCAATATTCTAGACAATATCCCGGGAGTACAGCACATCCTATTCGCGGACGATATTACGCTATGGGCAATGGAGGGATCCCAGGGCGAAATCGAGGCCGCTCTCCAAGCGGCCACTGACGTCATCGATGAAGAGGCCAGGAAAGCAGGCCTCGAATGCTCCCCTGAAAAATCGGAACTTATGGTCTTCCACAAACACAAATTAAACGCACCTTGACGACAGTCATTACACAAGGCGTGGAAATCAAGGAGGTCCAGGAGATAAGGATCCTGGGGATCAGGCTGCAAAGAGACTCGGGCAACGCATCCACGAAGAGGCCAGGAAAGCAGGCCTCGAATGCTCCCCTGAAAAATCGGAGCTTATGGTCTTCCACAAACACAAATTAAACGCACCCTTGACGACAGTCATTGCTCAAGGCGTGGAAATCACGGAGGTCCAGGAGATTAGGATCCTGGGGACCAGGCTGCAAACAGACTCGGGCAACGCATCCACGATCAATAAACTTATATGGGCAGTCCACCAAACTGCCAGACTCTTATAGAGAATTACTAATAGAAAAAGAGGCATGAAAGAACATTACCTCTTCAAGCTAATAGTCGCCTTTACCATAAGCAAGATCACATACTCGCTGCCGTATCAGACTCAGAAGAGACGAGATGGAAAGAATCGACGCAATTATCAGAATGGCTTAAAAAACAACCATGGGCCTGGCTCGCTCGACTCCCAACGAGGAGCTACTCACACTCGGGGTCCAGTATACTTATGATGAACTCAAGAAAACACCACAAACTGCCCAAATGCGCCTGTCGAGCACACCTGCCGGCAGGAGAATACTCGACAGGCTGGGGATTAAGGGTGAACCCTTAGAAGATTTCCCCCATGTTATGCAAGCAACATCGGAAAGAGGATCACCGTGAAACCTCTCCCCAGAAATTTGAACCCTCACGCGCACCAAAAAGCCCGCAGAGAAGCAAGGGCGAATAGCCTGCACAAGACCCTGAGCCGGCGGCAGGATGTCCTCTACGTCGACGCTGCAGAAGACTAGGAGAACCCTGTGTGCGGAATAACACACCCCGGCAGTGAACCAGCAAGACTGGCTATGGCGGAGACGGTTTCCACCTCTAGACTGCTAGTCGCGGAGGAGGCCGCCATCGCCGCGGCCATCGCCTTTACAGACGCTACTACCATAGTAAGCGACTCGAAGTTGGCGGTCAGTAACTTCGCTAGGGGTAGGGTCTCCTGTCCCGCCACGCAAATACTCACAGAAATAAGTGACTTTCGTCTCTTGAGAGATATTGAGCTCATATGGACCCTAGTTCACGCGGGGAATCCGGGAAATGAGGCTGCCCACCAACACGCTCGACAATCAGCCGGCCGAGTAGAGCGGTGGCGCAAAGTAAGGAACCGGAACCTTTCGGTGAGCCATTCATATTATACCACGAACTCACAGCACATTACCAAGCATTAAGAAGAACACTTCCACCGGGCCGGCGTCGCCAAATGTCTCCATGGCCTGCGGCACGCTAGCTAACGTGCCTTAATTCCCTACGCTTAAAAGCGCAATAATATTTTGTCAGCCTCAGCCGCGGTCGTGTTCAAACCCGTGTACTCCGGATCAGTAGCCGAGCGCTCTAACCACTGAGACGCCGCGGCGGGACCGGAGCTAATACACATTCATGTTTTTTGGGTGCCTGCATGTGCCCTTCTGCCACAGTTAGAAACACGCCCCGACTGGCCTCAAGCTGCGTCGATTAAGGTTGGAGTCAATTTAGCTGCGCCTAGTTTGCGAAAGAGAGTACATACAGCAACACCTACGCTGGCATCCCGCAATAAAATCGGCCGCGATCTCGTTACTGTTTTATGGTATAGCGAGCGAAGCGCTCTGCTTTGCCGCCTTGTTCTCTTCATATCTCTGCGGACCGTTGTGCGCGCATGTCTATTTTAATGCGCAAGCATTTCTTGTCTCATGAGTGGCGTGTACAGGACCGCACGAAGATTACCATTCGAAAAAGGAAATTCGCGGTCATTGCGGTTCGAACCAAGGCCCTCTGCGTGCCAGGTGGGCACGCAACGCATACGCCAAGAACGGGCTCTTTTTGTCTTTTCTTATTTCGTTTTTCATATGCCACGAATGGTCGTGGGTTCAAGCGTGCTAGCGAGGCACGAAGAAGTGAACGCGTCGTGGTGTGTACGACGGTAAAATGTTTTGGAATGTGTACTGGTGTTAGACAACGATGACTTGCAAACAGAATTGCTGACGTTCAAAAGGGAAATTTCGCATTTCTTAATGCAGCGCGCTGCACTGCTCTCCTATTTTTATTTGCTGTTTAGGGGCATGAATGCAAGATCTCCGCTTGGTATGCGTAGCACAGTTATTGATATCGACTGAATATTCGTCAAAAGCTCTAGGTGACTACGCATGTCTTACAAGCGAGGTCACATTGAAACCCATACGTTGCCTAAAGGCCAGCTAGTAGGGTAGTTGCTCCGAGCGACAAACTGAAAACAGGAGCAAATTGGGTAGAGGCGACAGCTTTCTACTGATCTTGAATACGTCTGGCGTGATAATTCGGTTTCTCCTTAAGAAAGTTTAATGCCTGATAAGTTGATTCGAAGTTTTTTTTTAAATCTCCATGATGGAGATTTTTGGAAAATCATCATGATGAAGTAAAATTTGAAATAAGGAAGGAATCACTCATAATTCACTCAAGAGCAGAAACTCGGGCAGAGCCGCGGTGGCTCTGTGGTTAGAGCGCTCGGCTACTGACCCGGAGTATCAGGGCTGGGACCTAAACGCGCCGGCCGCGTTTTTATGTAGGTAAAACGCTAAGGCGCCCGAGTGCTGTGCGATGTCAGTGCACGTTAAAGATCCCCAAGTGGTCGAAATTATTCCAGAGCCCTCCACTACGGCACCTCTAATTCTTCCTTTCTTCCGGGAACGCCAGCCTCCGGCGGAGCGATGGACGCATCTCACCAGGGCTCCGTGCTTTTTCTTTGAACTGCCGTTTTTTTTATTCGCACGTTATTAAAAGTGCATCGACCGCATGCATGAGGTTATGTAGAACACCGGGAACCCAAATTCCGAAGTAGGGGACCGCTTTTTCTGCATTTAGACGACTTTTGTATGCCGAGAGGAGCGTCGGCCGCTGGGCATAACGTCGACCTCGGCCTTGGCCGGGGAAGCGGTAGGCCTTGTCCGAGCCTCGGTGAAGCCGAGAGCGGAACATCGAACCATCGGTGATTACGCAAGTGAGCATTGACCTAAGAAGACTACTGCTATGCGTGTAGAGGTGGACAGCATCGAAATTTCGCCGGACCAGTGCACAAGATCGCAAGTCTGGGAAACTGCCGGTGAAAGAGTCAGACACAAAGGCATGGGCAAGCTAGGCCTAAATCCCGTACTTCAATCAAGCCAAGATGGCGCCACTGCCAACAGCTGGAGCAACAACTTCGGCGGTGGCGCCACTGGCAGCGATACATGTCATTCAAGGGCGAAACGTCTAAACAAGGACAACTTGTTGAAGGGCGCGCGCATGCCAGACTTGCCACGCGGCGACTTAAAGATCGTGTTAAGACCACGACGTGGGCTCCACCTGAGCGACGTGACCCGCGTTTAACTAAGTCGTGCAATTGCGGCGGCGGCACAGACCCCGCCAATGAAGCAAGTGAGGACGTCGTGTGCCCCAACCACGGCACGGTGAATGGCACGGTGAATGGTGTCATAAGTTCCATCCCGCTCGAAGATACGGCCCAGGAGATTCAGCACAATGTTTTGCACAAGCATAACCCAACGGCCCTACAGGCAAACCGAATCGGTAAGGCCCTGTCAGTCGTCATTGCCTTCGAAGGGCACAAAATACCCAATTACGTGAAATACGGTAACCTGCTCACGTAGTGCACGTTGTACAGAAAATAAATCGACGTGTGCTATGCGTGCGGAAGAGTGGGCCACAGAATGGACGTGTGCCCGGATCCTTCGACCGCGATCTGCCGAGGGTGCGGCATCTCCAAACCCGCCGAAAACCACGAATGTGCCCCGAAGTGTGGCCTGTGCGGAGGCAAACACCTGACCGCGGACAAGGCCTGCAAAGCCCGCTTCAAGATGCCCTACGTCGTCCGCCGGCAGCGCAGGGAACGTAGCCGAGCAGAGGAAGAAGACGCCGGGAGAAGGAACCAAGGCAAGAGAGGTCCTGCAGGCGGACCCCACCGTAGCGCCTACAAACGGGGCCGGTCACACACGCCAGGCTGCAGCAGCGAAAACAGAGTCGGCGGAAACGGCCGCCAGAGTCGCTCCCGATCGAAGACACCATCCGGGGGCGGCAACGGTGGCGGCAACCGCCGCTCGCACTTCCGGGCCAGTTCGGGATCCGGGGACAGTTTGAGATCCCGGAGCGAGTCAACCGGACGCCGATGGATCGCCTAGAAAAAGGTGGGCTGGGCAAACAAGGCTCCCGTCGCTCCAACCAGCGACACCGAGTTCCCACCCCTCACCCCCTTCCAACTCCTTAAGTCACAAGCGAATCCGCAAAACGACAGTAGCGAAGTGATAGAGCTTAAGAGGATCATAGAGCGCCAAAACTCTCAGATCCAGGAGCAGACCGCCCAAATACGGGTGCTTATGAATAAGATCGAAACGCTGGCGAGTAACGGCAGCTCGGCAAATGAAAGACCCCAAAACAACTGCACGGCGGCAAACAACGCCGTAGGCTTACGCAGGGTGCCGTGCGCGACCCCCCCCCCCCTCACCCCGCCTAGGGCTGGCGGCGGGAGAGGCTGAGGCCACGTAACGTGCATCAAGTAATCAAGAGGCGATGGATGCCGAAGAGTACCTCGCGAGCGGAGAGGCAGTGACGACCGCACAGGCCGCAACCACGGCAACGGCACAGATCCCGCGAGAAGGAGAGCTGACGGCCATTTGGGCAGCAATTTCCGAAATTAACGAAAGGCGAGATGATGCAGAAGCCAAGTAAGAAGCACAAGAAGACCGGGGGGGGGGGGACACGACCGTAATTTATAAATGGAACTGCCGCGGGATTCACAATAAAGTAGCGGAACTAATGTTGCACATTGACGGGCAAGAAAACAAGCCCGATGTAATTGCTCTACAGGAAACAAAGGGGAAACCAAGACTCCCGGGGTACGTCATTTACATGGACCCCACGGATAACGGAACGGCGGTGCTCATCCGCAGCAACATGGCGGCAACTCAACATGTTACGGCGCACGGCGGGTGCGAGCACACGCTGGTCGAAATTCATGCGAGAGAAATTGGCAGCTCGGGCAGTTTATTTGTAATGAGCGCATACTGCCGGCCGTCCCAACGGCAGTACGAATTCGACCGCATCGTGAGCCAGGCGAAAGGGTGAGCGGGGACCAGGCCGCTCCTGATCCTCGGCGACTTTAATGCCCCTCACACAACGTGAGCTTATCAGGCTACCAGTTCATGTCCAAGAGAGGAAAAGCACTGGCCAAAGCAATGGAGGATCACGAGATGGCCCTCCTGAACGAGCCGGACGTAACCACCAGAAGAGGCAACAGTGTCGCGAGGGACATCACGCCAGACTTATCGTGGTTATCGGGCATGCTAGACGTCTCCTGGAGAAGCGAAGAAGTGGACCTGGGGTCTGACCACAGCGTGATCGGCATCACGATCCGAGGCTCCCGATATCGGGCTGTGCTGAGGGTGGCGCGGATCACGGATTGGGACAAGATGAGAAAGTTTACCTGAGAACAAGAAGAGGCGCCCGAGGAAGAATCGGGACAAGCTGAAACACAACAGACCTACAACGAATGGGCAAGGGACCAGAAGAAGGCCCTCCAAAAGTTTACCCAAGAAACCACCACGACGTCACAGACGCCGTGCGTGGACGCCAGACTGGCCCACATGTGGGCGCCCCGGCATCCGTTAACGCGGGAGTGGCAGCGTCAGAGACACAACAGAAAGCTGGCCAAGCGTATAGTAGTCTTGAACAAAGAGATCGCCGAGTATGCGGCCAAACTATGTAGGGAATTGGCTGAAGACCTGCGACGGCCTGCAGGGCAAGCTCTCGACGGTGAAGACGTGGTGTCTCTTGAGGCATCTGATCGACCCGCTGAGTAGCAAAACTGCGATCAATCGCAACCTCACCAAGGTATTAAACACGTACAAGGGAGACGGCCGCAGGCTCCTGGAAGACCTGAATGCGAAGTACCTAAAGGCAGGAAAGGCCAGTACCCGGTGCCAGAGAGGTACGAAGGATCCGACAACGAAGACTCGCCGTCGCTCTCCTCATGTGGAGGAACGAACGCAGCCGCCGCCGCGAGAGGACGTCAGTGCATCGGCTCCGCCAATTTTTGGCTGGAGCCACGGATCTTCGACCGCAACCCCGTCAACACAGCCGCGTTTGACTTCCCGAAGTCGACAGCTACCGGTGCATACCTCTCGCACACAGGTGGGGCAAAATTTAGGCCTTTTAGGGCCGATCTTCACTTGGGTATCGTGGTGGCGGCGCTAGGCCTAACGCCTACGCCGGCGCCCGGCCGGGAGTGAGTCGCCCACCCGCGGCAAGATGGCTTCGCCAAACCTACAACGTGGCTACGACCCGGACGCCATGGCCTGGTCCGAGGTTCCAGCAAATCCAGCGCCTGATAGCCCGGACTCTGCGCCCATCAAGAACTTGAAGTTATTCAAGCTAGTGGAACGCCGCTCCCGCAAGCGGAACGCTAACTCCAAGAAAGCGGACGCCACGTCGCCAGGCCGCTCAACACGGCACAACGCTGCTGCGCGCGCTGCAGCGCTTCACGGTGGGCCCCAGGGACCTGCTTGGAAACCAAAGCCGCTTCCGCGGCTTCATCCCGAAGACATCGTTATCATCCTGAAGTCCCGGGTGACCGTCGCTCTGAAGGATGTCTTTCAACATGGTGAGCTGGGAGCAGCGTTTGCGGCCGACCTGGGCACCAAGGCCGCAGCATTGCTCAGCCTGCTCCCCACATGGGAGCAAAACCTGATCGTGGCAGGCACCCGAGAGCCGCACGTCGCCGACAAGCTACTGCGGGACTTCGAACTAACAACACCGAAAGGCCAGCTCTCTATGTACGGCCACTTGAAGCTCACTGGTGACGTGTGCCGCGGCGTCATCACCGTGGCCAAGCACGAGACCAGTGAGTCCCTGCAAACAAGATCCAGTGGCGTGCTGGAGAGCTTGCCGATATCCGCAAGCTTGGAACATCAGACGTCGCGGCGCTCACCTTCGTGGGCAAGGTGGTGCCGCGATACGTTCATTACATCTCAGAAGTCACCCTTGTACGTGCATATAAGAAAACGATCCCGGCCTGCGTGCGGTGCGGTACTGTGGGACACCGAGCGGACACATGCCCCTGCCCGGATCAAAATTGTGGCCTTTGTGGCCGTGCGGTGCATGAGTGCACTCCGTCCTGTGCAGTCTGTGGGCAAGCCCACGCCATCAACTCCCGGGACTGCACGGGGAAATTCAGACAGCTCAAGGTGCCCGGCCGCAAGGCTAGGCGCCCAGAGCTCCCTGGAAAACAGCGACCTGGCCGGCAGCCAAGTCATCCCAATTCAGGTGCCGGTGGCGGAACGCCGCGTGGGGCTGACGCCATCGACAACAAAACGTCATCATCATCATCCTCGGTGAAGTCACCGCCCGGGAACAAGACTACGCCCCCACCGCCACCGCCCAGCGGCAGGAACGCTGGCCACTTCCCGGAGCTCAAGACAAATGGCGCTGCCGGCGCCCGGGCATCAGCGTCTCAACACGGCAAACAACAGGTGAGCAGCTGGACTGAGATCGCCTCCTCCTTCTCCCATTCCCCCTTCCTCCCCAGTTACCGTCTCCGCACTCGACGCGGAATACAAAAAACAGATCGACGTGCTCCGGGCACAGAATGAGCTTTTGCTCAACAAAATTCAAAATTTAGAATCAAAATTGGCGTCCGCCGCTCCGAGCCCGCAGAACTCGGACGCAATGGAAAGCGACGCGGAGATCTCGCCTGCCCTCGTGACAGCCATCTCCGCGATGGAGGAGCGCTTAACCTCTAAATTACGATCTATGATCGAGACCGCCATGGACCAAATCTTGACCAAGGTCACATCTGCCGTCCCCGCGGTAGTATCAAAACACATCTTGGACAACCCCCGCCTCCTCCGTCGGACGGGGCCCATTAGGGACGTATCCCGTCCTTCAAAATTCAACCGTCTGATTATTGAATCGGACAATGAGGACAGCTGCCCCGCTCCTTCCATCATCACCCCCTTGATGGCGCAAGTAGCTGGCTCTGGGGCAGCCAATGCCTCCTCCTCCCCCTCAAGAATTTTAAATCGTGGCGAGACACCTTAATCAGAGTTCCGCCATCTCCAATTCGGCCATATCAACTTCCATAACACAATGGAACTGTAGAGGCTTTAAAAACCACACTAATCGGGCCAATTTCCGCCTCTACCTTGAAACCTTCGAGTCCCTACCAGCCGTGGTTGCCCTCCAAGAGCCAGGCCTGGGCGCCACACTTTCAAATTACACGACGTTCCAACAGGATCCCGCGTCATGTCTTCTCGTTCACAAAGCCTACACAGCCAGCTTAGTGGATCTCGACCTCAAGCTCGAGTATTCCTATGTAATGGTGACTATCCTACCACTCCGCCGCAGGGACCAGCCGTTGCATATACTCAGCGTGTACTGTGCTCCCAAACTCAAGCGAGTGACTTTTTCGGACCTTTTTAGCCACGCGCTAAGAGCAGCGGGCCGCGGTTCCCTGCTGATTGTGAGCGACTTTAACGCTTCCAGTCAGCTGTGGGGGTATCGCAAGGAGGAGTCGCGCGGACGTAGGCTGGCGGAGCTTGCGTCCACGTTGGGCCTCACCCTCCACACGGACCCCGCCCACCCAAGACGGCTAGGAAACTCCGTGACACGGGATACGTGCCCGGACTTAACCTTCACTCGCAACATACGACACGCAGACTGGCTCAACACCGAGGAGACCCTCGGTAGCGACCACTGCATCGTTAACACTACACTACGCACACGCCCCCTCAAGCGTCCCAGAACACAAGCCCGTATCCCAGATTGGACGAAATTCAAGAAAAATTTTAACTCACTTGATAATACACCCATTTCCGCGCAAGGCTACACAGCATGGTCCCAACACCTGCTGGCACACCTTTCCTCGCATGAAACACACATCCAGCTCTCAGAGGCGGTCACGGACGTGGATAACCACATTCTACACCTCTGGGAAGCCTGTCGCAGCCTCGTCCACCGTTGGCGACGCCAAAAACACAATAGAAAGCTTAAAGCTCGAATTGCCGAGCTTACCCAGAAAGCGGCATAGTACGCGGCCCAACTCGCCGACTCCAACTGGGTAGATAGATGCAACACGGCCGCGCGACAAATGTCCAGCCGAAACACGTGGCGTCTCTTTCCAGCCCTAATCGACCCAACCCAAACACGAACCGAAACACAAAAATCATTTGCAGCGAGCCATGCACGCTTTTCCCGGCAACACGACTCAACTGGCGCAGAAACTTCGGGACCAGTAACTGTGTACAGCCCAAGACCCCCGTGGATCTGCGTACTCTTATGCAGGCAGAGAAAACACGGAGCTGGATCAACCTTTCCAGCTCCATGATCTGCGGGCGGCTCTCGCCAAAATGAAACGGGGCACTGCGCCAGGACGGGATAAGGTCACAGTCTAGCTTTTGACGAACCTGCCCGACTTGGTATACCAGTCCCTCCTGGAATACGTCAATGCGATTTGGCGCGGGGACACCCCCCTGCCAATCGAATGGAAAACGGCTTTGGTGACTTTTATTCCTAAAGCTGGCAAACCAATTGACACAGATAACCTCCGCCTTATCTCGCTCACCTCATGTGTGGGCAAACTAATGGAGACGAAGGTGCGGGATCGGTTACATATATATATCTTGAACAGAAACATGTCTTTGCGAGCACCATGTTCGGATTCCGCCCACACAGATCCGCACAGGATGTCCTCCTGCAACTCAATAGGGAAGTCCTTGATTCCCTCGAATGTCCCCATAATGACCGGGTAGTACTCGCCTTGGATCTTAAAGGGGCATTTGACAATGTAACACATGAGATAATACTGACTAACCTAAGTCACACCGACTGTGGCCTCAACACATTCCGATACATAAGCCAATTTTTAATGGATCGTCATTCCTACATTCGAATTCAAGATAGAGAGCATGGTCCTTACCAACTCGGCACGCGGGGAACCCCTCAAGGCGCGGTACTTTCCCCGCTGCTCTTCAATCTGGCCATGATGCACCTGCCGGCCCAGCTAGGTGGTGTCGCCGGCGTGCAGCACGCCCTGTACGCCGATGACATCAATCTGTGGGCCACACAGGGCAGCACAGGGGACATTGAAACCAGCCTGCAAACAGCGGCGACGATAGTAGACCGCTACGCCCGCCGCTGCGGTCTTCAATGTTCCCCTCAAAAATCGGAATTTGTGCACCTCCGCCACTCACAGAAGTGCACAACTAAAATATCTCTTTCTCTCGAGAGTGGTCCCATGCGCGAAAGTGATGATATACGGGCACTCGGACTCTACATCCACAAACACAGGCGGCCAGACACTACATTGGCCAAACTCCGTAAGGTGGGGGACCAGGTGGGCCGCATGGTCCGCCGGGTTTCCAACAAACGCGGAGGGTTACGAAGTAAGGATGCCTTGCGGCTGGCAAACGCCTTCGTAACTAGTCGAATTCTCTATTCGACTCCTTATCTCCACCTACGGAATCAAGAGGAGGACGCCCTTGAGGTCATCCTTCGCAAAATTGTTAAACATGCCCTTGACCTTCCCATCACTACTTCAAACAGCCGGCTTATGGCCCTTGGGGTGGTGAATACTTACCGGGAGCTCCGGGAGGCGCACCTTACAAAGCAGTACACGCGCTTGTCGCTAACGGAGTCGGGTCGCCGCCTTCTTGCTCGACTCCATATCCAACACACCCCTCTAATGGAAGACAGGTTTCATATCCCGGAACTGTGGAGACGTGCCCTCCACGTGCGGCCTCTTCCAGCAAACATGCCACATGAAGACCATAATGGTCGGCGCCTGGAAGCGCTAGCCCGATATTATGGCAACAAAACAGGTGTATACTACGTGGACGCCTCCGGCCCTCAGCATGGGGGATGGTACACGGCCGCGGTAGTTCACAACAGCAACACAGTTAACGACCTCACTTTCAGAGCCCGCAGTGCAACACAAGCAGAAGAGGTCGCGATTGCTCTCGCGGCTTCACATTCCAATTCAAAATACATAATCACCGACTCGCGAGGGGCCTGTCGGAACGTCGAACAAGGCTGCACTCCCTTCCCAGCCTATCGAATATACCAAAATTGCATACGGGATACGGACCCCGCACACCGTTACCTCATATGGGCCCCTGCTCATCAGGGATTGGCAGGAAACGAGGCAGCAGACGCAGCCGCCCGCGCGCTCTCTCACCGGGCTGTTTTCTCCTCCCCACCTGATCAGGAACCCGATGTTAATCCGGTCTATACGTTCAAAAATATCGCAACCTACTATCAAGATAGCCATCGCCTTTACCCTAGCCCATGTAAAGGCCTCAAGAAGGCGGATGAGCGGCTCCATCTCCGCCTCTTCACCAATACATTGCTGTGCCTGGCAGCCCTAAAACATTTCGACCCCTCCTTTAGCGGCAACTGCCCGCACTGTAGCGAGGTGTCTTCGGACACCTATCACATGGTGTGGGCCTTCCCCTCCAACCCGGCAATTCCCCCCATCCCCAACCCAACCCGGGAGGACTGGGAGGCGACCCTGCTGGGCTGCCACGACTTACAGGCCCAACAAGCCTTAGTCGGGCGCGCCCGGGCGGCGGCTACCGCCACTGGGGTCCCAAACTAGGGACCTCCACCTAGTGTTTGTAAGGATCGGTCCCTTGTGGGCTGATCCAAACACCTCCTGTCCGTTCTGAATAAATGTTTTCACCACCACCCACCACCCACAACGAAGAGCTAGACCGGCCGTTTACCATGACGGAATTGTGGACAGGGATAGATGACAGTAACAAGAGAAGTGCACCCTGCAGGGACGCCATAACTTACAAACTACTCGGTAACATGAGCGGTACAGCGGCCCGCGGCCTCCTAGAACACATCAACGAAGCTTGGAAGAGCTCACGGTCACCGAAGGAATGGAAGGACGCCAAGGCCCGCTACATTATATATGGAGCGCATGGTCCTTCGCTGGTAGCAGAAGCACCTCGAAGAAACGGATCAGATGCCGGAGACGATGTACGGCTTCAGGCAACATCTCAGCACCCAAGACGTGTTGATCCAACTCCACTAACTGGTCGTCAAGACCGCAACGATGCACGCGCCGCGCGGGATACTCGCCCTCGACCTGAAGGGAGCGTTCGACGTGTCCCACGCGAGCTTGTTGCAGAGTCTGAACAAGACCAGCTGTGGCCGAAAGACATTCGGATACATAAAATATTTTCTGTCAAACCGAACGGCAAGCATCAGGATAGGGTTAGAAGTCGGACCCTGGTCGAGCTCAGCGATAGGGGCACCCCTCAGGGATCGGTCTTGTCGCCCCTGCTCTTCAATCTGGCCCTCCTGCCCCTGCCCGATGTACTCAAGCAAATCGAAGGCGCCGACAATATTACGGTGTGCAAGACCCGAGCCCTGTCCTATGCCTGGACGGAGGAAGCCTTGCAGCGGACGGCAACGACCGTGCATGAATGAGTACGCAAAGTCGTGCGGACTGAGCTGCGCTCCCCAGAAATCAGAGCTGCTCATGATCCAACCGGGAAAATCCAAGAAGGAGCTGCCGCCGAACGTGATCATCACCATCGACAGAACGGTCAAGTTAACACAGCAGATTAGGATTCTCGGCCTACTACTTCAGAGCGACGGGAAGGCACACGCCGCCGTCACAAAGACCACGACTACAACCGAACAGATACTTAGTATGCTTCGGAGGGTACCTAACAGAAACTGAGGCCTTAAAGGGAACGATGCCATGCGCCTGGTACGCGCGTTCGTCGTGTCGCGGGTTACCTACTCCGCCCCGTATCTCCAGCTGACAGAGGCGAATAGGGACACCCTAAACACGATGCTTCGTAAGGCAACGAAGCAAGCACTGGGCGTGCCCATATACTCGTCCTCGCAAAGACTGCTAGACATGGGCACCAACAACAGGGTGGAGGAGCTCATCGAAGACCACCTCTCTAATCAGAGAATCCGGCTCAGTCACACGGAACGCGGACGAGCCGTTCTACGCAAGTAGGATGGCAGATCGAGTCAGTACCCATCAAGGCGGCCCTTCCGGAGGACTGGAAGACGACCATTCAGACCAAACCCCTTCCCCAGAATATGACGCCGGGCAAGGACGACGAGAGGCGCACTGCGCGAGCCAAAGTCATAGCCCAGAAGCTGGAAGAGAATCCCAGGGTCCTCTACGCGGACGCCTCGCTCCGAAAACACAGTGACTGTGCAGCGGTGGTGGTTACGTCAAAAGACAGGCTGATCGTTAGCGCGTCCCCGAAGACAACAGACCCCGCAGTTGCCGAAGAAGTGACCGTGGCCCTCGCACTCGCACAGCCGACAGTGGACCCCGTGGTCACCGACTGAAAGACAGCCTACGGAAGCTTCCGCACGGGGGGGGGGGGGGGGGGTAACCTCCTCCGCGGCCCGAGCCATTCTATTCAAGTGCAAGCCTCCGGGAAGAACCATAGAGCTCGTGTGGGTCCCAACTCGCTCGCAGGTAGCAGGCAACATCATTGCCGACTACCATGCTCGAGAAATGTCAATCCGGGCCGAGCACGAGCCGGAAGAGCGACGGCACACGGTCACCAGCTTTGGGGACATTACCCGGATGTACCGCGAGGAAAGGTGCAGACTGCCAGAACCGCACCCCAGACTCACCACGCAACAACAGACGATCCTGCGTCGAGCGCAGGCGGGATCGCTTGAGCATCCCCTACTGATGAACCGCATGTACCCCGCGGAACACGATTTGCTCTGTCCTCTTTGCAAAAGAGAAAAGGGCACCCTGCCGCACGTCTTGGCAGAGTGCACAACACTCAAGACCCCCCTCCTCCCCTTTCCTCCAATCCCCAACCCCAGCGATGGGATACCTTGTTATCCAGCCCCGCCCTACCGATTCAGCTCGCACTGACGGACAGGGGCCAGGAGCTGCTGGAAACATATGGGTCCCGTAACTAGGGAATTACCCCGTCTGCTGCCTGCGTGCGCCAGCGATTTATTTCGGGCTTAATAAATGTTGATTCATCATCATCATTCCTTTCTTCTTTCACTCCCTCCTTTATCCCTTCCCTTACGGCGCGGTTGAGGGGTCCGCCGATATATGAGACAGATACTGCGCCATTTTTTTCCACAAAAACAATTATTATTATTTCATTTCCCCAAAAACCAATTAAAAAAGAAAAGGTGTATGGTTGCGCTTGTGCGGATGCTCATAAATAATTACTAACGAGAAGGCGCACGCGACCACCCCAGGGCTCACTTTCCGGTCGATCGCCGCTGACGCGGCGCCTCCACGCGAGGGACACCTCCCATCGGGTGACGAACTCACAACATTCCATGAAATATTTTATTATTATAAGCTCGGTCGTAAGACCTATCCAGCAGCAGAAAAACACCTAAGTAGGAAAGAGGAAATCTTGTGGAGGAAACTGCAAACATGGGGTTTCCAAACCATCAAGTATACAGTAAATGGCATCCAGAAATATTTTATCCCAGATGTATACGCTGCAATAGCATTGCGGATCTAGCCCACAGGGTCTAGACCTGCCTCTTCTATAATGACCCGAAGAGAAATGTACAATCCTGGGAGACCTTATGGCTCAACCGCGAAGCAGAAAGACAAAGCAAAGTCATCGGTCTCGCCCTGACCGCCGCCGAGTCCCAAGGGATTCCGGTCGAGGGTTAGGGGAATGAATGGGGGTTTAGGCTATAGCCTTCTCCCCCGTCATTTTTGACGGTTGCAAATTGAAGATATTTCTCTCTCTTGCTTTATTCAAATATCAGTTACACGGACTATTATAAAATATTCCTAATCGAACAAGAACACTGAGTTGGACAAACTTACTGTATTCTATTGGCTATGATACGAAACAAGTTATCTACACTTACGTGTTTCAGACAAGTCCACAGATGACTGGTCTATGGATGAAAAATGTCTTATGAGTCATTTATTCATGCACTCTTTCCTATACCATTTTATATCCATGAAGTTAAACCGACTGGCATAAAACTATGTTGAAATGAGGCTTATAAAGAATTAGCAAATTGATAACAGGCCCCAAGCAGCTTCCCAGGAATATACACTTCCTGGGAAGATTTGAATAAATGAGTTCAGAAACAGACTTGTTCGTGTTCATTTTTAGTCTTTTCAACTTTAGGTATAACCCTACGCGATAACTCGAAACGCTCAAGAATGTAAAGCTGACGCTGTGACCTTTCGTGGTGATTAAGGTGAACTAAGAGGTATTAGACAGTGGGATGAACTTGTCCCTGAGAAGGAAATAGTGAGGTTTCAACAAAAATGATAGTTTTTATATTTTTTCTGCAAACCAGGGACAGCTCATGCTTTTATATATAGTCTTCAAGAAGACTTGTACTTAAAGAAAGCTAATCACAAATAACTGAGGTAGATACGTTGCTGGTAGAGTTGGTTGGCAACTATTCTGATAAAAATGACGAACAAGCACAAGTTGACGCAACTGCACTGACGTGTAGTGTCCACTTCTTGTCCTCGCCTGTCGTCCGCCCGTGCTGCGTTTCTCTAAAGTGACAGATGCTTCTTGTTTCAAATTAGTCTCGTGGGTTAACAGAATTCTTACCTATTTGAGAACCTCTGGACGATGTATCTGAAGGAGAAACCAAAAGAATGCACATTTTGAGTTTATATCTTCCTCTAGGCTGTTTCTTTTTACAAAACAACAGCAAGACTTCGGCATGGAGACGGTGGAAGAGAGATTGCGAAAAATTGCTGACAGTCAGCTGTGCTGAAGATTGGCTTTTTAATACTCCAGCAATTCACGGGGTCTCTGAGAAGCGCAGCTGAGCAATAAACAACTGCATAGTAGTCCCGAGACAACATTAAATCTGCAGTATAAGAATCAAAATCTAAACTTTGTTCATAAGTTAGCGCTCCTTTTCTGACGATATAGGGCCTCAGATTTTAGAGTGCTATTCACAAAATTGGTGGTTCGCACTAAGGTCGTCAGCGTAGCTACGAGGAAAGGATGTAACTCAGTGAAATAACTGGCCCCCTAGGACCAATGTTAGAAATGGAAAAAAAGCACGAATATAGGCCTTATGTCGTCAAAGATGGAGTGAAACTGTTTCAAACACATATAACCTTTTAAGATAAAGCTAGCATAGAACATTTTTTGTGCCACTTTATTTCGCTTCAGTGCACCAACGGTGTAGCTGGCACTGCAATTTTTCCTTTTCTACAGAAAATCTAGTGTGATTCCCAAGTGATTTAGAAGTGTCCACAGAAAGAGGACAGAGTGGGTCAGGGATCAAACGCGTGTTAATGACACCCTAGTCGAAATCAAAAGGAACAAATGGTGCGGGCAGAGCATGTAATGGGCAGGCAAGATAACCGATGCTCCTTAAGGGCAACAGAGTTGATTCCAAGAGAAGGCAAGCGTAGCAGGTGGTGGCAGAAACTTAGGTGGACCGATGATACTAAGATTTTTGCGGAGATAGGGTGGCCACAGCTGGCAAAGGACAGGGTTAATTGGTGAGACATAGGAGAGGCTTTTGTTCCTGCTGTGGGCGTAGTCGATATGCGGATGATGACGACATCTGCTTCGTTTTGTTCGGTGTGGCGCCATACAATGCGAACTATAGGAGTTTCTCAGAGCTGCCTTTGGTTAGCGTTTGTGGCAGATTGCAAGGCTTCTACAGAGTGTCTACCCTAGACAGTGCTTAGCCCAACTCAGAAAGCCTATTACACAATAATCACAACGCCAGGAGAGTCGCTTTGCGCGTCGAACCAACCAAACTGCGGAAGGCGGGAGTTTCAGCTTGAATAAGCTAAGCTTGTCCCTTAGTGTTAAGCGCCGGTCTAGACAACTTTTCACAAAACGTTCATAGTAGGTAATGAAGCGATGAAATAGCCCGTAAGCAGAAACAAAAAAAAATGTAAACGACTCAGAACCGAGTGTTTGAATTCCGAAAACGAATAAACAACGAATCGAACTTTAAGGAGGAAAGTGTGCAGAGACTTTATCATTTAGTGAAGCAAAACACGCCTAATCTTACGTTTATAGGCCGGGAGTAAGTTCAGTTAGGAGGTTATGCCTCGCACTGCGGCTACAATTGACGAAGCAGCTGAGCATTGTTCTTAGTGCGGCGTTGCCTTGTGGAGAGCCTAAACCACTCTGCTACGACGGAGGAGAGCTTTTTCTTCTTTGAGAACTCTCCTCTTGTTTCGGTTCCGCAATGTGAAGGCGGTCAAAGGGCAAGGCGTATAATCGCCCGCCAGTCACGCGTCCATCTGCTTCGAAAGTTTAGCTCCTCTTTCGGAAATCCGTTTTTTCTCTCACGTGAGGAGGAGACAGTACTATAGCTTTCAAAGCCAGTAAAGCAAACGAAGGAGACCAGAGGCAACAGAGGCCAGTAAAGATGGCAATTGATTCAAGGAAGCCCGATAATGGGTCGGAAGAGCAGGTGAAGAACATTTCAGAAAAAAAACGATTTCATGTGTAGTATCTGTACAGTGAATAGCGACACGCGAACAAACTACATTCTTGTACCATAGAATGAGTGAGTATTCTGTACAGACGGTAAGCCGTGCGTTCCCATGTTTTCTAGATATGCAGGTATGCTGCTTTAAATGAGGGCCTGTCTTTTTCTCAGCATCATATGCCCATAAAATTTATCCCTGTCAGAGGATAAGTGTGTCGGCAATGAAATGGGTACTTACTGCCGGTGGCGGTTTGGAGCGTGGACGTCCTATCTGCAAAAAAGACGGAGGTTCTAAGATCACACTTTGTTATAAATGTTGAAAAAAACCCATTTAAGATTATTTTCTAGATCAGTGGGCCAGGCCCGAAACTACGATTTGAATGAGTGTCAAACTGCGAGAGCTTAAAACAACGTATAGCAATGACGCATGATGACGGGACGTACGTTTAAAAAGTGCGCTTTCAAAAAACGTTCATTTCCGATAATGTTTTAGTCCAGCAAAAGCGGCATATAACCGAACCAAGTGCAGACCGAAAGGTACTCATAAGCAAATCGCCAAAACGAAGAAGAAGGCAAACAGAAAAACCATCCCAGAGGAACAAATGCGTCGAAGGAAACTTGCGAAGACGTCAGTGAAAGAAAAAGAGGCCTATCTGTAAGCTTCATGCGAGCAAATCTATTTTTTTTATTGACATGGGCATAAAAGGAGTTGTCGGTGCCTGATTATGGCTCCGGCTACTCCTTTGCACATAACTGAAATAAAAACACTTGAACTGACGACATAACGCTCAACAAAACAAAGCTACAACATACACAATCCACAAGACAAAAATATAATGGACATGACAGAAATTCTAACAAAATTTTAAAAATATTTAGTTAATGATACTGCCTAGTTACATAAAATGAGCAAATACTCTAAAGAATGGTATGTACTAATCACAGTAAATGGTATAAAAACCACAAATTCAATAAATGAAAAGGAGCAGTTAGCTGCAGCGATAATGATATCACATACATCATATTCATAATAGAAACAAATATAAATGATTGCCAGGGCATTAGGGAGCAGCAACAATAACAATATTACCTTACATCAGATTCCTAATAAAAACTCATATGTTTGCCAGGACACTAGACAGGACGCGCCGAGGCGAACAATCACGGAAGTTACACAAGTAATATCTAGCACTTTCCGAGGATGCCACTGTCTTCAAGGAAAGATTTCAGCGCTATAATCTCCTGTTTCTGTAGCGCATGTGTCGGCCGCGGACATAATACATTTTGAAAACTGAAAGCCCTTTTACCAACGGTGGTCAAGTCTATCTTCAGTCGTGACCTAAAACTGTCATGCTCTGGGCAATCAAGTAGCGAAATGAGGTACATCCTCATCATCGTGGCCCCATGCGCATCGTGGAGTCTCCCCACGTCCAATTCTATGTAGAAAGTGATTTGTGTAGGCTGTTCCCAATCGTAAGCGGTGAATGAGAGTTTCTAGACTCATGTTGAGTTATACTAGGATTCTAAACATTGAGTGGGAATAAATTTGGGGGTCACAAACGTTATAAGTTATAGTTACATGAACACGGCTGACAGTGTCAAATGCCCGTTCTATTTCTAAAAAATACTGCAATGGTGACATTAATATTGCGGCTTCGACCATGCTTCACGCATGTGACATAATAATAATTGGTTTTGGGGGGAAAGGAAATGGCACAGTATCTGTCTCATATATCGGTGGACACCTGAACCGCGTTGTAAGGGAAGGGAAGGAGAGAGTGGAAGAAGAAAGGAAGAAAGTGGTGCCGTTGTGGAGGGCTCCGGAATAATTTCGACCACCTGGGGATCTTTAACGTGCACTGACATCGCACAGCACACGGGCGCCTTAGCGTTTCGCCTCCATAAAAACGCAATCGACGCGGTGGTGTTCGAACCCTGGAACACCGGATCAGGAGCCGAGCGGCCTAACCACCGAGTCACCGCGGCGGGTCCCACGCATGTGACAGTGTATCCATTTTGCATCCATTTTGCATGCATCGTAACCATTTTGCATCAACACCTACGAAAGCCTGTCATATAGTCCCAGAAGACTGCAGCCTCGTCTCAACACCAATGAAGCCTGGCCGCAATCATGTTCTCCATAACTTTGCATAAGCAGCTCGTCATCTCACAGGGCGAAAAGCGTCAAGAAGAAGGCAGAGATTTAAAAGGCTCTCAGACAACAATCTTCCACGCTTGGGGCATAGTCTCCTTGACCCACAGGTCGAAAAAGTATCTCTAGCAATACAGCTGTTCCCTTGGGACCAAGGTTTTGAAGCATTCTGTACGTAAATCTATTCAGACGGAAGAGCCAGCGTTCCCGCCTTCCGAACTTGCAATCTCCATTACCTCGTGCATTCCCGTTCGAGCTGCCAGCTCACTTGTCTACACCCGTAGTTCTCGAAGTAATGAAACACGCTTAACACATCGTGTGCCGCTGCCATTATATGCGGCTGCTTCAAGTAGCAACGACAACGAAAACCTACAGAGGGCACTTCACTCTACAGTCGTGCTTTGAACGCGAAATCATTTCTTGAATTTTTATTTCTAGTTTTTTAATCAGTCTTAAAGTTTATTGTTAGTTTCTAAAGGCCCATCATTTGAATACAGTCATGGGGCAAATAACATAACTCTCTCGATTTTGCTCCTTAGGAAGCAACACGGTTTTTGTGAACTATTGGCTGCGTGCTCCTGGACAATTTGAAAGTTATTGGTTCAATAATGCGCACCTAAGGAATAAATTTGATTTTACTTTGGTACCACGGCGACGTCACCTAGGATTTTTGCGATCACTGCTGCTGGCCAACGCCGACGCCGCGTTTCTTTTCCGATGAGGCGTATAATGCTTTCGCATTAGGACAAAACGCCATTCCTGAGCCATTCATGCAATGAATTGGTTTCTATTGTTGTGGGTTAAATAGTGGAAACAAAAACTTCTCGACCCTTGCTTTCGATAATATTTTCACCATTGCAAATAACTGCAGAAGTTCCTGTACTACGATTACAGTTGTTCGCACATATGACATGATTCCAGTTTGCCTTTATGTTAACAAACGTGTTAGCCTATTAGGCTTGCGTCGTACGTCTAATTGCACTGGTGGCCAGAGTTTTAAAGCCACACGAGAAACATTAGATGAGTGCATGAGCAGACACGCAGCTTCTTAAGTAAGCCATTTAAGAACAAAGAATACGCTGGCCATTGAAAGTAGATTCGCATCAAAGGTAAACGAAACAACTATGTGATGCAAGTTCCCCCCAGGCAACTGAAAAATGAGGTGTATTATGCTGCCTCACAAATGCAGCACTGGAACGTCCACATATCAGCGCAGTGCTTTCAGGATTCAACCACGCTATCCCTTCTGCCCACTCTGGTCCCAGTACCATGTCTCGGTTAGTTTTGACAACAGCTGCACGCATAAAGGGCTCAAGCGTTTCGTACACGCACAACTGGTCGAGGAGGGTCTTTATGATCGGGCTAAGCAGCACAGGCTCAGTGGTTCGAAAAAAAACTACAGAACTGTGTTATAAATTGGACAAAATGTTTTGTAGTTTTGTCGTAACGGCAGATTTTTCTGTTCTTTTGTAGCATTTTTTTCGTAGTATTACAGTTATTGTAATCCTTTTTTTGAAGTCTGTAGCACTTTCCTGTAATAACTAGGCAAAAATCTGTTGTTGCAAAAATTTATGTTGTTACTACACGTTTTTGTTCAAGAACATTACAGAAAATCTGTTGCGATGAAAGGAACTTTTCGGTTGTGTTTTTCGACAGGGTTGTAAAGTTCCGGCACTGAGCGCGGATATCTCGAGAGGCTATCAGAGTTTGCTTCCTGATGGTGTGACTTCACGTGACCACCTTCTGACAATGTGCCTTGCCGTAACGTATAGCCGCAGGGCGAAATATTGTGGGCACCTCGCGTGTCGCTGTCAGCGGCTTTCGCCCTGCCTTGGATACAGTAACATAAGAGGGTGGCATGGAGCGAATAAGTTTCGATGATATCGCGCCTCAACGTTCTTGCATTCTCCCCTCACTAACGTTTTCCGACAGTGCACTTTTCAGCCGCCCAGGAATATTCGCGTACGTGGTGTTAGCCAGTTGCAGCATCACAGTTGGACACAAATGTGACCAGCCTCCAGCGTAAGCCACTACTGCTTTTGTACTAAAATTTTACACAAATGAGAAAAACGATTGAGACGCAGACCAGCCGGAAATGACTTTCTGCCGCTTTGATCGCATCACAGCGCCATACCAGTGTTAACAGAGCTGCTGTAATCCCTACTGTGATTTACGATTCATCTACTGCCTCCAGAGTGCTTGCATCACTTGCAGTAACCTATATTCCGTATGTGCCTGCTCGCGTATTGGAAGATCGTAGTTATAGTTTGTTCACTTTTAGCATGTCCAGGACATGCTGGGTGGGCCGCGCGTACATAAAAAAAAAGTATGGTGCTCAAAGAAATGCTGATCGATTCTTCCTCCCTCCGGTCAGAGCTGTTTCACCCTAGAGGCCGCAAGGTCAGTGGCCTCGACCATGTTTCGCAATCTGCGATTCGCTCGCAAGAAATACAAGCAAATGCAAGCGGACTGTGCTTGACTCACCCATGGTTTTGATGAGAACGAGCAGCGGTTACAGCCGAAGACCGAACTAATCTTCACTTCTTCTCTCAGGCGTGGCGCGTGAAACAATCGCAAACAGCGTGTCCTTTTCTTCAGCCGTTATGCACAGGTGTTGGCGGTGATTGTGAGCATTTTTAATTCATTGTAAGCAAGGATGAGCGGGGAACCAGTACCTTGGGGGCGGGGTCCTCAGCTAGGACTCCGATAGCGTCTGCTAACGGGCGGGTCAGCATGGGCATGGGTTGACGGGCTGGTTGATTAGTATTGGCGATTTTCACCACCCAGAGTGGGAGCCTTAATTGATCATACGAGACAGCGTTACGGAGGGCTAGGTCTGGAGTCAACATGGCGAAGGAGATAATTAGGCAGATGCCTTTACATCGCATTTTTGAAGTCGGACGCATGAGCTCCCCTCCCCAGCTGGCCGCCGCTTCAGCGCGTTTGCGTATGCGCAGCAGACAATGAAGGAAGGAAGGAAGGAAGGCCTCAGACGTTGCTGGCACATACCCACTACGGGGGAGTGGCCAAGACACAGGCGGTTAATTACTGGATACAGGAAATTTTTGACGGGAAAAGCAGTGGAAATAGTATGTAGTCTGATAGATTGGAAGAGGGAAGGAAAGCGGTCCAGTTAACTTGGAGATCGAAGACGGGACAACTGCTTAATGTGCATAATAGTACACAATGCCTGTAATGTTGCAATGTCTTACTGACTGAGATCGGGAAAAAGAAATTAGAATGGGAGTCGCTGCGTTTCTTGAAGAAAATTTTGCACAGCAGAGCGCACACTCCTGTCGCTTCGTCCAAGCAAAGAAGCGCCAATGGAAAGAACAACCGCGGAAGACACAGGCAAGCCCAGTTGATGAAATGGAATTTGCAAAAGACGCTTCCTCAAATGAGAAAAGCGGCGGCAGAACAGCAGGAAGTGATCTATTGTCTCAGGTTCGGCACAAAAAGGGCACAGTGGGGAAGCCGCCAGGCCAGATCTGTGAAGGTAGAAATTTAGAAGGGGAACCCGGCAACGCAAGCGCGTGAAAGAGACCTCTAGTCTGCGTGAGCGCCAGTCTTTGCTACTCCAAGGATGCAGAAGATGCTGATATTCGGGAGATGATGTAAGAGCCGAGGCAGCAAATTCCTGAAATATTGTGTAGCTGCGAAACCTCACCGCAGCTGTATATGCACACGATGGTAGGACAGCAACAATTGGGCCGCTGAGAGAGGCTCTTGCTAAGGAATCTGCAACCTCATTTAAGTGAAAGCCCATGTGACCTGGTACCCAAAGCAACCTTACCGAATTTAGATACAGCGGAATCAGGAACTTAAAGAGGCGTAATGGCCTCTTTAAGTTCCTGATTCCGCTGCATCTAAATGAAGCAGACGACGCCGCTACGCCGAATGTTACTATTGGCTGCGCCGTCGTCCAATGACTCCCAGTGGCCCTAGCAAAAACACGTGGCTTCCGGCGCATTTTTTGTAGTGCGGCTGGGATAGGGAGGGCCTCTGCTTAGCTTTCCTTCCTCGATGGGGCGTCAGCCTAAGTAGAAGCACGCTTGTTGTAAAATTTCACTATAAGCGCGTGGTTCTTCCTCGATAGTGGCAGCCCCGTTTTGAGCCAAGCAGTCTTGTGTCTAGACTGGGTAAAAAAGTTAGCGAGAGATAAGAAATTGCTGTCTGGCGTTTGGAACCGCCCGGTGTGAAAGTGTAGCGCTGGACAGACGACGCGCTTTAGATTTAGAGTTTCAAATCTATGAGATCGGCGATGAAAACTCTGGTACAACTAGAAAATGACAAAACTGTGAGCGTAATTCTTAGCATTAAGCATTACAGTCTAACGAGACCTAGTGACTGTCATTCTGTTTTGCACAGAAAACAAACTTGCGAAAGTTATGTCAGCCACTGTCGCTTGAGTTCTGACTGATAGAGCTGTGCTCTTTCGCCTTTTTTTGTGCGCCTCAATTTTATGAACCATGGGCTACTTCTAATATAAATAGAAAAGTCTAAAAGCGCTTACAAACGCAAATGAGACCAATGAGGTCGCCTTTTCAGGAGCGCTCTTTCCATGGAGCAAATGGAGGAACCACGCCTTGCGCTCTCAGTTTGTTGGCAAGCAGCGGATTGAAAGACACATAGTGACTGTAAGCTCACTATCATGCAATTCTATTCGTCCGATTCTATTTCATTCTCACCATTCCCGCTCGTGTGACTGTCCCGTTAAAATGACAGCAAGTGAGGGTATGGGGAAAAAACGAGGTGCGCAGAAAATGAGAGTTAAACGGAATCGAGATAAAACGATTATATCACTCCTCGCTCTCCGCGGATAGCGAAACACCATATTACCTCACACGCATTTAGAAATGAGCCTGCCATTACACACACAGCCGTTCACAAATCAATCTATTCGCGCTTGAAATGCGCCCGTTTTTTTGAAATGCGCCCGTTAGTGATTTGTGTTCAGCGGCGTTTGTTAACAATAGCGATTCAGAAAAAAGATGGCACCTCTGTACCAAGGCATTGACCTTTATCGGCCCGGCGCCTGATGTCAACCGCAGTGTCCTGCTCGTGCAGCCGTTCCCTTTGAGCGTGAAAAGTAGATATTCCCATTTTCTTTGACCCGCCGCGGTGGCTCAGTGGCTAGGGCGCTCGGCTGGTGATTCGTAGTTCCTTGGTTCGAACCCGACCGCGGCGGCTGCATTTCCATGGAGGCGAAACGCGAAGGCGCCTGTGTGCAGTGAGATGTCAGTGCACGTTAAAGATCCCCAGGTGGTAGAAATTATTCCGGAGACCTACACTATGGCACCTCTTTCTTCCTTCCTTCTCTCAGTCTCTCCTTGATCCCTTCCCTTACGGCGCGGTACAGGTGTCCGCCGAGATGTCAGACAGATACTGCGCCAATTCCTTCCCCCCCCCCCCCCCAAAAAAAAAAACAATTTTCAATTTCTCATTTTCATTGTGTACTGCTGGCGCCTGAGAACTCATGCAACGACACTTAGCGGCTCTTCAATCTCGCCATAGTGGAATAATTCATGTAACAGCCATCCCAAGATTTATCTTTACAGCAAAGCTCTGCCATTAATGTGTGTCCGTCCCGATCGACGAACCGCTTACGCAACTGAGCAAACAAAGGGGTTCCGTGGGCACCTATTCTTTGACTAGTTCGCGACGTCACCACGGGGTGGCGTTGATTTCCTAAAAAATTGCCAATAGTTTTGTCCTGTCTTCTTGACTAGTGACCACAGATAAAAGCGAAAGACTTTATTCCAAGGAACTGCTTCTCATTGAAGCTTAATTAAATCTATGAACGTCCTTTAGAAATGAATGAATGAAGAAATTTAGAAGCCCTGCTTTCTCGGGCAAATATTTTGAAAATTAGAGAAATTTAAGAAACTGTTATTCAAATAGAAGGTAATGGTCCATTATTCTGATGTGTAGTAAAATGTTTCTTTTAAAGTGTTTCCATTGATCGCATCTAACTGTTAAAACTGCCATAGAAAACCATGGGGGAACGCTTTTTACAATAGCAAAAGCGTGAATAGAAAAAAAAAATACAGGACTGCCACCGGGTGAGCTGGGTTTATATTGATTGTTGTAGTGAACTCTTACATTGTATGAAAAAAATTGCGTTCATAAACTGTATCCCGCGCAATAAATGCTTTTGTCCAGAATTGCTGGGCATGAAATGTCAAAGGGGCCCGTATCCTATGAGTCTGGGACAGGATATCGGGTCAGTTGTGGGTCGAAGTTTTTCGATGCCGCAGGTGTAGGCTGAAATAAATTCTTGCCATTGGTATCTGTGAGGAAGGGCGGTTTAACTCAAATACCAATAGGAAGAATTATCACACACGAGATCTGACAGAATTCTCACGTGATGTTCCCGCTCTTTCCTGCGTATCAAGAAGGGAAGTTTTGAAAAATGTGCAGAGAGTTACACGTATTTGTTTGGACAACACGCGGCGGTGGCTGCTAAGTTTCTCACAAAACCGGTACCTAGAAAAAAAAAACCCGAACTTCCTTTCAGTCCACCCGTGCACCCTGGAATGGAAAGGTTTGGTAAAGGGAGGTTACTAAGATGCGCCTCCTTATTTGACTACGCAGAGCTTCCCTCTTCACACAGCTAAGAAATTTGACTGAGGAAGTTTCTCATCTACAACGTTTTTTTTTCTTTGTCATCCGCAGGCGAAACATGCGGTATGTTGCACACTGGGCTCCCTTTCCACGCGCACGTTTATTCGAGACACTCACCTAATAGTGAACACCCTCGGACTGGCAAATGCTGGAGTCAGAGCTAAGAAAGATGTGTCAATTATGATATATCAATGCGCGATATTAGAAACTTAAAGATCCTTGCGGTATGGCTATAGCATAAGCTCATAAGGTTTGCGAGCAAAATTATTGATTTACGACTTCGACCTCTCCAGACAGCGCAAGGTCGCGCTTGCTCTCAACCCTTCGGCCAGTCCAGCAACGTCTCTGTGGCCGTTCGCAGCGGTTGGTCAGACGCTCCGCGTAGTCACATCTCTCCCGTGCGAGCCCAGCTCTGACGACACCGCGACGTCCTTGGTTGGAAGACGCGCCGCTCCACGGTCAGTTGCGAGTCCGGGCACGCTCCCGTTTCTCTGATTTGGCTTTGCTTTTTCCCCCTCTCCTTCCTGCGCCGTCGCCGCATGAATAATAAGGCTCTCGGACACCCGAGCCGGCGCAGAGTATCTTCTAGCTGGCATGCCGGACGCCGGCGTGCCTTTTTCCGCAGGTGATGGACGGTGCGCTGCAACGTGAGGTCACCGTGGGTCGGCAGCGTTTCTGGGAAGGCGCCGCGGAAGGCCTCGCGAAGAGCCCGAATGCGAGAATCTGATGCGAACAAATGAGTGCTAGCGCTAGCCTTAGCAACAGAGGTCGCAGGTTCATCTCGTTCGCCGTCAGCGAAGGTGTAATGTCCCGCTGGAACGCCTCGGTTTTTGAGTGCACGGCATTACTGTCAAGTTCAAGTTACACGTCGCTTGCGGGAACATGTCAGCGGGACTCTGTGTCTATTAGCGCTCTACTGCTAAAAGCCACGATTAATCTGGTAATAGAAAGATCGTTTGTGGTAATACTAAAGTCATCAATAGGTGAAATTTAGTGGCTTTGTGTGACGCACACGCTTTGCCTAGAGTAAGCGATCAACGGGATGGAGCCCTCACGACAGACACTCTTACGCTCCAAAAGGTCTCGGAAGGCGAGAGCTCGGGCTATGCTTACGTTAGACGTATTTAGAGGTTACGGGCTGCCATGACTGCCTCGCTACACAGCTGAGAAACTAATCCCGGTTCCCGGCTACTCTTCGCAAAGGCGGTACGTGACACACACGGTTTAAAGTCATTGTTCATTCTATCGAGCGTATACATTATATTGAATCTAGAATCTAATGGGTACATATTGGATAAGCAGATAAATTCGGTATACAGGCGAGGGTCCCAAAATCAAGCGATTGTCACAGGACCCCCAGTCGGTCAATACTAAGAATAACAAACAAACACAAATACGAACACAGACAAATACGTTTAACAGTAATAACAATGGCAACTTATATAGACAAACTTTATATCTCATGGAAATGAAATAAGACATGATCAGGGCGAAGTACATAAACAGATGTGCAGAAATTAAAAGGGTAGCCACCTAGAACAGGAAAATCAAACCATCGGTAGGAAAGTGCTCGGTTTGTGGTTTAGGGGGGTTTAACATCCCAAAGCGATTCAGTCTATGAGGGACGCCGTAGGGAAGGGCTCTGGGTAATTTCGACCTCCTGGGGTTCTTTAACTTGCACTGGCATCGCACAGTACACGGACCTCTAGAATTTCACCGGGATGGTGGCGGCTTGAACATTTTAATCAGTGAAAAGTGAGTTTGCTGGCCAAAAATGGCCAATTAAATGGGTGAAGCATTTATACCGGGACCCCGCTGGGAGAGGCCGCTACTTGCACCCGTTGGACTAGAGCTTTTTGAGACTCCAGCAGGGCTGCCTCCCATGCCTCTTGGAAAGGGGCATCGAACCTACGTCTTTCGGGTCAGCAGCCGAGCGCCATAACCACTGATCCACCACGGCGGCGGGTAGGACATGGTACTGAACAAGCAGTGGCGACAGATTGTTTTCGTTCTTGGCTAACATATGCTGCGCGTATTTCTTCTTTTGAATTGCATTCTGCTCTTTTCTGTGATTGAAATGTTCTCTGGCCTCCCTAAAATTCCTTCAAACGAACCTTCTCAGCATTGAATGCAAAAAATTAAAAATGCGGCACCACAGTCCCCGGCCGATGCTGCAAAATACTGAATTGTATCAAATTGTTCATTTTCAACATATCGTACCGTTGACTGATCGCCCTAACATTTAGCAGCACACGTCTGGCCCATAAGTCTCCTACTGCGCTGATTTCCCAAAAGCAGTATGTATGATACGGTTGGTATTGGAGGCTCATGAGCCATGTTTTTGAAATGCCTGGTAACTGGAAACGCCATTATAGGCTCCTCTGCCACAACATATGGCTGTTTCCTTCTTCACCAATTCCACCAATTTCATGAGCACCATGCTAGAAGCCATTCGGTGTGCACTCGCAGAATGATTCTGCGTGCACTGATTTACGTCCGCTTATTGGGAACACCCCTGTCCACCTCGCCCAGTTTAGGGAGTGCTGTAGGTTTGTGTATGCCACGTGTAGTGCTCTCGTGGCGGCGGCGTTTCTAGACGTTCCCGCCGCGTTTCTTCTTTCCGCCTTCTTAAAGATAAGCTGTGAGCGATGTATTACGGTGATCAATTAGCCGGCTCTAAGCAATGAAGTTTGCCCTTGAAATAAATATCTCTGAATTGGAAGTGACTGTCTCTCTGCCTATCTCTGCCTCTCTGCCTATGCTCGCTTCACACGCACGTATCCACGGCTCTTACCAGAGTCTCGGACGGGGTGCACCTAAGGTGCTCGTTGTTACGTCTTCAAATCTACAAGAACGAGAAACCGAGAAAATTCATTGCAAATCTAATTGTAATGATGATGATGATGAATTTTTGTGGTGCAAGGGCAGCTTTGGCCAAACAGCTTTATGCCGCAAGGTTGTTTTCATTGTACAAGGTGGTGTCAAAGAACCATTTTCCAAGCATTTCGCGCCAAATAAGCTGAGTACCAGACCAGGGGAAAGCTTGTACCCATTGTATCTCCGGTGGGTACCTGGCGGCACTGGGGATCGAACCTCGCACCTCCCGCATGCGCACCTCCCGCATGCTGAAACGACTAGGCCACTGCGGCTTAGTGGTTGCCATAGAAGTCCTGCCAATGTAATCAGAGCGTTATTGAGAAAGACAGCAGTGTACAGCAATGCGTCATCCCGCCAGTAACCAAAGATGAAGTAAAGAAAGCCTTAGAAGCAATAAAAAAGGGGGAAAAGCAGCTGGGGAGGATCAGGTAACAGCAGATCTGTTGAAGGATGGAGGGGACATCGTGCTAGAAAAACTAGCCACACTGTATACCCAATACCTTCTGACCTCGACTGTATCAGAAGCTTGGAGGACAGCAAACATTATCTTAATTCATAAGAAGGGAGACGCCAAGGACTTGAAAAATTACAGGCCGATCAGCTTACTATCCGTTGCCTACAAAGTATTTACTAAGGTAATCGCTAATAGAGTCAGGGCAACGTTAGACTTTAATCAACCAAATGATCGGGCAGGCTTTCGTAAAGGATATTCCACAATGGGTCATATTCACACTGTCAATCAGGTGATAGAGAAATGCGCAGAATATAACCAATCCCTATATATAGCTTTCATTGATTGCGAGAAAGCATTCGACTCAGTGGAAACCTCAGCAGTCATACAGGCATTGCGTAATCAGGAGGTAGAAGTGCTTTATGTCAAAATACTGGAAGATATATATATATATATATATATATATATATATATATATATATATATATATATATATATATATATATATATATATATATATATATATATATATATGCACCGCTTCTATAGTCCTCCACAAAGTCAGCAATAAAATTCCAATAAAGAAAGGCGTCAGGCAAGGAGACACGATCTCGCCAATGTTGTTCACCGCATGTTTACAGGAGGTATTCCGAGGACTGAATTGGGAACAGTTGGGAATAAGAATAAATGGAGAATACCTAAATAATCTGCGATTCGCTGATGATATTGCCTTGCTGAGCCACTCAGGAGGTGAACTGCAAATCATGATCAATGAGTTAGACAGGCAGAGCAGAACGATGGGTCTAAAAATTAACATGCAGAAAACCAAGGTAATGTTCAGCAGCCTTGCAAGGCATCAACAGTTCACAATTGGCAGCGAGAGCCTGGAAGTTGTGACGGAATACGTCTACTTAGGGCAGGTAGTGACAGCTGATCCGTATCATGAGAGGGAGATAACTAGAAGGATAAGAATGGGGTAGAGCGCATATGGCAAGTTCTCGGAGATCATGAGTGGCAGTTTACCAATTTCCCTCAAGAGAAAAGTGTACAACAGCTTTATCTTACCGGTACTCACCGACGGGGCAGAAACGTGGAGGCTAACGAAAAGAGTTCAGCTTAAGTTAAGGACAACGCAGCGAGCCATGGAAAGAAATATGATAGGTGTAACGGTAAGAGACCGTAAGCGGGCAGAGTGGGTGAGCGAACAAACACGGGTTAATGACATCCTAGTCGAAATCAAGAGAAAGAAATGGGCTTGGGCAGGGCATGTAATGCGAAGGCAAGATAACCGCTGGTCCTTAAGGGTAACGGATTGGATACCGAGAAAGTAAGCGTAGCAGGGGGCGGCAGAAAGTTAGGTGGGCGGATGAGATTAAGAAGTTTGCAGGCAAAGGGTGGATGCAGCTGGCAAAGGACAGGGTTAATTGGCGACACATGGGAGAGGCCTTTGCCCTGCAGTGGGTGTTGTAGGGTTGATGATGATGATGATGATGATGATGATAGAAGTCCTATGTTAGAAGAAGCAGGACACTAAAATGTGCTCTCCTTTAGAATAGTCGTCCTGAACTATTGGAATTAATGGTACACCTCTGATGTCCGATATTGTATGAGTCACGATAGCTCCACCCATCAGCGGGATGGTTCCGAAATAATATTTATATTTTTTAATGCCCCCCCCCCCCTGGAGAAGAATAAGAATGAATTGTAATGGGACCGACAGGCGCAGCGCAGCGAAGAAGCGGACGAGTTCAAGCGGGACAACGAAGAAGCAGACGAAGTGCAGCTGGGTTTTTTTCGAACGACGCCTGTGAGTGTGCCCGTCGTGTCGCCGGTCAACCAAGACCAACCGACCTGTACTTCAAATAAACGCCTTGACACTTGGTGGAGGTGCCTCGGTTCCCGTCCCGGTCCTCATCCTGGAACTTCGAAGTGGAACGCTCCTCGTCTCCGCCACCATGCCGGAAGGTCCGAGTGAACCATCGCAGCCCATCCCTGCCACCGTACTCTGTCACGGGGTGCAGCGCCAGCGTGACCCGTCTCCATTTAGTGGCACCGATGACCAAGATGTCGACGATTGGCTGGCCTCTTATGAGCGCATCAGCACTTACAATCGGTGGGACGATTCCGTGAAACTTAGCAACGTCCTATTTTATCTAACGGACGTTGCCAATCTATGGTTTCGCAACCATGAGGCCGACCTTCCCACCTGGTCGTCCTTTAAAACGAGCTTCGCCGACGTTTTCGGCCGCCCCGCCGTCCGGAAGCTTCGCGCCGAGCAACGTCTTCGTGCTCGATCTCAGCTCCCTTCCGAGACTTTCACAAGCTACATCGAGGACATCGTTGACCTGTGCAAGCGTGTCAACCCCTCCATGTCCGAAGGGGATAAAGTCAACCACATACTTAAAGGCATAGCCGATGACGCTTTCCAGATGCTGCTGGCGAAGAACCCCACCTCCGTCGCTACCGTCATCCAGCTGTGCCAAAGCTTCGACGAACTCCGCAAGCAACGCGCATCTACGCGGCAGTCCGGCGCGCCTGCGGGGGGTCTTGCTGGCTTGGCCCTTGGTGGCTCGTCTGCTGAGCAGTCCCTGTTCATGCAGCAGGTTAAAGACTTCATCCGCGAAGAGATCGCTCGCCAGCTTTCTCTGCTGCATCACATTCCCGACCCCGTCTGCCCTCCGCACGACCTGCCGCCATCTCTCACGCCCACTATCCGTCGTGCTATTCAGGAGCAGGTCGCTGCAGTTCTGCCATCCAGTCCCCCACCTCCTCCTGTGGCAGCGCCACTCACCTATGCTGAAGCAGTCACCGGTACACGGCGCTCGCGCTCGTTCTCGCGTTCGCGTTCGCGTTCGCGTTCGCGTTCTCGCGCTCGTCGACACGGGTGCTGCAGTGTCAGTAATTAGTGATGCTCTTCGCCGCAAACTTCGTAAGGTGACAACGCCGCTGTCTGACTTTTCACTACGTACGGCCACCTCTCAGCGCATCCACCCCATCGCAGCCTGCACGGTCCGCGTTTCTATCAACGACATCGCCTATACCATCGAGTTTGTTGTGCTGACCGCCTGCTCTCACGATGTCATCCTCGGCTGCGATTTCCTCTCGACCCACCGTGCAGTGATTGATTGTGCCCGTGCGGAACTTGAGCTTTCTCCCCTGTGTGATGTTTCGCTGTGTGACCTACCTGTGCGCTCCGCTAAGCTTCTTGTAGCTGCCGACACCGACATACCTCCCTCCTCTTCAGCCCTCGTTCCGCTCCGCCCCGACTCTTTACTCAGCGGCCCTGTTCTTTTCACACCTACCGCAGAGGCCACTCGCCATCAGCGCCTCCTCATTCCTTTCGCCGTTGTCTCGATTTCCGATGGCCACTGCGCCATCTATGTCACCAACCCATCTTCTTGCCCGTCGTTTGTTCTTCGCGGCGAATGCCTCGGCTCTATTGAAGAACTGGACCCTGCTCTTGCTTCCGAGTTCTCCGATGCCCGTGCCTGTTCCCCAGTTACTGCCTTAGCCTGTTGTGCGACAGCGCCCGATCCGATTTCCATCGCCGTCTTTCGTCGTAACATCGCTCCCGACCTTCCGTCCGCTTACCGTGACCAAATCTTGGAACTTCTCTGCCGCTTCCGCAACTCTTTCGACCTTTCCCAGCCCTCCTTGGGGCGCGCATTGGCCGTCTCTCACACAATTGACACTGGTACCCACGCTCCCTTGCGTCAGCGACCGTACCGAGTCTCGCCGAGCGAGCGCCGCGTCATCCGTGACAATGTTGACGACATGCTTCGGCGCGGCATAATACAGCCTTCTCACAGCCCTTGGGCCTCTCCTGTTGTCTTGGTGACGAAAAAAGATGGCTCCATCAGGTTCTGTGTGGACTACCGCCGTCTCAACAAGATCACACGCAAGGATGTTTATCCTCTACCCCGAATCGACGACGCACTGGATTGCTTGCAGGGAGCGGAGTATTTTTCATCCCTCGACTTACGCTCCGGCTACTGGCAGGTCCCAATGGCAGCGAACGACAGGCCGAAAACCGCTTTCGTCACCCCAGACGGCTTGTATGAGTTCAATGTGATGCCATTCGGCCTCTGCAATGCTCCAGCCACATTCGAAAGGATGATGGACACTATTCTCAGTGGCCTCAAATGGGAAACTTGTCTGTGTTACCTAGATGACATTGTCGTTTTTTCCAAAGATTTTCCTTCCCATCTGCACCGCCTTCAGCGCGTACTCACTAGCCTTACTGACGCCGGCCTCCAACTAAACTTGAAAAAATGTTACTTCGGTGCAACGCAGCTCACAATATTAGGCCATGTCATCTCCAAAGACGGCGTTCTTCCTGACCCTGCCAAACTTCGCGCCGTCGCTGACTTCCCCAAACCAACCACCTTAAAAGAACTTCGCAGTTTTATAGGCTTATGCTCATATTTTCGCCGCTTCATCCGAAATTTCGCCAGTATCATCGCCCCTTTAACGCAGCTTCTTGCCGGCAGCCCGAACCTTTCGTCTTGGTCCCCCGCCTGCGATACCGCGTTCAGCACTTTACGCCGCCTGCTGGTCTCTCCCCCCATCCTTCGCCATTTTTATCCCGCCTGTCCGACAGAAATTCACACTGACGCGAGCGGTGTGGGCTTGGGCGCAGTTCTTGCCCAGCGAAAGCCTGGGTATCCGGAATACGTCGTCGCTTACGCCAGCCGCGCCCTCACCAAGGCGGAATCAAACTATTCTGTAACAGAAAAAGAATGTCTCGCCATCATTTGGGCAATTACCAAGTTCCGCCCTTACATTTACGGCCGGCCCTTCTATGTCGTCACAGACCACCACGCCCTATGCTGGCTATCCTCCCTCAAAGATCCTTCTGGCCGACTCGCCCGCTGGGCTTTACGTCTCCAGGAGTTTGATATACACGTCATTTATCGCTCCGGCCGCAAGCACTCGGACGCCGACGCCCTTTCTCGTTCACCACTCGCATGCGAGTCAACCTCTGCCCTCGTCTGTGCCTACGAATTCTCTTCGTTCAACATCCCTGATATGCTCTCCGAACAACTGAAGGATCCTTGGATCACCTCGCTGCTAAACTTCCTGAACACTCCTTCGCCGCATCATTCGACCCGGACCCTTCGCCGCCAAGCCCACCCCTTCGCCGTTCGCGATGGCCTCTTATACCGCCGTAATTACCTCCCCGACGGCCGGAAGTGGCTGTTGGTCATCCCTCGACACCTCCGTGCTACAATCTGTGCCTCTTTTCACGCCGCTCCACAATGCGGCCACTTTGGTGTACTGAAAACATATGCTCGCCTTCGTCAGCGATTCTACTGGCGAGGTATGTACCGCTACATACGTCAGCACATTCGGTCATGCACCGCCTGCCAACGTCGCAAGAAACCTCCCCACTCCGCCGCCGCTCCTTTGCAGCCGTTACCTTGCCCTGGCCGTCCCTTTGACCGCGTCGGCATTGATCTTTATGGCCCGCTTCCAACTACTTCGGCTAATAATCGGTGGATCATCGTTGCCGTTGACCATCTCACCCGTTACGTCGAAACGTCGGCTCTCAAATCTGCTACCGCAAACGATGTCGCTCACTTCATTCTACAAAGTCTTGTTCTTCGTCACGGCGCCCCCAAAGAACTTCTAAGTGACCGCGGCCGTGTTTTTCTCTCGGATGCCGTCGAGGCCCTGCTCAAGCAATGCCAAGTCGTCCATCGCTACACCAGCGCCTATCACCCCCAGACCAACGGCATGACTGAGCGGTTCAACCGCACTCTGAGTGACATGCTCGCCATGTACGTTGACACCGCCCACTCCAACTGGGATCAAGTGCTCCCGTTCGTCACGTACGCGTATAACACAGCTACTCAGACAACAACGGGGTTTTCTCCTTTCTTCCTCTTATATGGCCGGGAGCCTACATCCACCATGGACACCATCCTTCCTTATCACCCTGACCCTTCCGAGACCACATTACTCTCCGAAGCTCACCTGTACGCCGAAGAATGCCGGCAACTTGCCCGCTCTTTCACCACACAGCAACAATGGGATCAGAAGCACCGTCGGGATTCCCCGGACCCTCCAGCGTCATACCCATCTGGCGCCCTCGTTTGGCTCTGGGTGCCTTCCTCCACTCCCGGCCTCGCCACGAAACTACTGTCTCGCTTTCACGGACCTTACCGGGTTGTCCACCAAACTTCTCCGGTGACTTATATCGTTGAGCCGCTCGTTCCTTCTTCGGACCACCGTCGCCGGGGGCGCGAAACTGTGCACGTTGATCGCCTCAAGCCTTACTATGACCCACCCATCCTCTCCTCTCCGTAAGTCGTCAGGATGGCTCCTTTTTCGGAGGGAGAGTAATTGTAATGGGACCGACAGGCGCAGCGCAGCGAAGAAGTGGACGAGTTCAAGCGGGACAACGAAGAAGCAGACGAAGTGCAGCTGGGTTTTTTTCGAACGACGCCTGTGAGTGTGCCCGTCGTGTCGCCGGTCAACCAAGACCAACCGACCTGTACTTCAAATAAACGCCTTGACAGAATGAATGAAAAACATTTATTGAGGCGAGCGCAACCTTTTGAGGAGATATATAATTAGACTCATTGCATCATTGCACCGTGACGCAAATTTTCTCAAGGAGATATTTTGCTGTAATTGCAATGTTATCAAAGGAATATTTTTCTCCTTCTCGCTCCTTTTCTCCACGGTCTAGTGACTTGCTGTATAATCAAATTTTGCCTTTTCATAACGCAGACGGAAGCTGACGAATCGAATAGAGTGGCAGTATGGCGTTTTCTTGTCGGTAACGTGGTATTACTAGCGAATTCTATAAAACATTTTCGCCTTGCCTAGTGCCTGTTTTGATGGAAGTTTTCAAAGCATCTTATGATGTGGGTGTCCTGCCTCCCACTTTTTATTCTGGGCACACAATATTAATTCCCAAAAGCAAAGATACTAATCGGTTGAAAACTGTTGAGGGATATCGTCCAATTTCCCTTTGCAATGTTGATTACAAAATTTTTGCAAAGGTTCTTAGCAGTCGTCTGCAGCTCGTCATTATGGACTTGATAGGTCCGCATCAGGTCTGTGGTATTAGAGGCCGCAGTATTCAAACACATATCCATTTTGCACGTTCAGTATTAGAGACAGTATCAGATGAGATAGGCCAAGTAGCTCTGATTCAAATTGACTTGGCTAAGGCGTTTGATAAAGTTCGGCACGATTTCTTGTTCGCGGTCTTGGAGTATGCAAATATTGGTGACGTCTTGCTCAAAGGCATAAGGCTGTGCTATAAGAACTCCTATACAAGGGTTATTGTTAATCAGGAGCTAACGAAACCAGTACCACTAGAAGCATCTGTTCGTCAAGGATGTCCACTGTCTCCATTGTTGTTTGCCCTATATCTGGAACCCCTCTGTCTCAGTATAATTAACAGCGCAGCTATCCGCGGTTTCTCTCTGGCTCAATGTGAAGTTAAAGTTTTAGCTTACGCTGATGATGTCGCCCTCTTTTGTTCTGACAAAAAGAGTGTACTCGAGGCTCTAAACTTGACTAAACAGTTCTGCGATGTATCAGGCGCGGCTCTTAATTTAGAGAAATCCAAAGGCTTTTGGTTGGGTCATTGGGGAACTAGGCCAAGCCACTTCGGTGGTATATGCTGGAACTGTAGCCCTCTTGAGTACCTAGGCGTTCCGCTGCACCAAGTTCGCAACAGTACAGCCTACTGGGATTCACAAACTGTAACTCTACGGCGGCAAACACAGGCTTGGATGGGTAGGGAACTCTCAGTGTTTGCGAGGGCCCAGGTCTGTAACATTTTTTGTTTGCAAAGCTCGCGTATGTCCTTCAAGTCCTGCATTGTGCGAGGAGGAAGGTGCAAGCAATACATAGAATATTTGCAGCATTCGTTTGGCGCTCTCAATGGGAGCCGATGAGGCGTGACAACTTGTTCCTTCCCTTAGAGGGTGGTGGAGTGGGCCTTGTTCACCTGTTCGTGCATCAACTCGTTTCCCGTTTTTTCTTTTTCAAATCGGCAAACGACCCGTTTCTGGTAGCTATGCTCATTAGGCGGCTTAGTTTTCATTTGCCTTACTTATTCGCACCGACTGTGCAGGCTCGTGAGGGGACTTTATGGGGATTTCTTAAGGAGGTTGCTGACACTTTCAATTTTCTCACTGTGCGCTTCTCTTTAGATTACCTGTATAGCCTCTCGAGAAAGCAGATGACCCAGGCTCTCACTGAGTCTTTGTTCCCTACACCATTGTATCGGCAGCCTTATCTGGGGTCTTTGGACATCAGTGTTCTAAAGCGTGTTAGGCGGATGTGCATTCAGGCAGCCGCTAAAACGTTCTTTTTCAAACTACACACAGCGACGCTGCCTGTCAAGACATTTCTTAATGACAAGGGGATGTTTGTACCCTGGAATGTGAATTGTCGTCTGTGTAACGTGCCTGAGACAATTGATCATTGCTTCATCCTGTGCCGTGATGCCATGTTCTTTTGGGACATACTACAACGAACTCTTAAGAAGGACATTGAAATTACACCATACACTATTAGATTTCTGCTTGTTGACAAAAACTCTGTTGTGCCTTATGACGTGTTTGTGTTGATGGGACTATTCAGTCTTTGGAAAAGCCGTATGTTGGACAGACATGCCGAGCCACCAAGATCGTCCAAATCTGTGTTTCGGGAACAGTGTGCGTTGGTGAGGAGTGTATATGCTGCTCGCGACGAACCTCCAAGCTTGCTGCCGTGCCTAGATGCTTGTGTGTGCCTCCCTGAATTTTGATGTTTTGATGGGGATGCAGTGGTGAGTTAGGGCTATGGGGGGCTCATATTAAGCAGCCCGGTAACTTGAGACGCGAACTAGTCTGATTGAAGTTTGCTCCTTTCTACAGAAGTTCTTCCATGCAATAAAGAATAAAAAAAGGTAACGTGGCCGAGCGGTCTAAGGCGCTGGTTTAAGGCACCAGTCTCTTCGGGGGCGTGGGTTCGAATCCCACCGCTGCCAGAATTTTATTTTTTCTTTATGGTTCGAACTCATCTTGTTGCACCATATATGTGAATTACTTTCGCATTATGCGAAGCCATGCCACGTCGTCGGCGAATAACCAACACTCCTGAGCAGCTTGTTGCTTTGGCTGAACACCGATTAATTCTACGCTGCCTGACAGGATTCCCTAGTTTTCAGTGCCATGTGATGTAAATGCAGAACTTGTTTTCTAAGTGTCAAACCTCTCATATATGTTATGCAATACGGCTTTGTGGAGCGCTTAGGGTTAATTCCCTCCATCCGATTTTCTTTTACGTGCACCGAAGGTTTAATACGTGGGCGTTTTTGCATTTAATTTCTCTCGAAATGTGGCCGCTACAGCGGGGATAGCACCCTCGAAGAGGACAATGAGGATGAAGCTCTCCACCAATGTGCCATTCCAACAATATGTGCCATATGACCAAGGCAGCAACAACAACAACAGCAACCGTCCCCACGGTCGAGTGTCATCTCTGATATTCCTCCCCACATGACCCGCTGGCTTTGCACGCATGCAGGGTCGAGTCGCTGTGACTCCTCGTGATTTCGGCGCACACACTGAAGCAGCTTTCAACAAATCCAGTTGTGGCGAAGTGGGACTGAAGTGCACCTGTTGTGATCCATATTCGCACTGTTCATGAAACAATACCTAGTCTCGCTCATCATTGACAACACTTGCGCAACGAGTGGCGATTCTCTAGAGCATCGAAGTGCACACAGCGGGCCACGGTTTAAGCTGATGCACGGTTTAAAATTGAACCGACTTCATTGTAAGCCACAATCCTCGAAGTAAATTTTAAGCAAGCCTTCAAGAAGACGCAGTTCTGAGTTAAGTTCATGTTTTCCTCCTATGGGATTGCAGGACAAAGAGCCATGACTGAGTATTAAAGTTTCAGGGAGCATGTGTAAATATGAATTGGCGGTGTAGGAGTTTCGACATTGTGCAGCTAATACCAATAAAACACCAATGTTTCTTTCACACCGTTACCGATGTACAGGGCCAACGACTGTTGGTGTGAGCACTGGAGTTCGTAGTAGGGATAAACGCAGCCCCATAGAACGTCATATGGGAATGACGTCCACATACTGCCCAGGCGCGAAAGGCGTGGTAGCCGTGACATCTTCCTACAATGCCCGAAGCTAATCGTTAATTGGCAAGAGTTCGAAAAATACCGCGCTCGTGCTCATCCGTGGAGTGGACGACTGTGTGCGTATTGTGTCACAAAAATTTTCCATTGGGCCACTGGCTCGTTGAGCTGGAAACTATAGCAGTTGCGAATTCAGAGGTGGGCAACCTCACGAGGTTTCGACCTCATGAGGTCGACTTCAAACTCAAAATGACCTCAACCTCACGTCGTGAGGTAAGGTTGAGGTGAGGTCGGCGACGGCTCGAAATTTTGTGAGGTCAGCAAATCAGACCTCAACCTCACGCGCGAATTTGAGGGTGAGTGACGTCGTCATTGAATTAGGTCGAAAGTTTGAGGTCAAGACTTTTTGCAGTTGCCACGTCTTACTCCGACGAGTGCCGCTCACGAAGCCGAGTTGCAGTGCACCGCAGCAATGTTCATGCCATGACGCTTGGTGTTCGGTTCCCCTGTTTGGACAACCGGATGCCACAGTTCCCTCTTAGCTTCCGGTGCTGCGCCTTAATGTCCGTTCAGTCCAAGCCTACAGGAAGCCGCACCCCTCTGGCCTTCCCGGAAGGAGTGTATACTGTCACTGTACGCCTCTCTCCATCCCTCTTGCCCCGCTGGCGTAGCACCCGGCTGCCTGCCAGTCGGCTCAAACTCCTGGCAGCGCGCAAAGCACGTAAATCACGTTGACCCGCGGTAGCTTTGTTTGATGCCGCAAACAAATAAGCTCAGTCCAACAAGCACGCAATAAATTCGTCGCAGCGCGGATGGCCCCAAGCAAGACTGCTTCGTGTTCATGCTCGTTGGCGGCACTGACGTCATGGCGCCTGCTTTGCAGTCCAATAAAGAGGATCCTGTACATTACAAGCTACAGAAACTGAAGGTCGGCACAGACCAGAGAATGTGATTCAGGTTGTTCCTAACAAGGACACCTGCTGATTTGGTTAAAAAAGCGCGAAGCCAGAAAAACATGTATAACACCGCCGAACCTTTTGATCGTTGACTTCCCCTTTCGAATCTCACACTAAATATGTATATTCCTGTTACGTAATGCAAGCTGATGAAAATATAATTTCGCTTTTTTATCCTTCCGAATGACCTCTCTTTGGTCTCCTGTTCCTTGTTCCGTCTCGGAAATTCGCTTATTATGCCGAAACACCACAACACGAGGTGAACGCACCAGCATAGCGGTGTTGCAGTGGCGAAAAAATGCAAAACTATAATGAATGTATGATGATGTGGCAGATGATTCCTTTTTTCCTTTTTTAATGAATATGTGTGAATGGAACTGATTACATGCTCGCGCTGTGCTGCTGAGTCGCTGTTTGAAACCTTCTAATATGATGTTTAATATGGCACATTGTTGTTCGCTTCTGTTTTTAGCGTGCCATGTTTGTTTGTATGTTTATAATCATTCTCTTTTTCTTCTTTTCTCGTATGGGATCAGATAGGTTGGCGGCCTGCCTTGCAGACGACCAGGCATAAACGTCATCTTTCCTTTAACTATTTTGCAGACCCATCGTTCACCTTAAACGGCTTCGCAAAATGCTCGCGCGGTGCCCGTGGGCAAAAACTTTGAGGATGCTGGCATACCATTGATTAGTTCAGATTTGAAGGAAAACAAGTGACTGACTTAAAGCAGCTTGTCTCAAACTGGTCGACGAAATGGTACCCAGAATTCTGTTGAGGCGTATGAGTACCTAGGCGTTCTTTTTTCCCCGGGCGGGTGGGGGGGGGGGGGGGTGGCTCGGAAAAATATTTCGCTGCGGGGAAATTTGAGCCGAGAGCAGTGGTGATTCTAATAGAGATAGCGGTTCACGCTGCCGATTCTAGGCCAGTTGTTATGACCCGTGTGATTTTAATAGTTGGCACAGTGTTCGAAGACGCAATCTAGCCCTTCCTTTCAAAGTGCCGTGGGTTCACCGAGTCACGGAGAATTCCCACGATTTCTGAACTGTTACCATCGCCACCTGGAGGGAAGCGGCGGAAACGGGGGAGGGTCTTGACCTCTCGGAACATCAACATTATCATACTTAATTATTAGCTGCAGGTATTCCTATTTTACTGCACAATAATCGTCTTCGGTTGCTGGGTAATGTACAATATTTAATCAATATTCTTGGAACATTTAATGTGCTAGCGGTATATGAGGCTTCCCCGGGCTCATAAGGATACAATGTTAGCGTCATCATCATCGCCATTATCTCTAGAATCAAAGGCATGTGTCGTTGCATGATCTTTGCAGTATGATATACATGAGAACTGGCCCGTTTACCTGCTGGACAATCCGAATGTCATTAATGTGGACCGGATTGTTGGCACTCTTTTTAATATGTCATGCGCGCAAGTGTAGTAATATGGGATCCATATGGATCTTGAAATGGGAGTGGAAGGGGGTGGATGGGGGCCTGGTATGACAAGAAATTACATAGTTGTCACGTGAGCAGGTGTGATGTCATATTACAGCTTCGTCACGTGACTAGGTTTGATGGCACACTGCATCGCCGTCACGCGACCTGTTATGACGTCACACTCAGATGATGTCATCACTAATAATACCAATTAGTCTTAGCATTACCCACTTATATTAATTAGCGTTGATTAATTATGTGACGTCATCATCGTCGTCGCGTGACTCGTGGGCTCCTGACGTCGCATGGCGCCGTTTCTTGCGGACACTTTTTTGCGGATATGACTTGGAAAGTGAGCCACCTAATGCTTTCGCCTTAATAAAAGAAGCCGCTCGCTTCTACACAGACATAAATACAATTTGCCTCTTTTGGTGTACTACAGTCGCAGCTTGTTAAGTGTTTTCGAAGGCAGCATACAGAGGACTTAAAAGACCATTCTCGCTATGCCGGATAGAGTTAGAAAATCGAAATATACTGATATGCGTCTGCATAACCGTCGCATTGGAAAGTACACCGACGAGTATCATGAATACCACCCCTCGTCCCAAATTCTAGTAGATGGTGTAGAAAGGCTGTGTTTGTCAACTGCCGGTTTGTGCGTGAATGAGCGAGAGACTTCCAATACGAACAAGTATACACGAAGCAGGTTGCCAAGTATTGACACATGTAAAGTACTCACCGACGTACTGGTGATAACCGCGTATGGCACACCCCTGCCCGCTGGCCATATAATCTCTGAGGGTTCATCCCAGATTATAAGCTTCTCCTATTGCGTGCACATCAATAGTGTCTGTCCACACCTTATTAATATTACCATCAACATTTTAGCTTTCCTGTCTTACAGGATTCTCAGAATTGTTTTAGATGAAAAACTTCTTCATCTCTTTTTGTTTTGTTTTTCGTTAGTTTTCAGAGGTCGCGCAGCCGACCTCAACCTCACAATTTGAGGTTGAGGTGAGGTTGAGTGAGGTCATCAGTGGCCTCAGGAAAAGTGAGGTGAGTGCGCTTAAGGAGACTTCAACCTCAACTGATGAGGTTGAGGTTGAGTGAGGTCGGCAAATTTTTTTGAGGTTGAGGTGAGGTCCAGATTTTTGAGGTCCAGTGCCCACCTATGATTGCGATAGTACAACCAAACTGATCCCTGCAGGGTGCATTAGTATCACAACATGCAATATTGCATGCTTCTTCTTGAGTACAAAAGGATTCGACTGCGTCAAAATGGATTACTGATCGGTTATTACGTTACTTGCATTCGTTTTCATTAAAGCTGCGGGCTTATTAAGCAAGGCTTTTGAAATTATTTCCTTTCTTATTGCATTAAACGTTTAGTGGAACAAGCATTCGTAAAAGAAAAGTGAGAAGACACTTGCGCTAAAACAGCAACTGAAGACATTTGAAAACGTAAGAAATTCGCTTGCTAGGTCCACAGTAAATATCCTCCATTTAGGTGCTGTTGCAGTACGTTTTAGCGTACTAAACTGAAGTGAGCAATGTTTGTTTCCCTCATTATGACGAAACGAACTGCTTGCCTTCTAGGAGCAAAAATGATCGCTTTTCAATTAAAAGTTCCTAACGTGACCTTTGACTGCCTAGCCATTCCTGAAACCACCGGTTACACCACCCATTATAACTGTTTTTAAAGACATTATCCACAACGAAGTGTATCGTGACGATAGTAATGTTAGATACCGAGCATGGTTACCGCATTTATGTTCTCAGACTATCACAGACAGTACTGTATACGCTAACTCGTTATAAGCGGGTCGTTACGTCATACGTGCGTGGCTGAACGCTAGCCTTCAAACCGGGTACCACTGAATGTTACATAACGTCAACGCACCATAGGTGCCTGTTCAGAGGGCCGAAGGCACTCTGCACTATAGAGTGGACGAGCCAGCGTATCGCAAGAGACCGCCCCGAGCTTTAGATGCCGCGCGTTGACGTTCCCGCACGTCTTCGATGATGAAAAGAGAGACGCAACGTTCCAGGTTCGTGGCAGGCTGCCCCGTGAGGTCTGAGGAACGCGGCCGGCTCCGCGAATGAATGGAACCACGGGGGCGCTCCCCGTTGGCCCCCAGAGACATCGAAAGCCCGCGCGTATGGCTGAGCGCCCGGAGGTCATTGTGGTACACCGGCGGGCGCTTTGTCTCAACCGTACGCGGACAATTAGGCATGAAGAAGGCCGCCGCGTTTCATTGCGACACCTGTCGGTCACCGGAGCGCTCGCCTTTTCGTTAAGCTCGGGGGACGATGGCGTACCTCGGGAGGCGGCCGGTGAAAAGGCGGCGGGTGCCGCATCAAAGCGCGGCCGGACCAAAGGCGTCGTTGTGCGGCGTCCCTCTGACAACAATGTCGTGAGCGCCACTCGGCCGCGGCGCGCAGTCGAAGGCGTATGGAGCGGTGGCTTCATGAGTGTTTATGATGCGTGAAAAACGGTGTCTGCGTCACCGAAGTCCAGCTATTCGTTTGCACCCGCTGCAGCCGAAATAAGGCAAGGAAATATAAGAGAAAAAAAGAAAGATACTGGGGGCTACAACTAAGGTAGTCCCGCTGAGCCTCAGATAAAACTCAGCGAAATGCTCCGGAAGGCAATATTAAGGGTCACTAAGCCCTGGAGACAAGCTGAACGTGGCTATGAGGCTGACTGACTTGCTGTATACCAGCGATGAGATTGGCAGGCTTGCTAATCTCATTACTGATCTAATATCAAACGCAATAAGCTAATTTTATCATCTTCATCGTCATAATCAGCAGCATCAGCTGCAGCCCGACTAGAACCACTGCAGAACGAAGGGCTCTCATATATATATATATATATATATATATATATATATATATATATATATATATATATATATATATATATATATATATATATATATCCAATTAGCTGTGTAGTGCGTTGGCTGCGTCCACCTTATCCCCGCAAACGTCTATCTCATCCGCCCATCTAACTATCTGCCGCCCCTTGCTAATCTTGCTAATCCTTGCTAATCCTGGAATTCAGTCCGTTCCCCTTAACTATCATCGGTTATCTCGCCTTCGCATTAGATGCCCTGTCCAGACCCATTTCTTCCTCTTGATTTCGACTAGGATGTGATTAACACTCGTTTGTTCTCTCACCCACTCTGCAATCTTCTTGCGTCTTAACGTTACAACTGTAATATTCCTTTGCATAGCTGGCTGCTTTGTCCTTAAGTTGAACCATTTTCATTAGACTCCACATTTATGCCCCATAGGTGACTATATATAATTTACAGCTGTTATATACTTTTCTTTTGAGTGCATTCGTATGCTGCTTTTCATGATCTGAAAGAACGTGCAGAATGCGCTCCACCCTGTTCATATTATTATAGTAATTTAACTCGCGTGGTCCAGATATGCGGTCACTACGTGCCCTAAGGATAACCCATTTCCGAGCGTCGCAGCCTTCTATTCATTCATCCTGTATTTGTATGCAACACAGCATGGCAGCGTGAGAAGTGTGTGGAGTCCTTTCTCGTGTGTGAGTGTAATCTTTCCGAATCTACTTCTCGTAGAGTGGCCACTCTGTTCACACACACAAAAAACAAGAACATAACACTGTATTCAAGAAAGCTGCGCGGTTGCTTGCATTCGGAAAAAAAAGTTTTTGCTTCGAAGGGCTTCAAGGGTCTTTTACCGCTTCTAGCGCCTGGCTAAGAGTCGTAAGGGGCTGTTCTCTTCCGAGACTGGCGAACATTACCTTACTGCATAATAATTTTTAAACCACCGTTCTGCTCGGCCTGTTTAAGTCATTGATCATGCTTTGCAATTCATCGCCTGAGTGACTTAGGAAGGCAAAGTCTAAGCGATTCGCGGATTGCTAAGGTATCCTGTATTAACTATTATCCCCAACTGTTCTCAATCCAGGTCTCTGACTACTTCTTGTAAACAGGTGCTGAGTAACATTGGAGAGATGTGTCTCTCTGCTTGACACCCTTCTTTACTGAAATTTTATTGTTGTCTTTATGTAGGACTATGGTGGCTGTTCAGCCGTCATAGATGTCTTCCAGTATTTTGACATATCGCTCTTCACACCCTGATTCCGCAATGCCTGCGTGATTCCTTAAGTTTCGACTGAGTCAAATGCGTTCTCGTAATCTATGAAGGGCGTATGTAAGGATTGGGTTATATTCGGCACTTTTCCCTGTCACTTGATAGGTAGCGTGAATGTGGTGCGCTGCCGAGTAACCTTTACGAAAGCCTGCTTGGTCATTTGGTTGATTGAAGCCTGAGATTGTCCATATTATATTAGCTGTTAATGTAGTAAATACATTATAGACAACGGACAGTAAGCGGGTCGGTATGTCCCCTGTCTCATGGATTAAGATTATGTTAGCACTATTCAAAGATTCCGGCACGCTCGAGGTCATAAGGCATTGTGTTTACAGGGTGGCTAGTTTTCCTAGCACATTCTCTTCTCCGTCCTTCAACAGATCCGCTGTTACCTGACCCTCACCAGCTGCTTTCCCCCTTTGCATTGCCCCTAAGGCTCTTTTTACATCCTCTTTCGTTAACAGCGTATTGTACGGTTGCCCTGCACTACTGCCTTTCTCATTATAGTCCTCATTAGTTCGGCTACTGGATAGACATGTGGTAAGTTTAACTATCTTATCTATAATGTTAACGACATTGCTCTCCTTGTCTCTCAGCTTGTACATCTACCTCATTTTTGCCTATACCTAGTTTCTTCTAGATAGCTTTTAGTCTATCTGCGTTTATAGAATAGCACGTGCCCACTCTTTAGCACTGTTTATTCCTCATTTGGCCTCCTAGCCGCACTAAGCCCGATGATATCCCATTCAATACCCACTAGTTAGCAGAGCAGCACAACTAGATAATCCTCGCAGGATGAGGTTCTAACGTTCAATGTTGCCAGTTTGAGTTTCCATTGGCGGCTTGTCTGGAGCGAGATCATTAGCGCTCTCCGCTTCGTCACATGTCTAACAACTGCCTGTGGCAGTTGCTCCGCAGCAGCCGGGGACTGAAAGCTGGGGGTTAATTAATGCATTCATATGGGAGGTTGTGTTCAAGTACTGCACTAGAGTGGCTAAATCCTGTTCCTGTGAGGGAGACCATTGTCGTCTGTGGCCACCGAGATCAAGCAGTACTCCCGGCCTAGTTTTTGCAATTCCATCGACAAGAAGATTTTTTTGTACAGTGTAGAATAGAGCGGTACTGGGATTCGAACCGCTGTCTTTATGCAGGTATTTGGCCGGAGTCCTCTTGCATATTCTTCGCTTTCTGCGCCGGAGTACCCGGGCTCGAACCCGACCGTGACCGCCGTGTATCGATGGAGGCGAAGCCCAAAAGGCGCCTGTGTGTTGTACGATGTCAGGGCACGTTAATATTCCCCAGGTGGTCGAAGTTATTGCACAGTCCTCCACTACGCCACCTCTTTCTCTCTCTTCTTTCACTCCCGCCTTCCTCCATTCCCTGACAGCGCGGTTGAGGTGTCCATCGATATATGAGACAGATACTGCGCCATGCCCTTTGGTCATAAGAGGCGCAACATAAAATCACCAGAGAAAGGTGGCGAGGACGACGCCCTTCGTCCCGTTTATCTTTTTTTGTGTTCGTATGACCAAAAACCTTGTACCAACAAGCGCAGCAACAAGTTGTCATTGAGTACCATTCCCGTTCCATGAAAACAATCGAACCGCTGATTATAGATATGTGAAGGAAGTCAATAGTTATCGAAAGCAAGGAGCATAGGGGAATAATTAATTTCGTGCTCATTTGTTGTATTGATTAATGGACGATGATAGTGTAAGTTTTTTATTGGTTAAAGATAATTTATATAGAAAACGGAAGAAAGAACCATCACATGCAACTGGTGAGATGCGAACCCACGGGCCTCGGTTCTGGCCACGGTGTAACAATATATTCTTACACCGTGGTTCTGGCAGTGTTGATGATATAGGTAGCCCAAGAGGGTTCTCGCACAGCCTCCCCCCTAACCGTTCGATCAAGTTTGACGCGACACTCGCGGTAACACAGGACGTAGTACGTCCGCCGCTACGGACGAAGGTGGCACTGGTGAACACTCTCAAGGTGACTGTTGGCTCCATTCATGGCGGTCAAGGTTATGTTGCACGCAACATAAATACCACAGGAAGCAGAAAATTGGACAGCCTTCGCTTTAGCTCAGTTGGTAGAGCACCGGACGCGAATTTCAGTGGTCGTGATTTCGGATGCCACCACCGACATGTGTTTTAAGCTACATTGGCCACGAACTCGCAGTTTCGCCGTGCTCGCATTCCCACTGTGGTCGCACCGCACCACGTGACCAACCACGTGACTAACCGCGTGAAAACAACTAGCCAGACAACCAGACAAACCTGGACTTGCAATCAAGATAAACCAAGGCTAACCAAGCTATGCCTTAGCTTTCGATACGTATATCCTGGCATAGCCGAGCTAAGCCACTGCAAATTTTTCTTCTGCTTTGTAATAAATTACCTTTAAGCGATATAATAACTACTTTCTTAATTTCCTCGAGCCCGAGAACAACACCAGAAATATTAAAAAAAACACTATCCTATGCTCCATGGTTTAAGTGGCTATTCATTTCCTTCTTATGTATGCCATAGCGGGTCTCTCATTTTCTTTCCCTTGTCTGGTCAATATATATATATATATATATATATATTATATTAGTTGCGAAAACATGAGGTACTTGACTGCTTAAAATAATATACATCGAAGTATACGCTTCATTTAAGGAAGCATTATTTTACTCGACATTTCGATCTGAGGACCGATCTTTTTCAAGAGTGACCATACAGTGCATGGGCGCGTGTTTTTATAGCATGGGACATGACACACAGAAGACCTAAAAAGAAAAGAAATGAAGAAAAATAAAGAAAAATAAAGAAAACAAAAAGGGGGAGGGGGCGGCTGGGAGAACCGAACACAACAGACACAACAGACAGGTGGCGCGTCGCGTACCCGTGAACTCACTGCACACACACACACACACACACACACACACACACACACACACACACACACACACACACACACACACACACACACACACACACACACACACACACACACACACACACACACACACACACACACACACACACACACACACACACACACGCACGCACGCACACACACACACACACACACACACACACACACACACACACACACACACACACACACACACACACACACACACACACGCACGCACGCACGCACGCACACACACACACACACGAGGTGAAAGAGGGAGGCCGGTATATATATATATATATATATATATATATATATATATATATATAACTGTGAGGATAAGCAGGAAGGCTGAAAGAAGACTGACGACAGTTCTGAACTCGTCCATTTACTGAGTGCGTTTTTGCCCTTGGAAGACCTTGGCAGCAGGGATGGCGACATTTTTTTCCCGGTTAGCGGATTCAGAATGTCTGCTTATGTAAGCTGCGATTTATTGAAACATGATGCAGAAGTTTTCAGAAAAGAAGCTTGTGTAGCTAAAAACAGTATTTGGAGCCTTAGAACCGCCGTTTGATATTGTGTTTTCTCGCGAACACATAAGCTGCTTCACGGAAACATGGGTATTTTACTCGCGTGCTTTTCTCCCAAAGGAAGCTGGAACTGGCCACGTCGAGTGTTTAGGGCGAAATAGGAACGGAACTGATTGAGAAGAAGAGCGTGGCACAACCTCGAATTTGTGTTCAGTTGAACAATATCCTACAGCTGGTGTCGGCCGCTGAACGGATAGTTTAGATTCTGGGGCCCATCCGCAAAGCTCCACCGGACTCACTCCAAGGGCGCAACGTCTCGGCATGCACTCGTAAATAAGAGAAGTGACTCGGACACTTTGGCAGGGCGTGGCCTGCTTCTGAAGCCTAGGAACCGGCCGATAACAGTGCATCGCATCAGCGGTGACCGCTACGAAGACAGGAAGTTCCAACGACCCTTGACGGTAAACAGCGGTGTCCCTTTTGTCCACGAGTGACGCCCAAGCCTCGAGTCCCTTTCATCCGAGTGTTGGCAAGCACAATAGCAGTGCCCATTGGAGACGATAAACAAATGCCCATCTGAGATGCGTTTGTTCATTAACGAAGCGCTAATGCGACGCCTCTTCTCCTGTCGTACGCGCTCAAGACTGTCGTGTGCACACACAAGCGTTCAGCCTCGCTTCTTGGAAGGAAAGCCCACCTTAGGCGCTTCCGTCATGCGTGAACAAACGCACAAAGGAAACCTTCGCGTAGTAGCTCAAGTTATAGAACGTTCTTACGAGAAGGCAAACTCCAAAACACATTACAAGAAGGGAAACCCCGAAAAACACGTACAATACTGATTTAAAAGTTTTTTGAATGGGATTGTCGTCACAACACGGTGTGTATACGGACTTGGAGGTTACAATGTGCCGAAAAAGCTACGAGGAATAATTATTACTTACTTATTAATTGGGTTTGCGACATGAAAATCAGCACAAGGAAGGTAGCGGGCTGGCAGCTGCCACCTGAAGAGGCCTAGAGCCTGGATGCCTTAGAAAGGAGCAGGGAAGAGAAAAGATGTCGAGAAAAATAAGACACTCTTCGAAGACACTCACAATACGAAAAATGTAGAAAACCGAAGCGCGTAGCACGTAAAGAGGATGCAAGGATCACATAGAACATTCCTTGCAGAACGAGGTAAAACGTCGAAGTCACGCAAAGCGGTCACGCAAGAGAATAAAGGTGTTATGAGCAGAGTGCACGATACGTTTTGTCACACCGATACGCATCTTTATGCAGGAAGGGGCAGTTTCACAGCGTGGTTCAGTTATGTAGGCCTAATTTATTCTGTCCATTGCGAGGGAAATGCCAAATATTTTCATTCGCAGAAAAGCAGTTTTGTTGACGTGGGCTGTGATGTGAGAATTGCTGGTAAAGGCTTTCTGTACATATCGCGTATAGTGTAAATAGAATACTTGTATATTGTATCTCTCTCCCCCTATCGTTTCTGCCTCTCCCCTCACCTCTTTCATTTCATTTCCCCAGTCTGCCAGCTATGCCTTTATTTCCACTGCAACAACTCAGGTGCTTCCCGCAGCGATGACAGATGCCGGGGCTGTTAAGAATGTTTTCCTTCCTTTCTATTTTTTAAATAAACCACTACTACTACTACGGGAAAAGGTTTCGGTAACAATGGCGTGGTCCTGCCCACAAAGATACTTATTCGCCCTGTTCGGTTCGTGTCTGCAGAAAACGATATATTAAAGGAGGTGTCATTTTTCGGAGCCAAAATCATTCGATCAGCCACGGTTACCGCACTCGTTTTAAGTAATATCATATCAGATCAAACTTCATTTGACATTAGTGGTGGCGATATGTGGAATAATTGGTTTTTTTGGGGGAAAGGAAATGGCGCAGTATCTGTCTCATGTATCGTTGGACACCTGAACCGCGCCGTAAGGGAAGGAATAAAGGAGGGAGTGAAAGAAGAAAGGAATAGGTGCCGTAGTGGAGGGCTCCGGAATAATTTCGACCACCTGGGGATCTTTAACGTGCACTGACATCGCACAGCACACGGGCGCCTTAGCGTTTTTCCTCCATAAAAACGCAGCCGCCGCGGTCGGGTTCGAACCCGGGAACTCCGGATCAGTAGTCGAGCGCCCTAACCGCGATATGTGGAATATATTTATGGTACCTTAAGTGGGGAAGGCATTACAGAGGGGAGTGGGCTACATAGGATCAAATAAAACAATGGATAAAATACAGTGAATGTTATTAGAACACAAATTCAACTTTCTCCTGAATATACAAAGTTAGCTAGTGCATTGAGAAAACGTACGTTATCTTCTATGGCTGCAATATCGCGGGAAAAGCGGTTCCACTCAACTGAAGTCCGTGGGAGGTGAGAGTGACAACAGGTGTCGATTTGGCATTTTGCAATCCAGACCTTGTGGCGATGATCAATGCGATCGGAAATGTATTCAGGTGCTGAAAGAAAATCTTCATGCAGTGTGACGTGATCTTCCTTGCGAGAGTTAAGCGCTTATTTTAAAGGGAGGTTGTAAGGACGGGAGGGAAAGGTGAGCTTTCATGGCTGTGATACTTGCTGTACGGTATAATTGAAAAAGTTGAAGGGGACGGAATTATTTTGGACAAGTTAGAGGAAGTTATAAGGTTTGCAAGCGTAAGGCCCCATATGGATGCTGCGTATTCAAGTTTAGGACGTATTTGTGTTTTATAAAGTATAAAGTAAGAAATTCAAAAGTAAAGGTAAGAATTTAACGTAGGGATTGGCGAATTTTATAGTATTAGTTGAGAAACGAATACCGGAAACAAGAATTGATTGCGAATGGGATCTAATTTTCTCGAATAGTTTTGAATATTAATGCCTGTAGATTAAATAGAAAAAAGAAACGCTTCCGCACAAAACACAGTTACGAAAAGAAACTTATGTATTGCATGCACGTTTTACTTCGCTAGTTATAGCCATAATCTATTATAAGGCCTACAAAGCTGTAAATGAAGAAGGAAGAAGAATCATGTAGCGTTGATTGTAATAAACTTTATTCGCTAGATTAATAGCGGGGATGTAATTATTTCGATAACATAACTGCGTTCAGCTGGAAAAGTAATGCGAGTATTTGACTTCATGCTTTCACGGCAAATGATCTTAGTGAGTGTGGTCGTGAAGCATCGAAACGTGCACAGATATCTCCTTAAGGCCGGCGGGACGTCATTGGTTGCTATCGATGGGGCCGGTGCGGAGAAGGACTTGCAAAACACAAGAAGGCTTGCGAAACGAGAGAAGAGTGTCAGCCTGGGCTGGAATAACCACGAGCGGGATCAGCCCTTCCGCGCTCCGTCGCGGCGCCTCTAGACAAAACGCTGTCTTTGGAATGTACCAGATGCAATGCTCTCGAAGAGACGCAGCCTGTTAAATCTCGCATATATCGGTTTCACCGCGATGTCACGATGATGCGGTGGCGCTGCTGTTAGTAGCAACCTTCGTATCACAAAACAGGATCCGCCTAGCCGTGCCTACTGCAGCTGCCGCAGCCATTGGCGAGACTGCGCGGCGGCATCATGCCAACGTGCTGCTGCAGCAGAATGCATTGAGCAGCTTCAGTAGGCAATGGGAAGTGGTAGAAAAGCGCAAAGTCTGGAATCAACGCAGTCACTAGGGACTCTTTAAAACTTTGCCATATACATCCACCTGGATGTATATGGCAAAGGTTTAAAGAGTGAGACACAAGCAATTCCTATTGAAAAAAAGTCATTTCCTTCTTGAGGTCAAAATAAATCAAGCAGTTTAGAACGACCACAGATGCCATACTTTTGATGGTGCCCACCATCTAGGTCACGTGTCATTTAGCAGCAAGAGTAAGGCCTTTTAAATAGCATTCTTTCGGCCAGCAAGACAGGAGAGAAATTTTATAAAATAAAATACTACAGCGACCCTCTTTGGCCTCGAAGGAGGTTCCTCATACGACTGCATAAAATTATTCCAGCAGTGGCTTCCCATGAGCACCGGAAAGAGAAACTTACAGAGAAGCGCTGACTAAAGTCAAGTTCTTCTCCCACCTCGATACTCCGAGGTGCATGCTGATTTGGCGGAGGACGGGTAGCAGACATCCAGACGATGGACGAACGGATCACACACGGGCGACACACGAGGGTACAGAGGAAGCATACTTCACAGTAACACTTCAGAAACAATACGCAGCCAAATTTACACAGAAGAAACAGAATATGCACAGTAAGCTGAAAAGGCTAAAATCATGACTTCTCAAAAAGCCGGGGTTGTCTTCTTCGCTTCTTGAAGCCTGACCAAACACCGCCTAACACGCAGCCCATCTCTCTTTAAGCGCTAAGATGCCGAGCGCGGCGCGACAGCCTGACCGACCAAGAAACGGCAGTAACGACAAAAGCCGGCTCAGCGTTGTTTACGTGGCCCCAAGTGGCAGTCTGTCCCGCACTGTCTCAAGGATTATATATTCGACACATTTCTTCCCCCGCGAATGAGTCCTTATTTTCCTAATCATGAACCAGTTCACTCTTGCTTAAATATCCGCCGCATTCCAATACTGCAAGCTACGAGAGCAGTAGATGACGACTTCTAGATCTATGCAATAGGGTCGAGAGGTCGTTAGAACAGCTCACTTGTCGATGTCGTCGCATGGCGCTCATAGCTTCCACTTCATTGCCAACGAGTGGTGAAAATATATTACTGATGTTGATATAAATGAGCAGAATACTTAATGTTCTTAATACTTCGTTTTCAAGCTTAGTGTAAACAAATATTACATTCTTTAGTGCGACCTTGCATTCGATTATGACTTTTCAGAAAAAGTTAGTAGAACTTGACGGAAAATGAAATTATTTGGGCTTCACGTACTAACATCTTCTGCAGTTTAATCTGCCGATTTAATCTGACTTCGTGAGTAGCATTAAGGGATTTGTCTATTATCTGAATGCGCTATAAACGGATGTGAGAACACCTGCGTGAATAAAGAAACAGCTCCCTAAAACCAAAAAAGAGAACGAGGAAGTTTGCAATCGGAGTCAACGATAAAAAAAGAGCCCCTCTTGCGACGCTTTCGGGGACGAATTAAACATTACAGCCTCTTACCCTGAGGGTTCGGCAAGTGTGTAAACATCTCCAAGTGTGAAAACAAGTGATCAGTGCTAAGTGGGCCGCAGAAAGACTGAAACTATGATGACCTCACGCATGACTGCCACTACACTGGCGCTGAGCAAATAAAAATAGCCGCAAAATTGTCGCTTGCCCACATTGGGCTTCGTCCGATGGTTTGGACCAGGGTAAAATGATCCTCGACTCGTGAGCTGGCCGCTGTGTGTGTTTTAACTCGAGAGCATTAAAGGGGCCCTGAAACAGTTTCCGGGGAGAGCACATCAACTCTCTCAACCACTGAATTGTGTTGTCGTGAGCACCTGAGCGAAATAATACACATCTACACGCAGCAGAGAACCCACAATCCCGCGCGAAAGTTGGCGAGCCTTTTCCGGCGACTTTTTCATGATCGCACCCTCCTCCGTCGCTCGCAACTGCATACGCAAGTTGAGAGGTGGCTATTGGTTAGACTCCTTCAGACGTCAGGCAGCTATTTTGGCTGCGGCCTATACGCCACGTAGCTCCGGCGGGTCAGGAAGCTCCGCCTCCGGAGATAGAGCCGGCGGAGGACCCCCGACATTTGAGCGTGCTAAAAGTTAACAGATAACTCAGCTTCTACAAAGCGCATTGAAAAAAAAATTTCTGCTTGAAAATATTCGTAGAGCGGCGCGCTTTCATATCCCAGGCATGCCGCATTGTTATTAGAGCACCTTTCAGAGTCCCTCGTTTAGCAGAGAACTCAGCGTTGGTGTGTAGAGGACAGGAGGTGGCCCACTTACCTCGGTAGGCAGGTGGCAACCTGACCAATGGGTTGTGAGCAACCTGTCCTCATATGGGAGGTGACAGTGAACGTAACTCCAGTAAATGCAATGTAACTGCTATCTGCCCACCGTCGCACTACGCACGGGAGCCTCACGGGAGCATCCCCGTCGGTGGCTGTGCTTGCAACAGCCACCTGTCGGGGCACTGGCGCATCGCTTAACCGCTGCACAACTGCGCCAGTAGTGGTACGGGAACTTCCTGCACTCTACGAATGTAATGTGGAGAGTGAGCAGAAAAGTGTGAAGGAGTGCGCTTTGATTACGAAGGATGCGAAGAAGACTTGGAATGAGTATGTTGAGATAGGGTGAGGAATAAAGCACTGTGTGATGGTGAAGAAAACAACAGTGTCCTTGTCTGCGGAGTGATACGCAAAAAGGACACCATGCAGCCGAAGGAACCCATTAACGCTATTATGTCATAGTCTTAAGGTGGAGCTTAAGTATCCTCTAAGTTTTTTGTTTTGCTGCGAGTCGTCCTACGCATGTGCACTCCTACGCGGGGGCGGAAGGGGCGTGTGGACGGGAGGGCGACACGCTACTGGAAATTCATAAAAATATGCTTAAATTTCGGACGTCGTCAGCCCCTTTCAGGGACGTCCACCGCACCCTTACAACATAACAACACTAATGCCTGTACATGGAGCAATGATTCGTGGTTAACTTAATGTTTAGCACCAATTACAAACTGCAGCTCGTGAACCACTACCTCCCGTTAATTATTAATAAATGCCAGGAAATAAACAGCACCAACCTTAGCCTGTTGCGAAAGACAATTTTTGACCCTGTCGATTTTTCCGGATGATATTGTATGAGTGTGCTACATTTTTATGACTATTGTAAGCATTTGTTTCGCACATATATGTCTTCTATAAGTGCGTGCATGCTTCTGTTTCCATGTTGGAATCATGGTGTTCGATTTACTTTTGTATTAACTTTCTATTAGAGCCCGTCCTGTCTGGTCGTTCTGTGTGGTTTGCGTAACATTTAGCGCTGTTCTTACTTTTGAAATCTCTCCTATCTACAATTTCAGATTTTTATATCACTACAAAACTGCGTACTAGTCATAGTTGCAGGCAAATTTCACACGCACACATCTCTGCTATGCTTTTGTTTTCATGTAATTTAGGCTGACGTTTACAATAGTAGTATGCAGCGGTGTAGCCAGAAATTTTTTTCGAAGGGGGCTAATATTGCAGCGCAGCCTCCTCCTCGTAGAATTCGTAGAGGGATCAAATACATTTATCATAATTGAATTGCCATTTCCAATGCTATTGCGTATGAGATGCTGCAAGCGAATTCATGAACGCTACGCACTGTAAACACAAGTGAAATATGCACTTTTATAAAAGACTCATATGTCCCAAAAACTGTGGCTGAAATAACTGATGTCAATGTTTCCATCTTTTTGTCTATCTTGTGAGTAAAGAAAATGTCTCATGAATTTTAGAAATATATCAATTGGAAACCAGCAAAGTAGTGCATGTCCCTTATATGAATAATCAAGTTGAGGGCAAATATTTTAACGAATATTCGTCATTCAAGAACCTTGTTTACAATTTTGTCCATATGCAACGGCCAGGAAATACCTCAATGGCGCGGTCATTCGTTCCAATGTTTTGCGCGGGCACAGCTCTGAACGGTCGAGTATTGTAATTGCACCGAAATTATAGTTGTAACAGAGAGCACATATAAAAAGCATGAGTTCTGCAAAATATACATTACAAATGCGAAGATTGAATGGAATATCACAAACACGAAGATACAGCTTGAGAAAGGGCAAAAGAGCGTCGCTGAACACAAAGTTCACTCCATGTATGCACAAATAATGGCAAAAAGATATTTAAATATACGTATATCCTGCAATAAATTTACATACCTAAGTTAAAGTTGCTGTATATACTATGTCAAGAAAGCCAAATAAACATGTTGCGCAACCATAGATAGTAACCTTTAGGCCTAGAAAGCCAGACTATCCTCCAAGAATAAAGCTATGATCGCAGCAGTCATGACATGTATTTGGGCCAAGCGGCGGTCGCGACAGCACCTTATGGATAGAATAATAAAGGAAGAATGAAGAAATCAATACTAATAATGTATTTCACCTGCCTGTAAAGCGGCAACAATCGTTCTGCACCGAAAATTAAAGGAGGGTATTGCTCTGGTTCAAAAAAGTAGTAAAATCAGGTAGCTAAAAATATAAGAAAAGGACAAACGAAAACCGCAGATGATGCGACAAGTTGAACTACCCAATTTCCGAGAGTGTTGGGAAACGTCGTGTGGGCTGGGTTTTGAATGTGCAAGGTCGGTCAAATTGGTTATTGATGTCCTCGTAATATTCGCATTCGCACAATAACTTTGATAATGATGCTAAATGTTACAATAAACGGCAAAATTTCTGCGGTTTTAAAGGCTAATGAATACTCATACGTTTTCCAGATTACCCGTTTATGAACCTGAAGAAAGAGATCTTTTTACTTGCATTGGTTTTGCTGCTTCGCTATGTAAAGGACAAAGTTTATGAGAAATTTGTATCCATCAAATTTCGCAATTGAAATCCATGCGTTCCGTAGATTCCGTGGCCGCCGCGAGATGCCTCGACGAGCCTGCTCGTCATTGAAACTCCATTGAAACTTTGTGCTTGGATGGGCCTCCTTGCATACAATGACTCCACGTGCATGGGCGTTAATTTCCACGAAATCCAGCCCGAGTTCGGAATGTTCGCGACAAAAGGTCTTTTCGAGCGTGAAAAAGACATTGTAGACAAAATCCAGCATGATTTCCAGCGCCGGTGGTTGTTTTGGTCGGCGGTGCATAACAGCACGAAAACATTTCGAGGGGGGCTGAAGCCCCATACGTCACCCCCTGGCTACGCCCCTGGTTGTATGATACGCACCGTCTTATAGTCCATTGGATGCCGGGCCCCCTCGTCAAGCTGACAATACCAGCTTTTAGACCAGGTGACTCTCCAGAATATTTCTTGAAATGAATGAATTGATTTGACCTCGACTAACAAAGCTGTGAAAAAAAGAAAGCGGAAGTCATTGATCACGGTTTAATGGTCATAGTACTTCAGGTTTTGGAACAATATGCGGGTCCCGTGTTTACAATAAGGTTTCTCTCTACAATCTCGCTGCGGGCTTTTTGAATTATTAAATGACTTTTGTGTGGGCCCGAAACGCTAACAAACCCGATAGGACTTAGACGGCGAATGCACTGTTTAAAAACTCTTGTGTAGTAACAATTGAACTGACGCGGAACCGCAGTCTCTCAGTGCATGTAACAATAGATCATATTCACACTATCAATCAGGTGATAGAGAAATGCGCAGAATATAACCAACCTCTATATATAGCTTTCATTGATTACGAGAAAGCATTCGACTCAGTGGAAACCTCAGCAGTCATACAGGCATTGCGTAATCAGGGGGTAGAAGAGCCTTATGTCAAAATACTGGAAGATATATATAGCAACTGCACAGCTACTATAGTCCTCCATAAAGTCAGCAATAAAATTCCAATAAGGAAGGGCGTCAGGCAAGGAGACACGATCTCGCCAATGCTGTTCACCGCATGTTTGCAGGAGGTATTTCGAAGCCTGAATTGGGAACAGTTGGGAATAAGAATAAATGGAGAATACCTAAATAATCTGCGATTTGCTGATGACATTGCCTTGCTGAGTCACTCAGGAGGTGAACTGCAAATCATGATCAACGAGTTAGACAGGCAGAGCAGATCGATGGGTCTAAAAATTAACATGCAGAAAACCAAGGTAATGTTCAACAGCCTAGCAAGGGAACAACAGTTCACAATTGGCAGCGAAAGCCTAGAAATTGTGCCGGAATACGTCTACTTAGGGCAGGTAGTGACAGCTGATCCAGATCATGAGAGGGAGATAACTAGAAGGATAAGAATGGGCTGGAGCGCATATGGCAAATTCTCGCAGATCATGAGTGGCAGTTTACCAATTTCCCTCAAGAGGAAAGTGTACAACAGCATAATCTTACCGGTACTCACCTACGGGGCAGAAACGTGGAGGCTAACGAAAAGAGTTCAGCATAGGTTAAGGACAACGCAGCGAGCCATGGAAAGAAAAATGATAGGTGTAACGTTAAGAGATCGGAAGCGGGCAGAGTGGGTGAGGGAACAAACACGGGTTAATGACATCCTAGTCGAAATCAAGAGAAAGAAATGGGCTTGGGCAGGGCATGTAATGCGAAGGCAAGATAACCGCTGGTCCTTAAGGGTAACGGAGTGGGTTCCAAGAGAAAGTAAGCGTAGCAGGGGGCGGCAGAAGGTTAGATGGGCGGATGAGATTAAGAAGTTTGCAGGCAAAGGGTGGATGCAGCTGGCAAAGGATAGGGTTAATTGGAGAGGCATGGGAGAGGCCTTTGCCCTGCAGTGGGTGTAGTAAGGCTGATGATGATGATGATGATGATGACAGAAACAAAGGAGCCACGGCGTGGCCGACGCGCCGTTAATCGTCTTCATAGCTCACTTGCAGCCCGGCGACAGGTATATGCAGCGTCACGAGGCGTGAAGCCCCGCAGCTTCAAAGCAGCCGTCGTCGTCGCTTTTTGAGACCCGCTCCACGACAATGGGACGCCCCACGCCGCTGCCAACGGAAAGCGGGCGCGTGTTTACCCGTGCCGACGAGACCGAATGCGGCGCCTGTTGTGTGCCCACTTGCGCGCTGAAATCTTTGTAGTGCCCGCAAGCGCAAGCACAGACGTGTTGCTCACTCCGCGAACTTGGTTCGGTGGCCGGCGTAACACCCAGTGTCCAGATGCCTGCAGAAGCGCCCTGCTGTAGAGTGTCCAGCGTTCTTGGACAAAAATTTGATTAGGGGAATGTTGTATGCTACTGTTATGCAAATACTGAAGGTAATAATTCATTCTTGAAATCCGTTGCGAAATCTTTCGTTTAAAATTTTTCCATCCCTCGCATCGAGCAGTCAAGACTGCCATAGAGTTTTCCTCTTTACAAAAAACGTTTATAGAACAAAAAATTCAAGCCTGTTCACAGGAGATCTGTGGCTGTATTGAAGAGACAGTCAGGAGAAATTGAAGTTGGCTTGTGTCGATAGAATACCAGCTCCTGATCACAAAAACGCCACACTTACTTTTCAGACAAAGTTCTTGCAAGGTAGAAAAGAGCAAGAACTAAAAGGCAGGTATCGCCGCCACAGGCCAATCTAGCAAGTACAAGCGTGGTGATGAAATCGGAGAAAAGGTCCACATATCTTTGAGGCTGGCAAAAGTGCATGAAGTTTACGTGTTTTATCGATATTGAAGTAATTAAGTTTTTCTTTTGAAACCACCAGCGTGCTTCAATCACGCGAGGAAGACAGAAAAAGAGAAAATTTCTTGCTTTACTAGAGTGTTATCTTCAGCACCACCAGCAACTGGATGGTGCACATGATCATATATATATCTGAGATTAAACAAGTTCACGCAGGCAGACCCAAGGGCAGTATCCTAGGGGCCCTGTTGTTCTGCGTATATCTAAATCATTTAGTAGATTGACAATGCAGTGAATTTTTTGACCTCTGCTGGCAATACACTATACTGCTCAGTGATCGCGTAATGTCCTCTTGCGGGCCTTTGAGGAAAAAATAAATAAATAAATCCATGTGACTTATTTTACAAAGCGAATCATACCCTGAGGTCATTTGCATCGTAGAGTAAAACGAATTCTCCTGCTAACAATACAAGTAAAGCAAGCCTGTCCCGTTCACACCCAAAAACCAATACGTGACATTCAAGGCTCAATATGGTACTCAATAATTCCAATATTCCCATTGTACCTGTTGTCAAATTTCTTGATGCATCGTTAGGACACGATATGTCACGTGTTATTGGGGTCTTTTCTAAACTACGGTCTCGTTGGCCGAAAAGCGTCATGCTCTTAAGATATATGTTTTTTTTACATGTATAAACTACTGCCATCTGGTGTGCGGTACTACCACGAACACGAACATTGCAAAACTTTACGTACTGCAGAAAATGATAGTTCTAATAATCATGAATGTTCTTTCCACCCTATCCACCCTATCTACATAACTGAATGTAACATGTATCCCTGAAATTTACAGAACGCTGTTAATCAAGCGCCACGAGCCCGGTAATAACAGAAAAAACAAACAATGCTATTAGCAATGTCGCAAACTTGCCTCCTAAACTATGAACACGCAACACTCGCCAACTTCAACAACAGAAAATTCCGCGCCTGCGCACTGATAGCGTTGAAAACCTGTGGAACTGCTTCATCTCAACTGTGAGGTATTGTTTGAGTGGTTTGTACCGCTAAAAAAAAAGCGATCACGAAAACCAAATCCTTGGATTACCCGAAATATTATCCATTTAAAACGCCGTCTACAACGTGCGCGGAAAAAGAAGCCTAAGCAAAACAATGTAATTGCCACTCTCAGTGCGCAAGTACGAAAAGAATTGAAAGAAGCCAAAATGCACTTCCTTTCTACAACACTGGCAGAATATATGCACAGCGCTCCCCAAAATATTTTGGAGGTATCTCTCCGGTTCCAACTCAACGATAAACGGAGTAGTATTAATTGGTACGTTATGCTACGAACCGAAATTAGTCGCTGAAGACTTTAATAGATCCTTTGTGTCGGTATTTACTCCTGAACAGCACTTACATCCAAAGATATCGCCAAGCACCCAGCAGCATGATGGCATATTCATATCATGAGAAGGTATTCTTTCATTACTATTAAAACTGGATTCCGAGAAGTCACCTGGTCCTGATAACATACCTACCGAATTTTTGAAGTGTTACTGCGAATGGGTCTCCTATTTTTTAGAGATAATATTGATAGCACCAGTACGTGACAGCACTGTACCGGGTGACTGGCTGTTAACAAGAGTTGCTCCAGTTTTTAAATCTGGTGATAAATTTGATGTTTCAAATTACCGTCCTATATCTATCTCATGTTCTGTGTGCAAAATGTTAGAGCAGATAATATCTACATACCTTGTAGAATGCATTGAAAGTAATCGCCTTTTTTATAGTAAACGGCATGGCTTCCGTAGCCGTCTCTCGACAGTAACAGAGCTCTTGGAAATTACTCATGCTTTTGCTACAGCCATAAACTAAAAAGAGCATATTGATGTCATTGCGATAGAACTCTCCAAAGCATTCGACAGAGTGTGTCATGGCAAGTTTTTGCACATGTTGCATGAGATGGGTATTGATGTACAAATAATTAATTGGATTCAGGCTTACTTAACAGAGAACAATTTGTACAAATAGATGAAGAACTGACATCTGAGCTAGTTGGCTTGTGTTGTTTTGTCTCTCTTGTCTTTTGTCCTAAGTGCGCTTTATATAATTTTTGTAGATGAAGAACGCTCATCGTCTTTACCTATATCATCTGGTGTTCCGCAAGGGTCTGTTCTGGGCCCTATATTGTTTTTATTATATATTAATGATATTGCGAAATACACAACCTCTCGTCGAAGCGCGATTGCTTGCTGATCACATTGTGTTATTTTGTCGCATAAAATGCCTGCAAGACCAGGTTCTCTTGGATGACTCTTTGAAGCTTGTGTATGATTGGTGTGTAAAGAGGGACATGAAAATTAATTACGAAAAGTCAACTTCTATGACTGTGTCGAACAAGAAGAAGCCATTAGCGTTCCCGTAAATAAATAATGACAGATCACTAAAGCGTTCTAATAAATTAAAATATTTAGGTATCACGATTTGTCATCGCATAAACTGGATTGATCATGTAGAAAATATTTGTGGAGCAGCTCAACGAAAACTTGGATTCCTAGGGTGGAAGCTAAAAGATGCACCATCGGATGTCAAACTACAAGCCTATAAATCAATAGTAAGACCAACTCCTGAATACGCAAGTATATTTTGGGTTCCGAATCAGCAATATCTTTTAGGCAAAATTGAATGCGTTCAAAGATTGGCAGTAAGGTTTATATTTTCGTCTTTCCAAAGAACGCAGTCCGTGACAGAACTTCTTTTACGTGCACAGTTACCAACATTTGCTATTCGCAGAAAAATTGCTAGGCTAAAGTTTTTTTATCAGCTATATCACAGTATGAACAATCTGGATTCCAGCTTGTACTTGCGGCCACCGAGAAGATCGTCATCGCGTACTAACCATCTTTTTTGCAGATATGTTACATGCCGAGAGTTGATGGGTATAAGTTTTCGTTTCTGCCTAAAACTTGTCTAGAATGGAATAACCTTGACCGACACGTATTCGACAAAACATATTCCCTTGAAACCTTTGCAAAACAGATGGAACTGTTTTGTATTGACCGATTATTTCATTTCAACCTTGTGTAAAGAGGGACATGAAAATTAATTACGAAAAGAACAGCCCGCAAGGGCTAACAACATGTGGAAACAAATAAAAATGTATGGGCAACAAATCTTTATTCATCGTCTACCATTTTTCTTCGATTAACTAATGTTTTACAATTTCTCAGATGTGTACAACTGCATGACCATGTATAATTATCACGAACCTATGACTGACTATGTCCCCATGTACATGGGGCCGCGGACCCTGTCAAGCCCATCAGGGGCTTTTTGTCTCCGGTCTCTCAACACCGTTGACATACAAAATATTGATTTATTGATTAATTGACTGCTTTATTGATTGATTGAAAGGGTACAAAAACAAAAATATGAACCGTAATGGAGGAGTCTGGCCTGTGTGCTGGGCGATGTCAGTGCGGCAGACGGCAGAAATTATTTCGGAACCCTCCACTATGGCACATTTCTCTTCTATCACTCTACCTTTCCTTCCTCCTCTCAAGGCGCAATTGAAATGTACAGCCAGAAGTGAGGTAGTTACTACGCCTTTCGTTCCGTCAAGGCCCAACTTTGGAATAATATTGAGACCCGCCGCGGTGACTCAGTGGTTAGGGCACTCGGCTACTGATTCGGAGCACCCGGGTTTTAACCCAACCGCGGCGGCCGCGTTTCGATGGAGACGAAACGCTAAGGCGCCCGTGTGCTGTGCGATGTCGGTGCACGTTAAAGATCCTCAGGTGGTCGAAATTATCCCGGAGACCTTCACAACGGCTCCTCTTTCTTCCTTCCGTTCATAGTTTCTCTTTTATCCCTTCCCTTACGGTGCGGTTCAGGTGTCCGGCTATATGTGAGACCAAGTGGAGGCTTCGAGACCAAGTGGAGACCAAGTGGGATATGGAGACCAAGTCAGACTTGAGCACGCGAACTCATGCAAACACTCCCTTCACTCGAAAAGAATATCCAGCTTACGGAGCATGCATCGGACGTCGATAACCACCTGATGCACCTCTGGGAAGCTCGCCGCAGCCTCAGTAAACGATGGCGGCGGTCGAAACACAATCGTAAGCTGCGCCCTCGCATCTCTGACCTTACCCAGAAAGCTGCCGACTATGCTGCCCAGCTCGCTGACAATTACAGGGTAGATAGATGCAACTGCGCAGCAAGACAGATGTCGAGCCGCAACACTTGGCGGCTCTTTAGGAGTCTCATAGACACTACAAAAACACGCTCGCAAACCCAAACACCTCACTCGCGCGATACACAATCTTAATGGAAACACAGAGCTGCTCAATCAGAATCAAGATCCTGCGGGCAGGATTATTCGTACGCAGGCAGCGATAATCCGGAACTGGATCAGCTTTAACGAGCTTCACGACGTATACGCGCGGCTCCTGCCAAAATGCGCAGGGGGACGGCGCCCGAGAGGAATAAGGTCACAGGCAAACTGTTAGCAAACCTTCCCGATCGGGCATACGAAACCCTACTTGAATATCTCAACGGCATTTGGCCCGGGGACACTTTGTTGCCACCCGATTGGAAGACATCATTGGTAGCCTTTATCCCGAAGGCGGGGAAACCGGTAAACACAGACAACCTTCGGCCCATTTCCCTCAGTTCATGCGTAGGGAAACTGATCAAAACAATGGTCCGTGACCACCTCTCGGAATATCTTGAGAGAAAGAACACCTTCGCCGACACCATGTTCGGCTTCTGACCTCATAAGTCCGCACAAGGCATACATTTAGAGCTTCATCACGAGGTTCTCGAAACCATAGAACACGACAATTACCACCAGACACTTTGGAAGTGGCTCCAAACACGCACCATACCCTCCCCGTATATACATTTCCGCCGCCAAGTCCACACAAACCCCTCCTGTACCCTCTGCCACCACCCCAGAGCCACTCTCGATCATATCTGTTTCCTCTGCGTGGCTGATCCTTCCCCGCGGGGCTTGGAGCACCTTACCACTTGGGCTTCGGAGACCCTACTACGCTCCGAGGACCTGGCCAAGCAAGCTATCGCCACAGGCCGGGCTGCCAGCGTCATGAGCCTCCGGGACATGAACGTTTGAGTGCAGTGGGGCCGTGCAGGGGACAAAAACCTGCGTGTCCTAATCTCCCCTGTGTCCATTAAAGTTTGCACCACCACTACCCTCACAATTTAAGGATAGTCCTAGCACTCGATCTGTAGGGTGCGTTTGACAATATTAAGCACGGCGTCATATTAAAACATCTTAGCGAGACTAACTGCGGTCCTCGTACATTCAACTATATCAATAATTTCTTAACAGACCACTTGGTCTATATACGCATACAAGAGACCGAGTACGGCCCGTTTGAGATGGGAACGCGGGGCACACCACAAGGCGCTGCGTTGTCTCTTTAATATTGCCATGATGCACCTCCCGACACAGCTGGCGGGGGTCGGCGGCATTCAGCATGCACTGTACGCCGATGACATCGTCATCTTGGCTACTACGGGAAACATAGGAGAGATGGAGGAATGCCAGCAAGCAGCGGCGAGCACAGTAGACCACTATGCTACGTAATGTGGCCTCCAGTGCTCCGCGTCCAAGTCAGAATTTGTGCATATTCGACATTCTCTGAAATGCAAAATCTCCCTTCAGCTCTCTCTCGCCAGCGGCCCCATCTGTGAAGGGCAGGAGCTGCGAATACTCGGCCTCTTCATTGATCAGCATTACAAGGCAGACACAACTCTTGCCAAACACCGCAAAGTTGGCGAACAGGTGGGCCGAATGACTTGCCGCGTTTCCAACAAGCGAGGGGGTTGCGAAGTAAGGATGCGGTGCGGTTCGCCCATGCCTTCGTAACAATTCGAGTACTGTACTCGACTCCTTCCCTCCGCCTACTGAAACGTGACGAAAATTGCTTGGAGGTTGTACTCCGCAAAATTTTCAAGAGAGCCCTCGACCTCCCGATTTCCACTTCGAATGCACGACTTCTCGCGTTGGGGATGGTGAACACCCATCGGGAACTTCGCGAGGCGCATCTCGTCAACCAATACACGCGTCTCGTCCAGACCGTGTCCGGTCGCCGCCTCTTCGGCCGGTTACATATAAAATATTACCACCATACGATGGAACGGGTTCGAGTGCCCGAACTGTGGAGACGCCCTCTACGTGGAGACGCCCTCTACCCCTTCCGACTAAGATAAACAAGGGGGACCATAACGGCCGACGCCAGGCGTGGGCAGATGCCCTGCACCTCCACTATGGCTAAAAGAAACACGTCTTCTACGCCGACATTGCAGGCTACTACAACTCCACGGTGAAATGGTACACGGCTGCAGTCATACACGATGGAAAACAGGTGGACGGCCTCTCGTTCACAGAGCCCAGCTCAACTCATGCGGAGGAGGTAGCGATCGCCCTCTCAGCCTCCCACCCCGACTCTAAATTCATCCTCATTGATTCTCACGGAGCCTGTCGTAACTTTGATCTCGGTAGGATCCCTCCACTTGCTCACCAAATTCTTCACCACAGTACTCGCGACTGCGATCCAACTCATCGCTCAATCATATGGGCCCCTGGCCCCCAAGGCATGCCAGGTAACGAAGCCGCCCATGAGGCAACCCGCGCACTCTTTACCGTGCACCAGGCGTTCCTTGGCAGAACCTTAACCCAGATTGCAGCACTATTCTTTAGTTTAAAGATATTGCTGAGCGCTATCGTGCCGAACACCGGCGCTACCCGGTTCCTATCAAGGGACTGGGTAAAGCTGGCGAACGAACTCTTCTTAGGTTCTTTACAAACACTGTGCTGTGCCTGGCGGTTCTCAAGCACTTTGATTCTTCTTTTGACGGCCGCTGCTCATTCTGTGGGGGGGTGGCCGACACCTTTCACATGTTTTGGGCATGCAGGCAACATCCTTCTCTCCCCACTCCCAGGCCCTGGTTCGGCGGACCTGCGCAGCGGTCAGGACAAACGGGGTTCCAGAATGAGAGACTCCGCCTTGTATTATAAGGGCCGAGACCCACTAGGGCCTCTCCCCGAGCACCTCTCTGTATATATAGCTAAATAAATGCTTTTCACCACCACCTCCATATGTGAAAGCAGATACTGCGCGATTACCTTATATTGGCTTTTTGGGGAAAGCAAATCGCGCAGTATCTGTCTCATATATCGTTGTACACCTGAACCGCGCCTTAAGGGAATGAATAAAGGAGGGAGTGAAAGAAGGGAAGAACGAAGGAGGTACCGGAGTGGAGGGCTCCGGAATAATTTCGACCACCTGGGGATCTTTAACGTGCACTCTCATCTCACAGCACACGGGCGCCTTAGCGTTTTGCCGCCATAAAAGCGCAGCCGCCACGGTCGGGTTAGAACCCGGGAGCTCCGGATCAGTAGCCGAGCGCCTAACCACTGCGCAACCGCGGCGGGTCCATTTCCTTTTTCCCAAAAACAATTTTCAACCACTTTTTTAATTTTAATTTTGAGAGTTCGGGTTTGAACCCGGGTACTCCAGCTCGTCCACTGAGCTGGAGTACCGGGATTCGAACCCGACTGCGGTGGCCGCGTTTCGATGGAGGCGAAATGCAAAAAAAAATTGGCTGTGGCCTAGCTCGGCTATGCCAGGATATACGCAGCGAGAGGTACTTTTCCCTGCCTGAGCTTGTTTTTCGGAAACTCGAATGGTGTGATCAGTCACACGACGGGCCTTCATGTCCTCTTCTGTTGGTTCCCGTTGACCTACGCCTTCTATAGGCTCCGTCTCAGTGGCTATGCGCCGTCTGTTACGCTCGGCAGTCTGGAATCTCTGTTTGGCAAGGCGTTCCTCTCTCTGTTCGGGCGTTTCCGGTGCTCTATTTGCCTTCTGACGCTCATTCTCTCTCTGTTGAGTAGCCAAGTGCCAGGCGACAAGTTCAGGATCGGAAGAGTTAATCTTCTCTTGTATATACCGCCAATTAGCAGCGGCGGAGACTCCTTCTAAGCGTGTATGTCAAACGTTGTGATACAGACGCCCATTATAATCCCCGCCTTTTAAACACATTGCTCCGCATGCCACGCGAGGTTCGGGTGATAGAGCGGCGTGCGGCGAGTCGGCGACGAAGAACGCGGTGCAGCTGTGGGGTTTGTCTGGTTACTATGCTATCGGCGCATGCGCACAGCTGCTTATCCGCGTGACGTCATGCTCGGCGTCTATGGTGGAGCGGGAGCGCGGCCGCGGCGACGGCGAAGCGCACGCCGCACCTTGCTCCTCGCCGGTTGCCATGGTAATGGCGCACGCGCACAACTGTCCTCTCCCATGTACCGCGAATTGCTCGAGTGGTAACCTAGTGTAGCTCCCCGTACAAATAGCGCCCGTGTGCCAGTGTGAGGGAGTGAGAGAAAGGAAGAAAGAAAGAGGTGCCGTAGTTGATGGCTCCGGAATAACTTCGACCACCTGGGTATCTTTAACCTGCGCTGACATTGCACTGCACATGGGCGCCTTAGCGTTTTGCCTCCATCAGCGCCTTTTCTCAAAATCCAAATGTAAATTTTCAGTTTTCTCTACTGATCCGGATGCCCCGCCGCGGTGGCTCAGTGGTTAGGGCGCTCGACTACTGATCCGGAGTTCCCGGGTTCGAACCCGACCGCGGCGGCTGCGTTTTTATGGAGGAAAAACGCTAAGGCGCCCGTGTGCTGTGCGATGTCAGTGCACGTTAAAGATCCCCAGGTGGTCGAAATTATTCCGGAGCCCTCCACTACGGACCTATTTGTTCCTCTCTTCTTTCACTCCCTCCTTTATCCCTTCCCTTACGGCGCGGTTCAGGTGTCCAACGATATATGAGACAGATACTGCGCCATTTCCTTTCCACCAAAAACCAGTTATTATTATTATTATTACTGATCCGGAGTTCCCGGGTTCGAACCCGACCGCGGCGGCTGCGTTTTTATGGAGGAAAAACGCTAAGGCGCCCGTGTGCTGTGCGATGTCAGTGCACGTTTAAGATCCCCAGGTGGTCGAAATTATTCCGGAGCCCTCCACTATGGCACCTCTTCCTTCCTTTCCTCTATCACTCCCTCCCTTATCCCTTCCCTTACGGCGCGGTTCAGATACGGCGCCATTTCCTTTCCCCAAAAAACCAATTATTATCAGTTTTTTCTTTCTTCTTTCCCTCCCTCTTTTATTTTTTCCTTTACGGCGCGGGTAGGGTGTCCACCGAGATATGTGAGCTGGTTACTGTGCCATTTCCTTACCTCAAAATCGACACAAAACAACTGAGCCGACGGCGTTCATAGAGTTCATTGGCGTTGAGATCTTTGCAAAGGCCCTTCATTTTCACGAAAGCAAAGGCGCACAACCGGCTCTGTGGGTCAGTGGAGGCGGTTGTGGTGGTAGTGGTTTTTTTATTAAGATAATAGTAAAAAGGAAGGAAAACATTTTTGCCTGCCCCGGCATCTGCCATCGATACTGAAGCATTTGAGCTGGGGCAGCGGAAATAAAGGATAGCAGGCAGAATGGAGAAATGAAATAAAAGAGGTGAGGGGACAGGAAGAGAGGATTGGGGGAGAAGTAATATGTACTAACTATTTACACAATAAGAAATGTGTCCAGGTAGTGCGCGTGATTAGAGACCTCAATCTCGCTTTCATGTTCGTGGAGTTGGTGTCCAACTGCAGAAGCCGGCTTTGATTGCGTTCCGCACACTGGATAGGCAGCGCGCCCTCCCTGTCACCCTGGAAGGTGGCATGCAAGAGATTGATCACCAAATGAACGTTGCGGCCTATACTTCGTCTCACAAGATGTTTGCAGCACTACGGAAGGTAGAGCTCTCTCGTCCAATCAGGGCTGCAGAAACGCAGAAAATAGTCCCTCGAATATTTGAGGAGTGTATGACTATTAATCAAAACAATAAGCATTGCAACTAAAAACATGATTTGGACAGGTATATTTAAATGGTAGGGAGTGTTTCAATCACTGGTGAAATTACCAGACAAAGCCCGTACGGACACAGCTCTGCGGAGGCCTGCTGCGAGGTAGTGATGCGTCGCCACTTTCCAACATGGCGTCGGACGAGTCTGTTGTGTCTCCTGTGTGCTCTACACCGACAGTGCGCTGTTTCCCCAAGCAGGCGAAGCAGGTGGCTTTAAATGTTCTTGAAGCGCTTCGCGTCGAGTGCGGGGGCAGTTGGAGTACAAATGCGCTCATCAAGAGGACGGCAAAACTCACGCAGGTGAGCGAGCGAACGCTTTACAAGTGGACAACGGAGACGTTGAACGCGGGCCGAGTGTTGTCAACGAAGAAGCGTGCTGGCGGAAGAGGCCGCGAGCGGACGAAGCTGGACGATTTTGACCTGAGCGTGTTGCGAAGGGTGGTACACACCTTTTTCCAGAGAGGGGAAATTCCAACTATCGCGAAGGTGGTTGCGCATTTCGAAGAGGACGAAACGCTACCGACCGTGTCCGCAGCGACAATGCAGAGGATGTTGAAGAAACTTGGCTTCCGATATAAGAAGCGCTCTCGGAATGCGATGTTAATCGAAGCGACGCACATTGTGCAGTGTCGCCGCCGGTACCTGCGCCAGATAGCGGAGCTGCGACGCCAGGGTAGGCCTATTTTCTTCACCGACGAAACGTGGGTTAACGCCGGCCACACGCGAAGTCGAGTGTGGACTGACTGCAGCATCCAATCTGCACACCAAGCGCATCGATCCGGACTGTCGACTGGTCTACAAAACCCCAGTGGCAAAGGTGGCAGGCTTATTGTGACGCATTGCGGTAGTGAGCAAGGTTTTGTCGAAGGCGCAGCGGAAGTTTTCCGAGCGAAGAAAAACTCGGGCGATTACCACGAGGAAATGAACGGGGAACACTACGAAAACTGGTTCTCCAGGAGACTTCTCCCACTACTACCACCCGGCAGCGTTATAGTGATGGACAACGCGCCATATCATTCTGTGAAGCAGGATAAAGTGCCGCGGATGAGTAGCCTCAAAAAGGACATACAGGCTTGGCTGTCCGGAAAAGGTGTCGCGTGGAGCAGCGGCATGGTGAAGGCCGAGTTCATGCAGCTTGTCAGCAATGTGAACACAGGTGGGGAGCAATACCGTGTCGACTGCATTGCTAAAGCTGCTGGCCATCTCGTTGTGCGCCTGCCACCGTACCACTGCCAACTGAACCCGATAGAGCTTGTCTGGAGCGACGTCAAGGGTTTCGTGGCCAGCCAAAACAAGACGTTTAAGCTCCAAGACGTCGAGCCTCTGGTTTGGCAAGGCATCACGCAAGTGACTGTTGAGAAATGGAAGAATTACGTGCAGCATATTATCAGTGAGGAAGATGTGATGAGAAAACGACCACATCATCGACGATGTTGTTGACCAGGGACCGGCCATTGTTGTCAACCTGGAGGACGACACAACCAGCAGTGCTGAATTCAGTTGTTATGAGGACGATGAGATGATCGAACCCGTTTAACGTGCGTTGCCTCTCGCGCAGCACATGGGCTTGTTTTGCATTTCGCCACCATCGACACTCGGCTGCCTCGGCACGCTGGAGTAAATAAATTTATATGCACATGACACGATTACTGAAATTTACTGCGACGCGACAACAGAGGAACTGATGAGAACAGTACCCTGGTTGTCTCACATATATCGGTGGACACCCGAACCGCGCAGTAAAGGAAGAGATAAAGGAGGGAGGGAAAGAAGAAAGACAATATCTCGGTGGACACCCGAACCGCATCGTAAAGGAAGAGATAAAGGAGGGAAAGAAGCGAGAGAAAACTGAAAATTGAAAGTTGGATTTTGAGGAAAGGCGCGGCGCTGCGCGGTGGAACACCTGTGGCTCGGTGCTACTATAAATAGAGGTAGAAAGAAGCCACCTGGACATCAGGTGGATCGAGCCACAGGCGCGTAGGAACACACTAATGTAGTGCGCGCCATCCTGATTGGACGAGAGAGCTGTACCTTTCGTAGTGCTGCAAACATCTTGTGAGACGGAGTATAGGTATTGCTGCACTGCCGCATGTCAGCCACAACGCTGTCAGCGCTAATTCATTCATTCCACACCTCTCTAACCATGAATCAAAGCACGAATGAGGCGTCCACATATCCAGGGAGTCAGGTAGGCGCCTTTCCTTTGCTCAAAGCCGTCTCAGTCTAGAACATTGTCAACGCCAACGCCAATGAACACAGTGAACGCTGATATCTTTTGCTTTGTATATCCCTAATTAACTGAGCTAATACACATTATTTTTTGAGAAAAGGAACTGTCTCACATATCTCGGTGGACAGCAGAATTGCGCTGTAATGGAAAGGATAAAGGAGGTACTGAGAGAAGTAAGAGGTGCCGGAGCGGAAGTCTCCGGAATAATTTCGACCACCTGGGTATACACCTTTTCAAAATCCCCCCTCTGCGCGGCGCCATGTTAGCATTTTGGCGCCGCCTAACGTCAGAAAGAAGAAAAAGCGCCATTTCGAGCTGTTACAACAAAATTACTCCTGCTGCCGTGCCTTGCTTCGCTTGTGCAACCAAAGTTCCTGTGACCTCTCAGCATCCCTGATTTTTGCCGTTTGTTTTTGTTGCTGTGTTGTCCACTTCCTTTGCCCTGCGCGGAGGAACAAATAGCAACTAGGTGATCTCTAATAACGCGATCGTGATGAGCACCGAGAAAGGAGCCCGCGGTGCGTGCGCTTCGTCGACTGCGTCGAGTTCGTCGCGACATGTGCTGATCAGTGGTGAGTGTTTTTACTGCGTACTCATTCCTTTGTGGAGCAGCAGTGTTTGTGTGCAGCCACGCTTGATCAATTTGCGGAGCTACGCATGTTCCGGAGCAAATTTGCCCATTGTGCGCATTCAGTAACGTTCGAAAATATTCCTGTGTCGTCTCCTGCCAAGTTTGTGGTTGCAGGTTCATCTTGTATTAATAATGCGCATAACGGCGACACATTGATAGTTGTTGTTTAGTGTAGCCATTCTTCGGTTTGTGGAAGTGAACGTGCTGGCAGACATTCTGTGGGCACAACTAATCAGGTAATCAGTGAATAGTTGTGCTCTTGGATGATGTGTCTTAAAAGTAACATAGTATTAGTCGCCAAGGAGCGGACTCGCTAACGATCTTAGGGAGGCTAAGCGTTTGGGGTGAGACTTTATTTTTTTTTAATGGGTTTAACGTTCCAATGGAACATCGGCTCTGAGGGATACCATAGTGAGAGGTTTCAGATAATTTCGATCACCTGGGGCTCTTTAACATGAGCTGACATCACGCAGCACCTTGCGTCTGGCCCCCATAAAAACGTGGCCGCTGCGTCTGGTATCGAACCCGTGTCCTCGTGATTAGCAGTCAAGCGTCCTAACCAGTGAGCCCCCGCGCAGGGTAATACCAATTCAAGACACCGAGAAGAATGACACCCGCTTTCGCATCACCTGTGAACGCCACGGCGGCAAGAAAGCGCACGCTCTTTCTTGCACTTATGCTTGCTAGTGCTAGTATGCCGAGCGTAATTTAATGGACGCATACTCTTGAGTAAAAAAACGCAATCGTCGCTGTCACATCCGAGCGTTCATGTCAGCGAAATAAGAGCTTGATTACACGTACTCGCGTTTTTTGCGTGCCGTACGGCTGGAGAAGCGAAAGTGGGTGCGTGGTGTTATTGCTTCGTCTGACTGAAAAGCGTTCCTTGAAAAATGGCTTTGAATGGAAGTTTATTCGCCGCAAAGTTTGCTAGTAGCTAGTAATGGCTGCAGCGAGAATGCTGTTTACTGGTACATTGCTTGATTTAACTGCGTAGTCGGATAAAGTGTAAGGTACTGCACTGGGCATTTAACCACTAATAATGTCTAGGAGGCAATGTAGGCTAGCTGCATGCATTTTTTTATTCATTAAGTGTGCCATAATGCATAGTGAGAAATTTGCAGTGGTTATGTAGAAAAGAATGTCTGCCCAAAACATGTGCATAACTTAGAGATGATGGTCTTATAATGTTTGATTTATATTATGATTACAATGCTTTGTTGAAATTGTCTCCTTGAGACAGCTGATTTGCATTGCTTAGTAAAAAGCAGTTTTCTGAATTCAACATCTAAAAACTATATTATGGAAGAGTAATGCACCAATAGTTATGTGCTCTTTTCATTTGCAGAAACCATGATGTACACCCACCCAGATGACATCAAAGACTGGTCAGAAGACATGCGCGACTGGCCAGAGATAAGGGGGCCGGACATTGTGTTCTACTTAGTGCAGACAAAAGCCTGTGACCTGCTTGAAGTAAGAGCATACAAATCTTTAGAGTCATATAATTACTTGCAGTCAGGGTGGGTGGGGATAGTACTTGCACACAGAGTGAGTGATGACATTGTGATGCTAAAACCTAAAGTGACGCCCTCACAGACTGTAAATAGCAGGCCACATTAAGTGTGGCTGTCACCAAAGAGCACAGGTGAATTTCTGCGTGCTGGTTGCTCCTGCATGGCTGGACAGGCAAGAGTGTGCAGCCATGTGGGAGCGGTACCGTGGAAGGTGGACTGTGAAGTTTCTCGTGGCTTCACTGGAAGGGTCTGCACAGACGCTGCCGCAAAATGGAATAGAGGAACAAAACGCAACGTTGAGCCCAGCAGACTTGACCACATAGACTTCAAGTCGAAGCAAAAAACAGTCGACCCTGAAGTTCAGGCAGGACTGTGCCTTTTAAAGCGCCACTCTCAGAAGAGGAATTGAAGAAAATGCATGAGGAGTCAGGATATCCCGAGCTCTTCAATAGTCCAGGTGTCATCCTTTTTGTTAATGTGCTCAGCTGTTTTCAACTTCTGTCTTTATTTGGCTGCGTGCTGAGTAAATGGCAGATGCTAAATATTCCCATGCATGGTTTTGTGCAAAGCCAAATGCACGTTTGGTTCCAGATTCCCCTCACGTGTTTTGTAGGACAGTTTTCCCTGTTACTTGAAAATGGTTCTAGGTCTTGGGAGGCTGAAAAACCTAACTTGCTATCGCTAGCATGTCAGCCTTATTACATATTTAGAGCACAGAAAAAGTTTAACCTCTTGTTGTAGACTATATGGATAGAGGTTACAGAGGCATATTCGTTTCAATGTGGTGTGCTCTTTCATTCCACTTCCAGGCACACAGCTTTATGCAACGTTCAGTGCAGCACCACGGCAGCCCAGCAGATTTCGGCAAGAGGCTGCAACACATGGTAGCCATGAAGCCAGAAGTGATTAACCAGCCAGCTGCCTTCGATGCTGCGTGCCTTCTATAACAAGTTTATAAACTTATCGCCAAAGGCAGCAGCAGCTTTGGAGAAAGAAACAAGGAGGCAAAATTCGCCACTTTGGGAAAGGCGCGGTGCCTTAGATTGACAGCATCTTGTATAAGAAAAATGCCTAAGAAAAGCAGCACACAAGGTAACAAATCAGTGAGTGCTATAATCAGTCCGAAGTTTTCTGGCAATGAAGCTACGAAGTATGGCCAGAAATATGAAACAGTGGCTCGTGCACAATTTGAAAAAAAAACAGGGCATAGTGTGGCACAGTGCGGCACAATATTATGTCCAGATATGCCCTGGCTCTCTGCGTCTCCCTATGGTCTCCTTGAGACAGCTCTTGCTGTTCTAGAAATAAAGTGTCCACATGTGATGAACTGTGTGGACCTTGTGCGTTCTGGAAGGCACGACGTTAAGGAGGTTGATATGAAGGTACATGCTGTCCGAAAATGGGCCGAACAGTTACTATGCCCAAGTTCAGCTGCAGATGCTGTGCACAGGTCGTGAACTCTGTTATTTTTACATGTTGAGTATAGAAGCTGGAAATGTTATTGAAGTGCCTTTTGCACCTATGTTCGTGAACTCAAACTTGCCACGACTCCAACAGTTTTACTTCCGTGACCTCCTGCCAGAATTGGAAAGGCGTCATGCGTCTGGACGGCTCATTATCTCCACGGAGTACTCAAGGTTCTGTGAACTCAGAATTTGAAAAGGGAGTGCTCCTGGAATAAAAATTCTGGGGCTGCGTATTATCCAGTACTTCATTTAAAGTGCGAGATACTGTGTGTCTGAAGTGTGCTTGCAATGTAGGCAACCCTGTAATTCATGAATTTATTGCCGGTCCAAGACAGGTATTCAACAAGTTATGGCCTATAATTGTTGCCCTGTGTGATCTATAGAGCATGTGATCTGCTCAGTGCAAAACCATTGTTATAATTAGGGGAGCAGAAAGTGCGCTAGTTGGTTGATATGCATACCGAAGAAGTTGGCGCGGAAAAAACAAGGACAAGCGAGGCCTTCAGGTGTGAGTAGCGCTCGTCTTTGTCTCGCTTTTCCTCGTTTCATCGCGCCAACTTGTTCAGTATGCATTGTTATAATCCATATCTCCATGGCCAATGCACTGTTACGTGTAATGATGTCTACAGTTTCCACTTGTTTTTTGTGTACATTGCTAATGGCCACTGTGCTATTTCGGAAATATTTGCAAATAAAATAAGTGCATATTGCATTGCTGGCACAATGTAATTACAGAGCGAACAAACTCATTTTAACGAGTGAGTACCATAAGAAGGCCTTTTAATCGCAAATGCACCTATTTAGTTCCACATTTATTGTGCATTCATAAACTGGAAAACTGTGTATGTGAAACACCTCTAGTGCAAATACCTTGAAGTCCAGTCGGCTGTGAAAAGTGTTGACATTGGCTGCAAGCAATACCAATCTAGAAAATGCTGATGCGTAGTAAAGCCACATGCATGTGTGCAGTGTCCCCACATCTGCTTTGCCAGTTCTTTGCTTCATATGCACATTGAGGATTAGAATGACCTCTTTTTTAAGGTATTAGTGATAGGTTTTGAGCACGTGTAAGGACCTGTTTTTTAAATGCCAGCCACGTCATTGCTTTGGAATGAGGTTCTTTCCAAGTTTTAGCTTGGAAGGCTACTGCAACATGGCTCCAGTCATATGGCACGACTACTCTATTTTGTTCACTTTCCACAGAAGGGAGGCTGACCATGCGTACTCTTGTACTTGGCACAAATTTACTCAGTTGTGGCTTCTCTCCTGGTAGCGATTAAAGGGCCTTTGAGATTGCAAAGCCCTGTACAAACAAGAATCATTTGACTTATCGTCTTTCTGGACTTGATGGGCAGGGCCTGCTTAAATATTCTGTAGGTTTTAATCCTGTTTATTGCGCGCTCCACGTGAATACGCACGGAAGCTATCCGTCTCGTCCTGGTGACTTCCTCTTCACTGAGTTGAGATTTCCATGCAAAATGACATATCCATGAGGCAATCCAGTCATTCATTATCGCATGTTTACACGATACCCTTACCTTTTGTGAAGGCAGGCACATTTAGCTTCACTCCTTGGATTATCATGCTTGTTGTCAGGGTGAAGCCTCTGTCAGGCATGACTTCATCTCCTGGGCCGAGATGGTCCTCCAGCTTGCAGTCTTGTGTGACATATTTCTCCGATGCACGTCCTCTATAAGCTGGAGACACATATATTCTGTAGCCATTTGGTGCTATTGCAATAAGAAACTTCATAGTGTTGTGCGCCTTGTAGCTACTGTGGGTTTGAGCCCTTGGCATTAGTTTTTTTTGGCCGCTGCAGGTTTATCTCGGAGCAGTCGACAATACATGAGGTTGTGTCGTATCTGTTGTCAATGAATGACTTGGGCATGCTGTTTCGTATGATTGATTGTGGTAGCCAAATTACGACTTTTTTCATAATAGTGCACAGCACCGACAGGACATGCCTGAAAATGTTGCAGACACTCCCTACAGATATTTGAAATATTCTAGCCAAGTGCCCATAGAGAAGGCCAAGGCGCAGTCGCATGAGAGTGAGCAGCAGCTGAGGAAGGTATTCAGTGAAGACCTTCCTCGATTCTGCTTTCAATGCTGCGACCAAGTTTCGGAAGGGTCTTTTAGCCAGCCCCGTATAAAAGACACAGTCGTCTTCTCCTAACGTTGCTGCAGATAGCTGCTGCTTCTTTGACCATGTACCACGTCCAGATTGGCAATAACTATGCTCATTGTTCTGGTCCTCCCACTGAGTTGAAGTAGTTTTCACTTCAACAGAATATTCTTGCATGGAAAGAAAGTTGAAAGAGTTACTTGCGCACCAAATAACAAAACAAGGCACCAATACAGTGGTTAAAGTCTCGTGATTATCCAAAACTACACCTGCACATTTTCCACAAATAGTCCTGAAATACTTTCCATCTCCATATCACAAAGCCAGCTAGGCATAACTTAAAGCACGAAAGTCATCAGCATGCCACGACTGCTGGAACCCTTTTACCTCCTTCCTGACTGGTGATAAGAAACTCATTGGCCATAAACAAATTTCTTCTTATTGCAAAGAAAAAGAAACAGTAAGTTGCCAGGTCTGTATGTCGATGTGGATGGTAAACCTAAGCAGAGCTGCTTTCCCTGACTGCAGCTTGTGAGCTGCACACATTTTTGAAGTGGTGGCACACCTGTCAACTTCTGAGTTTTTTCTGAGCCCTAAGTAACACCTTAGAGGATGAACCAGAGCAGTACACATTTTAAATGAATTCCAGTAATAAAATGGCTTCTGCATTTCAAGAAACTAGCGTCTTGAATTCTTCAGTTGCGCAGCAGCTATTTGCGGCCACATGGACTTCTATCAGCATGAACTTTTGTTTGCTTTCGCGGTGGACCCAACCAGCAGCAACCATAAAAATTTGACAATAGAACATTCCTTAAGTTTCCCTATGCGTTCCAAAGGTTCTCTTCACAAAATTGGTGGAAAACTTGTTCCTGCTGAGGTGTAAACAACTGTGGCACACATTGGGGACTGGCATTTCACATCATCAGAACATGATGGAGGATTGCGGAAAAAGTGCTCACTGAAATGTCTATGATATGATCTCGAGCTATACTTTTAGTCACGTGAGTTTCAGTAATCATTGCCTCCACATCACGCCACATTTATTGCACTAAAAGGTCTTCTCCGTGAACAAAGGTCATCCTGATTTTATTTCTTAAACCATTTAAACTGTTTGGCCCAAATATCACTTGGCAATCACCCTTTCATAAGTTTACATTTTGGATCATTTTCTTCTCTTTTAATTGAATTTTAATTATGAAATGAAAGTCTTAATCTCTCAATTTCTTTGTGAGCACAATGCACCTGTCATGGTGAGTTGCCAGTGCCTTACATGAGACTTCACTGCTGTGTGGTGTTAGTGCGGATACACTTCGACATGCTCAGCTTTCTAGCACCGGCAAAACGTACTGGTACTGGCAACCTGCATTTTGTTAATGATAAATATTTTTGCATGTCAGAGCTTGTGCATTATGAATGCAACCATTTCCCATTAGCTTTGATGAAACATTTGTGCCATGGACGGCACATATGCATGTTGCCACTTACCAAGGCAGTTGCTGCTTCATCTGGGATCACCTCATCGGCCATTTCTGGTGCTGCCTGAATAATGAAAAACAATGTGCATCGAGTATTGGTGGCAGTCTGATACTTGTCCTAGAGTGCATGCTTGTCATAATGCGTGCTGCCATCACTTTTTTCTTGAAGTCACTGACTAGTTCTCACAGGCTGAGGCATCAATCATCAGCATCTCAAAGAGACGCACTATTATTGGATTTCGGAGAGAGCGCGCTCTGGGTTCAACCATCTGCCCTTAGCCGTGACATTAACACTCAAAGAATCGCACACAGCTGCAGGCAGGCGGGAACTTACCACGGCAGGTGTCGCTTCATCTTCCGTCATCTCCTCAGACGTTTCAGCAGCTGCCTGCATTATGGAAAAATATTGTGCATTTAGTTTCAGCAGTAGCGTGATGTGCAGTAGCACCCAGTATGCTTTCTGATATACAAGATGATCTTGTAGCTTTTTCCCCGAACATTTGAAAACCGGTATGCGAAGAGAACTTATCTGCCTAGCCGCAAATCTTAACATTTTAAGCCGTGACCTTACAAGCGTTGTCTACTAAACATATACAAAAGCACGCAAAGAATGTCTACTACATTCAAGTCAGTGCGAAAGCACCTTTTTTTCATTGTAGGAGATTACGAAGAGTGGGCACTGTCGCGGGACGGAGAGCTCACGGAGGACGAACAGACAACGAACAATTTTGCTCGGGATTTGTACCCATCGGATTAGTGCTTACGCACTAAAAGTTCTTGTTACCTCCATATCAGAGTGCTTCAACATAAATTGAAGCAGAGTGCTTCGACATAAATTGAAGCACAAGTGCTTAATATGCCGTGGCATGTGCATTCCGAGTGCTGCCAACTAAAACGACAGATTGCAGATGATAGGAGGGCACTTGCTATAGTAGGTATTACTTCGTCTGGAATTGCCTCCTCGTCCATGTCGGGCACTACCTGCATCAAAGAAAAATGCGTGTCAATTGTTGATCATAGTACTAAGCACATTCGCTTGTTAGAACTTATGTAGAACTTAGTGCTAACCAGGCCCCTATGAAAGCACTTACCACAGCAGTTGCCACTTCATCTGATTTCGGCTCCTTGACCATGTCATCAGCTCCCTGTATCAATTGATATTAAAGCACAGTTACCAATGTGTGGTTTTAATTTATTTTTAAAATAAAAATTGTGTTGCAGCATGCATATTTATCACCGCTAGCTTCCATTATGCAAGTCAAATCCATTTTCCGGTCCAGAATTCAACCATAGACAAAATGCAAGCCATTTTTTGACTGTTTCACTTCACATTGACTACTTTTTATCTAATATGCACTAAGACAGGTTACAGATGGGTATTAGCAGTTTAATGCATCATAGTGTTGGGGCCCAATGCCTGGTTCAGCGCCAGCAGAAAAGAGTTACAGCACTTGATATTTTTATAACTATTTTATTGGTAAGAGCATCGCGTAGTGATGACCAGTGGCATTTTGGTCAGAATTATGCTCATAATGTTGCTATCTAGCACCAGCTCAACCATTTATGAAGTTCTGTGGTGAAACTGGCCTTTACACCTAACCTAGATGTCAAAGCACAGCCAGTCAGGCAACCCACATTTTACTCTAGAGGCGTTAGAAGTTGGAACTTGTCCACCGAAGGCACTGTTTGGTGGTTGAACAGGGCCGAATAAAATACCTATACACTAAGGTGTGCAAGTTACATGCATGCATACAAGGCAGCAAAAATAAAAATTAAAGGGTATTCATGTAATGCTGTGTGTGCACTTATCCAGAAACACCTCTGCCTATGAGGCAGTGACATATTGATATGTGGTGCGATGATGCATAAACTCGGCCATCGAGCAGTAATGAAGTGAAACTAGCCCTTGCTCCAAACTACACAATGGTGTTGTATTTGAAAGTTTCCATTCTGAGCAAAGTCTGTATTTATTAGCAGTTCAGATATGCCTACATGAATATGAACTTCTCTTACAGGTTGTATCATGTAACGAAGACAAAGCATATAATGACGCTGCCCTTTGGCACCTTCGGTGTTAGATGCTTACTGCGGAAGGAAACATTAGCGTGACCATGTCCTGCCTTAATGGATATACTGATGCAAGCTGTACTATTGGGGAGAAAAGTTTGTGGGACGTGAGTTCTTGGAATGAATGAATGATATTGAATGGTGTTAAAGGCCTAAATGCACCTTCCTTTGGTAACAATATCGGGTGACTGGGTAGCGAGGTGGAGCTGCAATAAACGTTTGTTTTTCCAAAAACTCTCATCCAACAAACTTTCGTCCCCACAGTACAGATGATTCCTACTTGATATGCTCGAGCAACTTTCTAGAAAAGAGAAAATGTTTAAAAGAGCTTTCATTCGCATTATTTTGCACCTAACAACGATTCCAAACATCTCACAAGGGCATGATTTAATGACCTAGGAGAGTGTAGCTGCGAGCAATCAATGATGCCATGACATGCACACAAATGTGCTCTAAAATATGAAGGTTGTGGACATTAAGTGCCATGCAAGGCTTTCACTTACCAAGCAAGCCTCATACTCATCAAAGGTTGTGTTTCAGTATCCTTGTCATCAGACATGGACTGCACAAAAATAACAATTTGACCATTTAGTGCTTTCCTCGTAACTATTGACAACATTTACTGTATACGTCAAGTCAGCCACATTCACCATGAATGCAGGGGCATCATTAAAATGGTCAATTTCACCTTACATTAATAACTATGTGTCATTGCAGCTGAAGGAAACAACTTGTCTGAAAGACAACTATGCATAGTTACCTTTCGGCATGAAAGGTACTATGCCGAAACATAATACCAGCACACTCTAATATGCAAATTATGCACCCACGTACAGGAGAGGAAGAGAACAATTTTCAGTGCATTCACTCAATGCTGCACGTGCACTTATCAAGAAACTGTTCTGCCCATGAGGTAGGGGCCTTTCAATGGTACTTGTTTGGCATGTAACAGTGGAAAGAAAAACGGCAGAGTAATTACCTTACCGACTAGGAGGCTGGTCTGCATTGTAATTTCTCTCATTAGCAAAACAACTATATAAAAATGCAAACACGTTTCGCTGAGCGCCAAAATATTTTATATGACCCGACAGACACTTAATTGGACCAGGGATCAAATCTGATCTCGCTTCTCTTCACCTCAAAAATACATGCAGACACCAACGGATGTCCAAATGCGTACCAGAGCACGCGACTGGAGCGTTTTGGAAAAAGTATGAAGAATGTACTGCGCTCTACCTGCTTAGATCGCCCTGGGCTGTATCAGAAATGCTTACAAAAAAAAAGGGGGGGGGCGAGCACCAGAGAGAATTATTCTCCGAAGCACATGACGAAGTAAAGTAACGTGCGTCTGGTTTCGCCGATTCGCGATGTTGCTTAACTGAGCAAGCTCCAAAACCTGAACGAGCATGCCATCGTCTCTTTTGATTATTTCATTGTGCCTGCGGACTTTGTCTGGGCATTGCACCGTAAGAATGAGAAGATAATAAACTTACTAAATCTGGACACGTTTGCGCTCCAACGTCAGTATTCTGTCCAGCATCGCTGCACAACCACGTCTCGGCGCCAGCCGATCTCCGCATCTACAAAGAGGCACGAGCTGTCACACTTCCGAAATGCGCGTGAAGCATCACAGCGTACCTTCTTTGGTTGCGGTGTGTACGTCTGTCTGACTAGGCGGCGTCGTCCAACAACCACCTGATAAAAGATGCTGTTAAATCGTCGTAGCAGAAGCGTGTGCGCTCATCTGGGTTGTGAGTGAAAGACGACGGAAACTTACTTTCTTCTCGTAGCCCATATCCAGCATGGGGACAGCGTTTTCGCCCGTCTTTCCTCCGACTAAGTGTCGCGAGCACACACTGGAGGCTTCTGTCGCCTTAAAGTTCTTCCTGCTGACGGCTGCGATCCACTGCGGCCGCAGTTCAGGCGACGCGGGGAAACGATGCAAAGTAAACATATCGCATCGACACGCCTCTCGCGGAACGCTGTGCTGTGGGCATACGATGACGCCTAGAATGTTTCTTTGGCGCTGGTTGTTAGTGCAGCCGTAGACAGCGCAATTCCGCCCAGATTATTTTCGATTCGAGTACGACATAGTAGAAGCACACCGCTTCGAAAAGCACAGACTGGGCCAATGAACTGCTGGGCGAGTCGGCGATGTCACAGCTTGGAGAGAGGTGGCCACTGTGGTAGGATACTCTCAACAACAGCGATGCCAGCGCAGGCGCGCTGGTTCAAGGATAGGCCGTGAAAAGGTCTATATTTAACGTCCACTGACATCGCACAGCACACGGGCGCCTTTTGCGCCTCCATTGAAACGCGGCCGCCGCGGTCGGGTTCAAGCCCGGACACTCCCACCCAATAGACGAGTGCCTTAACTACTAAGTCATCGCGGCGGGTCAACCAACGGGCCCCTTTTGCGTTTTGTCTCCGTCAAAACACGGCCCCTGCGGCTAGGATGAAACATGCGCTCGGAATCTGTAGCCGAGCACCGACTACTCAGAAGGAAGCATGTACGTTATTGAAAAACTTTGCCATTCTCGCTCGTTCTTGAAGTTATTATGCTAATGCAAGCCTATGCATCAAATTACACGCTTCAAGCCGATAGGTTTTTTTAATTGTGCGAGCAATTTTTAGTGTTTCCCACCAGTCCACTGAGCCAAGCTCAACCATTTTTTTTCTGAGGGAATAATTGGCAGTAGTCACGCACACTATAAATATTCCCGCATGCGCAGTATTTCCTAGCGTCGCTTACCAAAAATCGCCACTAACTAGCCTAGTCTGACCCGCCGCGGTGGCTCAGTGGGTAGGGTGCTCGGCTACTCATCCGGAGTACCCGAGTTCGAACCTGACCGCGCCGGCCGCGTTTCGATGGAGGCAAAACGCTAAGGCGCCCGTGTGCTGTGAGATGTCAGTGCAGGTTAAAGATCCCAAGGTGGTCGAAATTATTCCCGAGCACTCCACTACAGCACCCCTTTCTTCCCTTCTTGTTTCACTCCCTCCTTTATCCCTTCCCTTACGGCGCGGTTCAGGTGCCCGCCGATATTTGAGACACATACTGCGCCATATCCTTTCCCCCAAAGCCAACTATTATTACTCCACTACGACGCCTCTTTGTTCCTTTCTTCTTTCACTTCCTCCTTTATCCTTTCCCTTACGGTGCAGTTCAGGTGTCCGCTAGGGTGTGAGACAGATACTGAGTCATTTCCTTTCCTCCAAAAATTATTTTTCAATTTTCAGTCTCTCTGCTTGTTGCGAGGCCTTCTAGGAGCAGGGACAGCCCGCCATCGAAACATGGGAGGAATGGGAGGCCCTCCTTGCGTCGCAGGGCCCGGAGACCTAACTTCTCTGTGTGAACGGGGGTGTCAGTGCCATGGCCCTACGTGGCGTGGACACATGCGCATAATGTGAGTGCTGTGCGGTAGCCCCGAGACCTTAAGGGGTCCGAACTCTCTTGCCACTAAATTTTCCCATCCATCTTGGAGCTTGCTTCTCCGGCCGACACTTCGTTTGGCCAGATTGTGACGTTTTTCGCATATAGAGCGTGTTTAATGACCTGCTGTTTGTACAGCTTCCTGGAAAGGCAAATTATTGCCTTGTTAAAAAAACAGTGGCGAGATGATAGAGCCCTGTGGAGGTCCTTTGTCCGTCACTCTCTTTCCTCCCTCTTAAAATCGCTCACACTGATCCTGGCTGTGTGGTCATTTGGAAAGGTTCTTACGTGGTTGTTGGCTCTACTACCGCACCCTGTGCTTTACAGGCTGCCGCGTATAGCTTTGTGGCGAACGTGATCAAAGGCGCCGTTGATATCGACAGCCAGGATGATCCTTTCGTGTATTGTGGATATGGGGTCCAGGATATCTTCCTTGAGCTACAACATGCATTCTTGGGTTGACAGCTATTTTCTGAACCCGAACATCATGGTTAGGATGATGTTTTCCTTCTAGGTACCATGTGAGTCGTTCGCTAACGATTCGTTTGAACCATTTCCCGCAGTACATGTGGCCTATGAGATGAGTCTGAGAATTTGTAGATTTGCTTTCTTGCACGGCTGAAGAATTAGAGTTATTTCAGCATGCTTCCAATCACGCAGTAGTGGTCCCTTGTCGAAGCATCAGTTTAGAATTCGGGTTGTTTCCTCTCTCTTGAGCACAGTGATGCATGCTTTGCCAATTTGGTCTCCTTCTGGTGCCATGCTTTTCCGCAAAGATCTAGTCGCACTATACGCTTTCTCTGAGCGAATAGGTGCGTCGAGCTTCTCGTTATTCACTCTGCGAAGACAGGCCTGATGACCGGGGGCCCGGGACTCTTGATTCATGTGACAAGGAGCAGAGTCCCCGCGAAAGTTTTTTTATTGCGAAGCAATACTACTTTAGGTCGCACTTCAGCCCGTTCCGTGGCGAGGCGGTGGTAGGCACCATTGACCTTTAGCGTGACCTCGCTGCGTGACGTCACACCACGTGACCTAGAGTGACGTCACACCAGCTGTGTAAAAACGAGGCCCCATCTCACGCCGTCGCGAGGCGAGGCGGTAGCCACCAACGGCGGCCTAACTCCCGCTCCTCTCACCAGGGGCGCTACGGTCGGTGTGACGTCACACCAGCTGTGTAAAAACGGGGCCCCATCTCACACCGTCGCGAGGCGAGGCGGTAGCCACCAACGGCGGCCTAACTCCCGCTCCTCTCACCAGGGGCGCTACGGTTAGAGTGACGTCACACCAGCTGTATAAAACAGCTCCGCTCCTCTCGCCAAAGCAGTCATACAGCCAGATGTTACGATGGTGCCTACGAACAAGGCAGCTCGGCAGAATGCAAAGAGGAAGCATCAACGGAGACGGAAGAAGAACGAGATGAACGACTTTCTAAGCGGCGTGCTTCGCAATCACCAGGCTTAACCAAGCTAAGCCACGGCCGTTTTTTATGTTTGGTTTAAGGGGGTTTAACTTCCCAAAGCGAATCAGGCTGTGAGGGACGCCGTAATGAAGGGGTGGAAAGAATCCCATTCAGGGACAGGCTATTGGTGGCTTGCGGGTCTCCCATTTTTTTAAACGATGTCCCTACCCACCGAGGTGGTGAGGAGACGAGTTTGGGAGCTAAAAACAGCATCCTGAACTTCCGAAAACGTGTTGTGAACCCCGAGAGCAAAGATTATATTGGTAGATGACACATGGGGAGGCCCAGAGGTGTCTTAAAGAGGGTACCGAGAAGAATATAGATCCTACTCTTGGCGGTGAGATCAACATTGTGGGGGGGGGGGGGGGGGGCATATCGGTTTCAATATATGGCCTGGATCATGACGAGGCGGCCAGTGTACTCCTCGCGCATGCCCTTGCGATGTCCAGCAACACGTCGTATGTTGAGCACGGTTGTGTGTAGAGTGCGAATGGGGTGGGTGGGCTTGACATCATGTTGGACTCTGAGGCCAAGGACTCGGATGAGTGAGTTTGTCTTCTATGCTCTATTTTACCGGAGAGCTCTGCCGTCTGATCTGGGCAATACCATCACTATGTTAGAAAGTGGGGTCACGCAGTTGTGCATTGGCTTGTAGGTCAGCGGCAGCTGTTTTCTTTCTAGTTTGCTTTAGTTTCGGTGCTGCAGTGAGCATGACGCAAGAAAATATTTCTTAAGGTTGAATCAAGCTCGCCGAGACGACATATGCAGAGCATCGGGTAGCAATAAAGCTGCAAAAGCTCATCGAATCGCAATAGTGCGCTGGCTGTGCCTGTGATTAGCATTGAAGTTAGTTACGACTCGCTATAAAGGCGTTTGCCTTGAATGGCTTCCTAGATCGTTACATTCCGATTGTACACAGCGCAAAAAAAGCGCGACAGGCCAGCGGCCCTTAGAGATAGACATTCGCTCTGGACTGGATCTTCAGTTTTTGATCGAATGTGTGCGTGAAGAAGCTAGCGCAGACGCATCGCACTCCCACCGTCAATGCATTCGCCCAGTTAATTATACTTACTCTTCACAATTTGCTTTTACATTTCACTCCAATCAAAGCCGCGGTTGGATCGACCACGGCCGATCCATAGCTGGCGGCAATCTTCACAAACCCATTTTGTTGCTTTATCGGTCGTTAGGCAAAACAGCGATCTTAGGATTGAATAGACTCGGAGAAAAAGAGTCACTGTGAAAAGTTGAGTGCAAACACAAAAGCCACATTTATTGTGTTTGACGTGTTGCATTGGTGAGTTTAGACCGCAAAAAATCGAGTCCACATTAGACTACTGTGTTATCAAAGTAGCAGCCAGAGTGCGTCGATCTGCCTGTGGTAATTCCCTTTCCTCTTTTTGTTGGTAAGGTGATTCCAAGGTATAATTCTTTGCTTAAGAACATGAATAGCTCAAACATAATGGAAACATCTACTCCCCTTTCGGTCGTACATCGGATGAAGAATTGTCGATGTGGTCCGTTTGAAGTGTACCGAGCAGACGCGAGATGGCGAGAAGTCTTTCTTGTCAATATATGCAACACTAAGCCGCCGCTGCCGTTCGTCCGCAGGAAATTGATGCAGCTGAGAAAGCCTGCAATCACAGTGCCGGTGCAGCTGTTCATGAGCTTCGCATGTTTCTATTTCCATTTTTTTTCTCTTTCGGTAGTTGTTGCATCCGAAGACGATGCAATAGTTCTCAGTGGATCTCGAGTTCGTTGTGAAAGCGCTAAATCCAGGAAAAATAAAAAAAGTGACAAAAATTCATCAATAACCAAGCTAGCACACTGAAAACATGGCATGCACAGGCCACAGAGGAGGAAGGCAGTAGGCACGCTGCCGGCGAACTGGGTGCGAGCCTAACACGAAAAATGGTGTATAGGGTGGCCGTGAATTTCAAGCATGATTAGGAGGTGGAACGATAGCGAGGACCGTGAATACCGATCATTTCCGATTTGCCCTGTGCACATTTCATACCGCTGGCCTGAACAAAATGCTCGACCGTAGTTATGGCTGTTTGTAGGGCTTGCTCTTTGTCGGTGAGGGATCCTCGGGTTGACCAGATGGTGATGTCATCCGCATAGATGGTATATCCGCGCAGAGCGGTTGTGGGCGAGAGGGGCCATGGCTATATTGAATAGCAGTGGTGACAGGACAACATCTTGTGGAGTGACCTTGTCAGGTGTTTGGATGGGAGACGATCTAGTAGATCCAATGCATATCGTGGCTATTCGAGCGGTGAGGAAGGCCGAGATATATTTGAACACGCGAGAGTCGCAGTGTATCTGATTGAGATCTTCTACGATGGCGGACTGGGATGTGTCGTCAAAGGCCCATAATATCATCTTTGAGAAGGTGTTCTCCGCCGGGGGTAACCCAATAAGGACTTCGTGTTGGAGGAGAAGAGAGGCGTCCTTCGTGAAGAGATCTCGTCGAAAACCGAGCATAAAAAATTAGCTGTGGTTTAGTTCTGGTTAAACCTGGTAGAATAGCGAGAGCTTGTTTGTTTCATTTCGCCTCAGAAGTCTAGCTTCTTTCAGAGGCGCAGAACTCGATTCGTCGTCCCCGGCCGTTGTGGATGCACTGTCGGAAGCTAAGTCCGTCTAGCCGCGTCTTCCTTGCGCCGCTTATCGAGACGCTTTGCCCGCTCTTCCTCGGTTTTCGGCTCTCTATCTCTTCTTTGTTTCATTCCGACGGCGAAGCCTGGCTTCTTTCAGTCTCTCTGCCATCTCATGAGCCGACTTCTATATATATATATATATATATATATATATATATATATATATATATATATATATATATATATATATATATATATTTATGAAGGGAGCCAACAGTCACCGCAACCAAGGTGCATAGGGGAACGTTAATTTTTTTTTTTTTTAATGTGTTATGCTTATCTTAGTAGGGTAATAATTCTTAGATTAATAAATTGCTTAAAGAAAATTACTTATAAAGCAGCAGAAAAAACAACCATGCCGCCGGTGGGGTCCGAACCCACGACCTCCGAATATCGCGTCCGGTGCTCTTACCAACTGAGCTACGGCGACGGCTGTCCAATCTGCTGCTCTCGTGGGTATTTATGTTTACTGGGTGTAAGCGAGCCTTGAGAGTGTTCACCAGCGCCACCCTCGACTCGCTTACACCCAGTAAACATAAATACCCACGAGAGCAGCAGATTGGACAGCCGTCGCCGTAGCTCAGTTGGTAAGAGCACCGGACGCGATATTCGGAGGTCGTGGGTTCGGATCCCACCGGCGGCATGGTTGTTTTTTCTGCTGCTTTATAAGTAATTTTCTTTAAGCAATTTATTAATCTAAGAATTATTACCCTACTAAGATAAGCATAACACATTAAAAAAAAAAAAATTAACGTTCCCCTATGCACCTTGGTTGCGGTGACTGTTGGCTCCCTTCATAAATTTGTCAAACGGGCCCCTCATTTCCTTTAACTTGTCTGCTGATATATATATATATATATATATATATATATATATATATATATATATATATATATATATATATATATATATATATATACATACAGCTGTAACAAGGCAACCATACGGGCTAGTAGTTGATGCAATTCAGACAATTTCACCAGACTAAATAAATACAGCTGCGCCGACCCCTCTCTCTCCTACGGCGCATGCGCACGGCTGTTGAAACTCGGTTTCGCCGGCGCGCCGCAGCGGTGGCACTTGCTATGACGTCACGCGCATGCGCACAGCTGGCGGAGCGAGCGACGGCTGCCAGCTGTTGCGGTTGCTAGGCAACGGCTCGAAGCCACGATGCGACCACGGCTCAAGTGTGGCCACGCTGACCTCGCGAAGCTGCTGCCGTAGTGTAGCTCTTGCTACAAAAGTGGCAAGTCTAATTTTCAATTTAGTTTTGCAAGTGTGCTTGGATGATTCGTTCGTATAGCTTGCCTAAGCAGGAGGTGAGCGATATGGGCCTGAGGGCAGAGAAGGGGGTGGTTTGCTGTGTTGAGGGATAATTATCACTTCTGCTTGCTTCCATTGAGAGGGTATTGTGCCTTGTGTCCACAGTTCATTATTTAAGTATTGGCTAAGTGCTTGAAAGGAGCCATTTGAGAGGTTGGGTAGTTCTGTATTAGTGATTTTGTGGTGACCTGAGTAACAAGAGAGCCTTTAAGCGCGGGCGGATGCAAAGACCTGTTCATAAGTGATGAATACGTCTAGTTCAAGATTTGGGGTGGCCAGTGTAATTGATAATTGAAAAATGCGGCAGGGGAGGACCAAAATATTGGAAGCAGAGGCTGTCAACAAGTTCCTGGTCAGTACCGTAGAAGGGCAAATGGCAAGGAGAGCAATAATTTTGTCTTCTGTACTTCGCGCTCATTGCCCAATGATGTGAATAAAGGGTGTGTTTTGAGGGTCTATAGCATGCATGGAGTATACTTTAAGTGGCGTCAGATAATCAGTAGTCGTCTTTATCTGACACATACGGTCGTGAAAAAGGGATTATGAGGAATTCAGTTAACCTTTTCCAGATCGCTGCAATGTGTTAGTTGCACAGTATGTGAAGTCTCCGTTTTCTTCACAAGACTCTTGCCATTCCTTATCCATGAGTACTTTTAGTCCATTTCCTTTTGTTAGCAATGGTCATGCCGCGTGGTTTGCGTAGCTGAGGACCCTGGTGTTCGTTCACAAAGAAAGGAAAAAAACTTTGTGAAGCTAAGGTCAGAGGCGGGAACGTGCTTTTTTCATAGCATTTTCAATCACAGCGTCCCGCTTTGTTAGGCTGTGGAACTGAAACAAAATATTCGATTTGTTTCTATCTTTTATACGTACCGTATGAAAGACATCTACGTCAATTAGCTCAGTGCTTTGGCTGATGGCTGTTCCTTGTTTTTCACAAGGAATACTTGGCCATACTAGAAAACTATAGAGGCAGAAGAATGCGATATCCCCCGCGGCATAAATCTCAACAGAGAGGAAGCTCTCACTTGGAGACAATTACAGACAAGTTCTTACTCAAACCTACGCATACTAAACAAAATGCGCCCTACGATATACGCGGACATATTTCCAGGGTGCGACTGCGACGAAAAACCCACACACTATCACATCACATGGGCCTGTCAGAACATAGACGTGGTCCCGAAAATAGAAAACCCGAGTGCGGAGCAACGGCACACTGCTCTCCAGCGACCACCTTGAAGGCCAACAAGATCTGGCTCAGCGAGGTCAACGGGCGGCAGTGGCCAGCGGAGCTCTGGATTGAGGGCAGTCAATCATCAGCCAGAAGTGAACGAGTTCGACAGAGAAGATTTCTTGACCAATGATAGAACATCTCTGAAGATGCCCAATAACCGTAGAAAGAAGCACTAGAGTACAATAAAGTTTTCCTCCTCCTCTTCCTTCAAAATTCCTGCCAGGTTTTCAGGCTCTGTGCCTGGAGTACCTTTTTGATCTCTATATTACTATTTCTTTAGCAGTGTTCCAGCTGCACTATTCTCAATTCAGTTTCGAGCACTTGTTTTTTGAGAGTTGCGCATTCGGCGGAGAGCAAGACGCTTCGCGGCCTAATTTCAGCATTGTCATTTCGTTCTTCTCTCAGACTATTCACAATTTCAACTAACGTTTTGCTAGAAAAGTTTAAGCTTGCTCTCACTTCCCTGTGCTCTTTTTCGGACTCTATTTCAAGCCTTGCGCGCATGTCCTGCAAATCTTTACTCACTTCTTTCAAGAACCCCGCAGGGGGGCGACACCACAGGCAGTGGCGACACCACAGGTTCCTGAGCATCCGCAGGGAGATCCCCGAAGGGGGATAATGGTGAGCAGTGTGTCATGACGGATCCGCGCACCCACGCTTAGCCATGCGTGGCATCACCGTGTCCAGGAAAAAGGGGATCCTGGTGGTTGAGCTGATGCTGAGCGTTTGCACATTTAAGGCCTTTCGGCGGAGGCAACACACCTGTTTGGCCCCAGCTTCCTGTAGGTGGCACCTTCGACCTGACCCGACAGGGGAAATCGACAGTCGCCTTTTCCTATCGTTCTCACCACCTTTCACTTTCCTATCTTTTTCACTACTGTCCTGTCACCTCCTAGTTTCTCGGTTTTTCCTTTTTCATTGGCAGCTAGGGTTAACCTTGTGGGACCAACTATACTGAGTTGCGTCATACTGGGTTATAGTTGGGGTGTACAGCTGGCATGGGCAGCACTTGGCCGCAAGTTCTGTCCCGTCCCCTTGTAGGGTTCTATGGTGGATGGCTGGCAGCGTAGCCGAAACACACATTTTTTTATGACTCCCTCATTTCCAAACATGATAGCTCTCTCAAAAGAGGGTGGAACGATGAAGATTTTTTCGAGAAGAGAAAGGTATCATTCCCGAAATTCCACGTTGTCCATAGCGAAGCAGAAGAAAAACCAGCAAGACATATCCCAGTTTTGGGTAGCAAAGTGCTTGACAGGTAACGTGGGCCTTGGGTACAAGGTATCAAAAATGGCCAGCGGTGACTTGCGGCTCGAACTGCGTGACACTGTTCAGTATCCCAAGCTCTCAAACCTTGTGCCCATGGGGGAAATCCCTGTCACCGTCACTTCACGTCGCTCTCTCTATACTTTCCGAGGCGTATTCTCTGAAATTGATTTCGCCCACCTCTCTGAGATTGAAATGCTCGAAGGTCTTACTGACCAAGATGTCATAAATGTACAGTGCATAAAGATCCCGAATGATAACAAGGAAATAGACACAAAACACCTGATCCTCACATTCAACAACAGCACTATGCCGAAAGCATTGAAATCGCCTACCTGAACATAAATGTAAGACTACATATACCCACCCGACGCAGATGTTTCAATTGCCAGAGGTTCGGCCACGGCTCACAGAGTTGACGTGGTAGCAAAACTTGCGCGAAATGCGCTTCAAAGGAACACCAGTCTGATGAATGTGACGCTGCCCCGCGCTGCGCAAGCTGTGAACGAGACCCCACCTTACACCTGAACAAAATAGAGACACCCGTGAAAAATGAACATAAATTTTTGGCACAACAGTTGACAGAAAGCTCACTTTCCTGCCTAACATAAACGCGGTCAAAACGAAAGCCTCTTGATCCTTGAACATACTCAAAGTGAGGTCGCGAAAACACTGGGGGGGGGGGGGGATAGGACATGTCTCTTACAAATTTACCGAACTGTAGTACTCTCTACCCTAGATTATGGATGTATAGTGTATGGTCAGCGAGACCGTTGTACCTTTATGGACCCAGTACATAATTTAGGTTTGCGTCTTTCCACTGGTGCGTATAGGAAGTTGCCCATAGACAGTCTTTTTGTAGAAACTAACGAACCATCACTTACAGAGAGAAGAACAATGCTTTCGTGTTCAGGCATTCCGAAAATTCGTTCACTACCTAAGCACATCTGTTGCCAAATAGACACAAAATGCCCATCTAGAATACTGTTTAAAGGGAAGCTGAAACGGTTTTCAAATCGCATGAAACGCTGTGGTTGGGAAGAAAGGACCTTGAAAATCGTGTGTGTAATTTTTTTCCCGATTCTAACCGCAAACAGAGCTGCAATCACTTCTTAAAAACCAGCCGCCGGCACGCCCTCGTCGCTTCCGGAAGCGCCGGGTGGGGGGACGACAGAGAGGGAAAACTGGCGGAAGTGACACCATTCACGGACAGTCGGCCGGCCGTCCGGCTGCGCCTGCTTCGCTGCGGCCCGCGCTTTGGCAAACCAGAGATCAACGTAATCTTCTGCCAGTGCCGTTTACTTTCTCTCGTTCGGGCATTCCGTGTAATGCTTGAAGCCAGTATATAAACCAGTTTTGGCATGGTACTTCTTTCGAACAGCGCTCAGCCCACAGCTTGGAAGAATCCGTCGGTTGTTCTCCGTCAGCCTCTTCCACGTCAACCAGACAATCTGGTTGTACGCAACATGCCGAAACTGCCTGCACAAAATATGTGCAGCAATATTTCTCTTTTCGTTATATTACTTTCTTACCTGTTTGTAACCTCTGCCTTTTCCAGCTGGTTCACATCCATGCTGAGCTAAAGCTACTTCCAGCAATGCTTTACTGAGGCACACAGTCTTGAACTTTTTGAGCTCGTTACGCACTGTATGCCTTTTTGCTTTTTGCTGATTGCTTGCAGCTCATGGCAGCACAAGCAATTCCCTTAATCTTTCCTCGGCGCGTAGCACATGCCGCTGCACCTAACTGAACAAAAAACCGATTATATCAACCGAGTATATTTGAGCAAAGCAAACATTTGCATTCATGAGCGCTTGGTCATGGCTGACGATCGACAATGGGGCCAGAATTCATACAAATTTGTCCTTGAGTCAGAACGGCAATGTGGTCGAGCAGCGGTGCACATATATCTGCCACAAGCAATTCTGGCGGTTATCTCGATACGGAACAGCAGCAACTATATCTCGCAGCACACTAGTTTTGATGAGCAGCACTACGAGCTCTGAAAAGCAGCCATAATTATTTTCAAAAGCGTGTTCAGCATGAAAAAAAAACAACCCACGGGGGTGAGTGCAAAAGTTTCATGGTTGAACAGTAGCTCGAACATGCCACAGAAGGAAAGCGCACGCGGGAGCTTCCTCCCGGTCGCCTCGTCTCTTCGCGCTGTAGTAGAGCAGTGCACCCACTCCAACTCATGCAGTTTTGCATTCTTTTGTGGTTCTAAAAGGCCTTCGGGGGTAATTAGGCAAGTAACCATAAATAAATGAACAAACAAACGCTTTACCTCGCGCGACTCGTGTAAGCGTGCCGATGATCTGATTTAGATCATGTTTACAGGCGTTACAAGAATTTGGTGGCCAGGCCTTTATGCAGCAGCGGTACACAGAAACGTTTCGGCGCAATTTACTTTTTTTTTTTACTGCCACTTGCACCCACACAAAACATATGCACACGCATGCACCTACGCAAAACGTACGTATCAGTCGAGATTTGGTATTCGTGTTACCCTGGTAGGACGTGAAAGGCCCATCCAATGTTAACGAAATTTCCGGCTTGCATGCGCCGCCATGCGGTCGCTTCTCTATTAGCTTCTTATCAGGCGGTTGCGCCAGTTTTCTGTTTAGTCTGTAGTTCTCAACGATTTCGGAATAGTTTTGGGCGCGCTCGTCCAGATTCCGACAGTCCGGCGGTTCCATGGTTACACGGAAGCAAAGATTATGGGAATGCGCTGACTACCCCGGAGTTGACGAAGTTATTGATAGGAGAGAAAGCTGGGAAGCCCTGCTGCGCAGCGAAGGACCCGCTCGGCAGAAACAAGCCAATCCGCCTGGCGGCTGATGCCGCGAAGTGATAAAATCTCTTTTTAGCCTTTAGTCACGGAGGCTCCGGCCCCCGCCATTCAGGCCTGCGTGCCGGGGGCGGTGAGTAGTAAGGTGTCTCCATTTCCGGTGGAAATAAAAGCTGTCATACACCCATCCATCAAGTCGAGATTTCCAACACGTGAACATGACGTGACTTGACATTCGCTGCCCGCGCACTCCGCGGCGTCGTTGGTTCCGCCGTTTTCTGAAGCTGCTGATGGCTCGAAAATGCATGGTGAAAGTCTAAACTGTTCAGCACTGCTTGAATTATCCATAATTTCCAGAACGTAGTCCTTAAAAGCCCTCTGAAGCAACGCGCTACGCAGCAACGTCGTCGGTGCCGGCCGGATCTCCCCGTGGATGACGTCACGACGGTCCCGACCAATCGCGGGCAAGAGCGGCGTTCGCTCGGTGCCCTGAGGCGATGGGCGCGTTTTCTTCTAAAAAATATCATTTTAGCGTTTATTTCCGCTCTTTTTAAATGAGGCAATCTGTTTCAGTGGACTAAAAACTATAAAATGACGTAGAGATCTCATTTTTTTTCGAAAAGTGCTTCAGCTTCCCTTTAACAACAAACGCAAAGTACTAGGCCATTACGCTTGCGTTTTGAAGAGACGTGCCAAAACCTTGGCGTACTAGAAACATTATATTGCTTAGCTTATAGTGAACTAGAATACCTATCGTTCTAGTTCACTATAGCTTAGCAGGAAGACGAGCTGCTACTGCTGCTGCTGCTGCTGCCGCTGCTGCTGCTGTTGGTGACAGGAAGAAAAAAAAACATGCATGGGCCTGCCTACTGGCTCAAGCCGAACCACGCTCACTGCCACGTGCTGAAAGTAGGGGCGTTAAAGGATACGAGAGCAAAGGCAGAAAGAAAAGGCGCTCGATATTATGCCCCGGGCCGATCCCTGAGGCAGTGAAATACCGGGCCGACCCGTGCAAAAGTGCTTCAAGCACTCCACCATATTCCAAAAATGAGTTTAATATCTTGTGTCCAAGGGCCCGCAGCAGATAATAATTCAGGTATAAGGTATATTGCCTGGAAGACGAGATCCACTACCTCCATGGTACACTTCCCCTGCAATCTGTAATTTCACTCTTACACAGTTCTGTAAAAGACGAACTCCACAGCCACATATAATAAAAGAATTCGTTTGCACTCCAAGAAAAAATACAGTACTTTCTCAGCTTTTTATATAGATGGCTGAAAAACAGATGTTTACGTTGGTAGTGCAGTGGCTGCTGCTACTGCTGTTATTGCTGTCAGGAAGAATGAAAAGGAGTGCACGAGCCTGCCCACTGGCTCAAGCTGAGCCAAAACCGCAGCCATGTGCTGAAAGTAGGAGAGTCGAAAGATAAGAAAGGAAAGATAAGGGAAGACGCGCGCGTGCCAATATGTCCCGGGCTGATCCAGGAGGTAGTGCAATACCGGGCCTGTAGTGCAATACCGGGACCCATGTAAGTGTGCTTAAGGCAAGCGCTAGAAAGGAATTGCAGTCATATAGTACGGCCTCCACAGTGAGCATCAATGTTCATTGCCGAATGTTACACCATGTGTGTAGCCCTTGAACAAATAGTAAACGATAACCTGACAAACAGCATTATCTACACCGACTCCCTAAGTTTACTTACTGCTGGCCACTCTAGAAATGCAATCACTCCAGTACATGGCGGTAACATACACAATATAATAACAGCCATGTCTCAAGGACACAACATAAAAAACTGCTGACTACCGAGTCATTTTGGAATTAAAGGCAAAGAATGAGCAGACTTCTACGCTGCTCAAGCTCGTGACAAGCAAATCAGAAAAGGAAATCTGCCGTTTAAAGAATGCATTAGCTTAGTTCATCGTAACATAAGATAGAATTGGCAGTCTGCGTGGAGCAACGAAGTAAATAATAAACTGCACGCTGTAAAACAGTTTTTAGGTGAATGAAAATCCTGCAAACACCAGGAGCATTTCAAGGAAGTGATTATGTGCCGTCTTCGTATAGGACACACTCACCTCACACATAGTTTCCTACTGACAAAACAAGATAAACCTATTTGCTAAGAATGCGCAGATGTACATACAATTAACCATATTTTATTCTCTTGTGCGAAACTGGAAAACTAAGCAAAAAGTACTTTACTCATTTTTATAACGAATACATCCTTTTCATCCTACACTGCTTTTAGGAGATAATGCAATTGTTGATATGTCGAGCTGTTTTAGCTATCTTAGAGAAGCAGGATTATTCGAGAAACTCTAAATTTTTTAGCCACAGGTCTGTGAACTTTAATACACCGCAGCCAATTTTTCAGCCCTGAGAAAAAGGCAGAGGTCTTTATTAGGTAGTACTAACGTTTGAGGCCCTCTGCACCACGGGTGATTTTTCACATTTCTATAGAATTCAGCAAAAACTTTTCCCATACCTTGTGGTTGGCACATGATGGCCTTAGTTGCCAATGGGGCATAAAACAAAACACAACCAACATTTCTTCCAAGAGTTTGAGTGCTTTCGGAGCCATTTTATTTCTAACCATAAAGAAGAAAGTATACCTGGCACAAATAGCAGCAACACACGGTGAACATGAGCAAATTCAACATCATTCTGCCACCCTGCGAGAAGATGAAACAGACGACGTTTAGAAACACGGTCTCGGCTCTGCTGCAGGATCGAACTGTGGAAATCCTTGTCGCTGCGTGTTCTTTATGCCGCCTGGCCCCCAGCACCAGCGGAATTGGCTGATGAAATAGGATGGCGACTAGATGATTTGCCCGGTTGCAAGCACGATGACCAGGTAGATCTGCGAGACGATGAAACAAGATGTTTAGAAGCACGTTCTTTATTTTGATAACACTGTCAACTGCCAACTGTCTTCGCACTACTGAGGAGGGATGGAGCGAACTCCTCAGAAGGCCAGACAAGGCTATCTAGCTGTCACTCATTTCGTGGGCTCAAGAAGTCGACCCCCATCTGGGGGCTACACCAAGCCCACCTGCCCTAAATCTCGACAATGTATGCCAATAAAGCTTTCTTTTTCTCTATCTCTCTCTTCGTTATTCCTTTCCCTAACAACGCGACTCAGGTGTCTACTGAATGAATGAGAAAAACTGAAAATTTTATTCAACTATGGCACCTCTTTCTTCCTTTCTTCTTTCACTCCGTCCTTTATCCCTTCCCTTACGGCGCGGTTCAGGTGTCCAACGTTATATGAGACAGATACTGCGCCATTGCCTTTCCCCCAAACCAATTATTATTGTTATTATTGATTTAGGAAAGAAAATGAGGTATTGTCTCACCTATCTGGTTGGACAAACGAACCGTGCCGTAAGGAAAGGGATAAAGGAGGGAGTGAGCGAAGAAAGGAAGAAAGCGATGCCACAGTGGAGGACTACTACTTCTGTGATTGAAGGAAGGATGAAAAGTGGGAAGACGGGCTTGTCTACTGGAGGGCTAGCCTCCACGCCCACTCCCGGCGTGTATAGAAGGAGGAGAGGGAGGGGAAAAAAATTGAAAGGAGAGGGTAGGCGCGACCCCGCAGTGATCATGTCAGATGACATGTGCTGTCCCCTGAGGCCTATAGGCGGCCAGAGAGGCCGGTGGCCTCCAGGAAGGAGAGGAGGTGTCGGAAGGCCTTGGCAGGATGGAGGCCGCCGGGGAACAGAAGGTGGTCCGCTGAGCTGCAGGGGAGGCCCAAGGAGCGGTAGCCCGCCTCCATGACAGTCCTTACGGACACAAAGGCAGGGCACCCACACAGGAGACGCTGGGCTGTCTCCACTGGGTAATTGCAGAGGAGGACTCAGGAATAACTTCGACCACTGTCTCGCGCCGGTATTCCGGTGATCTCACAACAGCCTACACCATCAAGCGATCATGACGGCCCTCTCCCCCTTGAACATAGGTGAATGTATGTACACATATATTAAATCATTCCTTACTAACAGCACGGCTGAAATTCAATTCGTTCCCCCCAAATCCCGCCCATGCACCCTTAGTGGTGTTGGCCTACCCCAAGGATCTGTACTCTTTTTATTTTCAATGTCACTCTCATCCCCCTGCCCGCCGCGGCGGCTGCGTTTCAATAGAGCCGAAACTCTAAGGCGCCCGTGTGCTGTGCGATGTAAGTGCTCGTTAAAGATCCCCAGGTGGTAGAAATTATACCGAAGCCCTCCACTACGGCACCTATTTCTTCCTTTCTTCTTTCACTCCCTCCTTTATCTCTTCCCTTACTGCGCGATTCAGGTGTCAGCCGATATGCGAAAAAGATGCTGCTCCATTTCCTTTCCCCGAATAATAATAATAATAATAATAATAATAATAATAATAATAATAATAATAATAATAATAATAATAATAATTGGTTTTTGGGGGAAAGGAAATGGCGCAGTATCTGTCTCATATATCGTTGGACACCTGAACCGCGCCGTAAGGGAAGGGATAAAGGAGGGAATGAAAGAAGAAAGGAAGAAGAGGTGCCGTAGTGGAGGGCTCCGGAATAATTTCGACCACCTGGGGATCGTTAACGTGCACTGACATCGCACAGCACACGGGCGCCTTATCGTTTTTCCTCCATAAAAACACAGCCGCCGCGGCCGGGTTCGAACCCGGGAACTCCGGATCAGTATTCGAGCGCCCTAACCACTGAGCCACCGCGGCGTCCCCGAAAACCAATTTTCATTTTCATCCCCCTTGCCCGCAAACTACAAACCATCACTAGCCTTCAGCATACAACTTATGCCGATGATATCACGCTACGATCCATCCATGGCAATGATGGAAACATAGAGGATACTCTACAGTCGGCAGCTACCCTCACCCAAAGACATTCGCGGAGTATCGGAATCTCCCGTTCTCCGGAGAAGTCGGAGCTCCTCATACTGCGCTAAACAACTCGAAACTGCACCAAAGCCATCATAATAATAATAATAATAATAATAATAATAATAATTGGTTTTGGGGGGGAAAGGAAATGGCGCAGTCTCTGTCTCATCTATCGTTGGACACCTGAACCGCGCCGTAAGGGAAGGGTAAAGGAGGGAGTGAAAGAAGAAAGGAAGAGAGAGGTGCCGTAGTGGAGGGCTCCGGAATAATTTCGACTACCTGGGGATCTTTAACGTGCACTGACATCGCACAGCACACGGGCGCCTTAGCGTTTTTCCTCCATAAAAACGCAGCCGCCGCGGTCGGGTTTGAACCCGGGAACTCCGGATCAGTAGTCGAGCGCCCTAACCACTGAGCCACCGCGGCGGGGTCCATCATAACCGTGATACTGGAAAACCGGCACACGCCGGAGGTGCACACGCTCCGGGTACTGGGCCTCCACAACGAGAACAACGGGAAAAAACTGTCACCATCCGGAAACTCAAGCAGACCGTGGTATCGATATCCCACCTAATCCGCCGAGTTTCTGGATACCAACGGGGCATGAAAGAGCATGACCTATGTCGTCGCATTCATGCCTTCGTCCTCAGCACCTTTCTCTTCACGCTCCGCTGCCTGAAACTGCAGGCCAGAGAACTCTCCACCCTAGATTCTATGATCCGCACAGCATTTAAGACAACACTACACGTACCCCTGAATACATCAGCCGAAAAACTCCTCCAACTAGGCCTACATAACATGAAAGGCGACTGACTGACTGACTGACTGACTGACTGACTGATGTTGCTGAAAGGAAGTAGAAAAAGGAAAAAAGAGTGCGGGCCTGCCTACTGGCTTATGCCGAGCCACGCTCGCTGCCGCGTGCTGTAAGTAGGAGACTTAAAGGATAAGAGGGACGGATAGATAGAAAAGGCGCCGCGCGCTAATAGGCCCATAGGCCCCGGGCCGATCCCAGAGTCAGTGCAATATCGGGTGGACCCGTGCCAGAGTGCGTTCTAGCACTCTGCCATATTCCAAAAATAAGTTTAATATCTTGGGTCCAAGGACCCGCAGCAGGTATTAAATCAAGTATCAGGTACCTAAAACCGCTACACGAAAGGCGAGCTCTTCGAGGCCCACCGACCGACACAATACATACGTCTCGCGAGAACCACTACCGGAAGTCGAATCCTACACCCCCTGGGTATCTGCATACCAGCCACGGATCCCACACAGCTCCAGGTCCCCCGCTACATTCCCCACAAACTACTTATTAAACCTTGCTTACCAACATTCCCAGAGGTCAAGAACATCTAATATTGGCTACCCCGCCGCGGTGGCTAAGTGGTTAGGGCGCTTGGCTACTAATCCGGAGTTCCCGGGTTCGAACCCGACCGCGGCAGCTGCGTCTTTATGGAGGAAAAACGCTAAGGCACCCGTGTGCTGTGCGATGTCAGTGCACGTTAAATATCCCCAGGTGCTCGAAGTCAATCCAGAGCCCTCCACTACGGCACCTCTCTCTTCCTTTCTTCTTTCACTCCCTCCTTTATTCCTTCCCTTACGGCGCGGTTCAGGTGTCCAACGATATATGAGACAGATACTACGCAATTTCCTTCCCCTAAGAAACCAATTATCGTTATTATTATTATTAATATTATTATTATTATTATTATTATTATTATTATTATTATTATACTAATCTGCTTAAAATTTATAGGGCGCCTTTGACAACATATCCCACGAGACGATCCTTCAAGCCATAAATGACCCTAATGGCGGTGGTGGTAGTAGTGGTTTTTTTATTAAAATAATTGTAAAAAGGAACGAAAAGAAACGGCGGAGAAAAGTTCTTTGCTCATGTGCGTGCGTTCCTCATGGGCCGCGCGGCCACGATAGGCACCGGACAGAAGCGCTCCGACGTCAAAGATGTGCCACACAAAGGCACGCCTCAGGGAGCTATTCTTTCTCCCCTGCTTTTCAACATTGCTATGCTCAGGCTGTCGCGTGCATTGAAGCACTTCCCAATGTAGGCTTTGCCGCATACACGGATGATATAACTATATGGGCCACAAAGGATTCCCTGGGCCAAAAAGAAACCACCCTACAATAAGCAGCCCGGATCGTTGAGGACTTGGCCTCTCAAAGTGGCCTCCACTCCGCACCGGAAAAATCGGAGCTCATACGAGTACATGGCCCGAGATACGTCTCTCCAGGCCCTATCAACCTCACAATCAAGGGTGAAGCTATCAGAGAAGTTAACCTGATCCGCATTCTTGGTCTTTCGACACAGAGCAAGCTCCATGTTACCCACACCATCCAGACTCTCAAAACCACCGCAAACCAGATAGCTCGCATGATCAGCCCCATTACCAAGCATCGCTAAGGAATGCAAGAGGAAGACACTCTTCGGCTGGAGCAAGCACTGGTACTTAGCCGAATCTTATACAAACGAACCTTTTACACGCTAACAAAGGGCGAGGAGCAGCAAGTTGCACTATCATAAGGGGGGTATACAAGACGGCCCTTAACTTTTCTAAAAATACCTCGCCGGAGCATCTGATCCCACTAGGAATCTCCACCCCTTTACGGAACTAACAGAAGCCATCGGTGCATCTCAAACACTAAGACTTTAGACCACCAAAGGCGCCCGTGTGCTGTGCAATGTCAGTGCACTTTAAAGATCCCCAGGTGGTCAATATTATTCTGAAGCCCTCCACTACGGCACCTCTCTCTTCCTTTATTCTTTCACTCCCTCATTTATCCCTTCCCTTACGGCGCGGTTCAGGTGTCCAAAGATATATGAGACAGATACTGCGCCATTTTCTTTCCCCCAAAACAAATTAATATTATTAGACCACCCAAGCTGGAAGAGCTATCCTACGCCGAGTAGGCACAGTGGCGGACAATCTCGCAATAGATGCTCAATCTTATCTAGAAAAAATAATGTGGATTAGCTCAGCTAATCCAGGATACACAAATCGAAAGCGAGATTTGTCTTCGCTGACCCACGGAGCCAGTTGTGAGTCTTTCCTTTCGTGAAAATCAACGGCCGTTGTAAAGTTCTCAACGCCGATGAACTCTATGAACGCCGTCGGCTCACTTGTTTTGTTTGGTTTTTGACGAAAGGAAATGGCACAGTAAACGTCTCACGTATCTCGGTGGACACCCGAACCACGCCGTAAAGGAATGGTTAAAAGTGGGAGGGAAAGAAGAAAGAGTAGACTGAAAATTGTAAGTGGGGAATTTGAGGAAAGGCGCGGCGCTGCGCAGCGCCGCAACACCTGTGGCTCGGTGCTACTAGTGGCGGGCGCTTGCGCAGTAGTGACTAAGGAGCGAGAGAGAGAGAAATTCATTCTTCCTTCGCAAATGATCAGCAGTTCCTGAACTTTCACCATCTTGGCTACTCTCAGCTGACATGGCCGAACGTCGCTTTTCAGCTTCCTTTTCAGCACCTCATCACTTGGGAAGCTTGAGAGACCCTACTGCGCTGCAAGGACCCGGCCAAGCATGCCATCGCTACAAGAGGGCTGCTAGCGTCATGAGCCTCCGTGACATGAACGTTTGAGCGCAGGCGTGTGGAAGCCCAAGAACCTGCGTGCCCTAAACTTCCCTGCCTCACATAAAGCTGTCACCATCCGTACCGGTGATTTCGGTAGCCTCTATTCTTTAAAGAATGGCTCCAATCAAACCTTGCGCATATCGGGCTTCAACCGAGATGTGAAACAGTTACTGCGCAAATTTCATTTCGGTTTTGAGGAATGGAAATGTTGCAGTATCTTTCTCACATCTCGGCGGACACTAGAACCGCTGTCACCACTTCGCGCACTTTTGCGTGCGCTCCCAGACACCCTTAGAGCGTCTGGGGGCAGCGGTCTCGGTCACAAAGGAGATGCCCTCGACTCAGCGTGGCAAGCTAAGCCGGAGACCAGCTACCAAGTGACAAGGGGGTTGGTCGTTTGGTGCCCAGCTTGCGCCGGTCGCCAGCCAAAGAATGGGTCGGAGCCAGAGGTTCACAAAACAAAACAAAGTTTATACAGCGAAGAGACGATACAGAGGATTTCACAATCAGTCGTACGAGCACATACAAAGTGATTTACAAATACAATGCAACTCATGCAAAGTTACAATCGAGAGAGATAACAATTCAACAAAATATTTGCACCTAAAGTGCACTACCGCAGAGAGAGACAAATAATGAAAACACAATTTGTTCACCGGGCACTGCGACAGTCCGACAACCTGAGGAGCACGACGGGGCCGATCCGCCGACTGGCGCACGTTGTTTCGCTGGTCTGTGGCGGAGGTGGCGTTCTCCCGGGAGTCGAGCGGGCCCCCTTCTCGGAAGCTTAAACGGCGGCTCGGGCTCACAGACAGAGGTTTAAGACCCTCATTTATAGGCGCAGTCCGCGTCTGTTCTTCGCGCCTAGGCAGGCGCGCGCATACACGCAGCTTCAACTGCACAAACTCCTATTTCTCGCAGCGGGCGCGCGACCCCATTGGTTGAGCGCGGAGACCACCTTCGAGAAATTTCTGGTTACTTCTCGCATGCGAAGACGCCGGTGCAAGAGCGAAGGGGAGAGGGGATCACTTTAGCGCGGTCAAGGTCACGCCCTCTCCGTCGACGATGAGTAGAAACTTCTCAGACATTCTAGACAAATCGACGCCGCGCGTGGCTACGTACACTTTGGCGCCGCGACGGCGAGCTGAGTGGAAACGGCAGCAGCACACACAAAGCTGTGCGCTCTCCCTGGGGTTCCTTCGCCGCTGTTCTTTTGTTTTATTTTACCGCTCGTGGGTGCGATTGCTTACGCACAGCAGCGTTTTTGTCGAAGATGCGCCGAATTTCATGACAACCGCGCCGTAAGGGAATGGATAAAGGAGCGACTGAGAGAAGAAAGGGAGAAAGAGGTGCCGTAGTGGAACGCCCCGGAATAATGATAACGACCACATGGGGATCTTTAACGTACACTGACATTGCACAACAGACGGGCGCCGGTGCGTTTCGAAACACGGCCGCCGCGGTCGGGCTCGAACCTGGGTACTCCGGATCAGCAGCTTGGCGCCCTAACCTCTGAGCCACTGTGGCGGGAATATTTTCAGTTTTCAGAGGGGTGATTGAGGTGTCTACTGAAAAGAGAAAAATTCTGTGTCTTTCCGATCACCAAACTTTATTAAGCGTCCTCCACTGGGGCACTCCTGTCCGTCCTCCTTTTTTCAGTTCCTCCATCCTGTCCCGCCGCAGTAGAGTGGCAAGGTGGGCAAGTTGCTGGATGTCGAAAATTAATAATATTAATAACTAGATTTTGGGGAAAGGAAATGGCGCAGTATCTGTCTAATATATCGGCGGACACCTGAACCGCGCCGTAAGGGAAGGGATAAAGGAGGGAGTGAAAGAAGAAAAGAAAAAAAGAGGTGCAGTAGTGGCTGGCACCGGAATAATTTCGACCACCTGGGGATCTTTAACTTGCACTGACATCGCACAGCACACGGGCACCTTAGTGTTTTTTCATAAAAACGCAGCCGCCACGGTCAGGTTAGAACACGAGAACTCGGGATCAGTAGACGAGCGCCCTAAGCACTGGGCCGCCGCGGCGGGGATCGAAAATAATAATAATAATAATAATAATAATAATAATAATAATAATAATAATAATAATAATAATAATAATAATAATTGGTTTTTTGGGGACAGGAATTGGCGCAGTATCTGTCTCATATATCGTTGGACACCTGAACCGCGCCGTAAGGGAAGGGATAAGAGAGGGAGTGAAAGAAGAAAGGAAGAATTAGGTGCCGTAGTTGAGGGCTCCAGAATAATTTCGACCACCTGGGGATCTTTAAGTGCACTGACATCGCACAGCACACGGGCGCCTTAGCGTTTTTCCTCCATAAAAACGCAGCCGTCGCGGTCGGGTTCGAACCCGGGAACTCCGGATCAGTAGTCGAGCGCCCTAACCACTGAGCCACCGCTTTTCTCAAAGCGAGTTTTCATATTTCGGCTGCGAGGTCAGCAAAAATACGGTCAGTTATCCATGCAATTTTGCAGCCTTTCTAATAAACTTATCCTGAAATGAAACATTAACCTAAAGGTGGACGTAGAACATGAGATGAAGATATGTTGCCCTGAGTATGCTCTCGAAACTGCATGAAAATCTGAAAAAAAAGTGTGTAGATATCAGTAAAAAGCAGTAAAACTTCGAGCGCTCTCTCTGGTGACACAACCGCTTTAGTCCACGCCGCAGCGGCTTCTATGTCAGTTTTGTGCTATTACGCACGTGTTTTCTACAACGCGTCTAGGTACTTCCGTGATCGATGAATTCTCTGCAGTAATTCTATATAATTTTATGATTTTTAGCATGTATCTATACTTTTGTGTATAGCGTATTGCCGTTTTACAGTGGAAGACATATTAGCTATATATAAGCTATTTAGGAGTTACAAAGCAGCTGCAACGCGCAACCCAACGTGTAACTCTTTTACTTATTTATTCATTGATACTGTCAGCCGCAAGGCCTTAAGAGAGTGGATGCGTACAACTCAACAGGTATACACAGCCACAAGTAAAAAAAATAATACAAAGTTATATAAAATCTTCATCATCTTGCTAGCTGATACAGCCACAAATGCGTCAGATCGGTAAGTGTTCATAATAATATGCTCGGTGGTGGTGGAAATATTTATGTGGCGAAAAAATTTATTGACAAATACGAATCGGGGCAAAACCCCCTAATATCGCACGAGGAAACCCTTAGGGGGCTGCCCTTACAGGGCAAAGGACCGCCTTTGGAGGGCTATCCGCTTCAGGGCGCCGGTAATTATCCGGTGCTGGTCAGCAGCAGCGGAGCTGGCCAGGAGAGTCTCTCAGTATGACTCCGCCGTGGTTGGAGATGGAGGGTGTGGGAAGGTAGGCCATGTGAGGAGGACATGAAGTCTCCCGGATTCCCGCAGAGCTTACAGAAAGAAAGGAATTGAGCGGAGTAGCGGGCATGAAGGAGAGTAGGGTAGGGAGCAGTTCGGGTCTGGAGTCGGCGCCAGTGAGAGGCCTGGGTTAAGGTTAGGGAGGGAGCCGGCGGTGCGTAAACGCGCCCGGTATCTCAGTAGAAGGAAAGAATATCTCTGAACGTAAGCAGACGCTCCTGGGATGGCGGAGGAGCTCCAACTCCGGCCCGGAAAATGAGGCCTCGGGCGAGGGAGTGGACCTCCTCATTACCCGGGAGGCCTGCGTGTGCGGGGGTCCAGATAAGGGTTACGGGGTGGGTGGGGTGCCATAAGCGTAGAAGCCGAGCCGCGGTGTGGGATATCAGGCCTTTGGCGAAATTGGATAGGGCGGATTTTGAGTCCTGGATAAATTTGGAGGCAGAGGTGGAGGTGAGAGCGAGTGCAATAGCCGCTTCCTCTGCAATTTCCGATGAGTCTGTGGTGACGGATCCTGATGCGATTAGTCGGGCCTGAGAATTTGCGACGGCGAGAACCATGCGGCAGCCCGTTAAGTACGCTGCCGCGTCTACGTAGGCTACATCAGAACTGTTGCCGTAGAGTGCAGGGCTTTGGCGCGGGCTGCCCTGCGTTCTCCGTCGTGTTCGGGGTGCACGTTCTTAGAGATTGGAAGGATGATGAGATGGGAGGGTAGGTCTGGAGGTAGGGGAACCTCCTCGGTAGGATGGGTGATCGGGGCGCTGCCTAGCTGACAGAGTAAAGTGCGGCCTGCCAAGGTACTCGATAGGCGAGTCAGCTGTGCTGTTAGGGTGGCTTCTGCCAGCTCCTCAAACGTGTTGTGGGTACCGAGGTTCAGGAGCCGGGTAATATAGATGCGGTGGGGGGGGGGTTAGACGGAGGGGGCATCCTTCGTGCAGCTCCTGAGGAGCGCGTTGATGCGGTCCCGCTCTTTCTGCTTTATGCGAAGGTAGCGGAGTGAGTACGCCGTGCGGCTCGTGATGTAAGGTTGGGTGAGGCGGAGAGTATTCCACTCTCGCAGACCCGCGCGCCGTTTCGCCACGCGCTGAATGATACATGTGGCTAGCTGGGCTTGGGTCTGGAGAGTTTGGATGGCGTTGCCATGCGCGCCATGGGAGTGAAGGACGAGGCCCAGGATGCGAATCTTGGAGACCAGGGGAATGGGGTGGTTTCATAGAGTGAGTGAGATTGGAGGGTTGGCGGGGTCGTGCAGCCGGTGGCGGTAGAAGAAGAGTTCTTACTTAGAAGGGGAGCAGGCTAGGCCGCGCGCGCGAGTTTATGAGTCGATGTTGCTGAGGGCCGACTGTAGGCTGTGTTCCATGTCGGCATCACTGCCTCGATTAGTCCAGATGCTGATATCGTCAGCATAGAAACTGAAATTTATGTCGGGTATTTGGGCGAGTTTGTGGGGGAGTTGGAGAAGGGCTATAGTAAAGAGGATAGGAAGCGGTATAGCACCCTTAGGGGTTCCCCGCGCTCCCAGTGAGACACCGGACAGCCGGTGTTCGCCTATGGTGAGCGTGGCTGTTCGTTCGGAGAGGAAATCGCGGACTTAATTGTACATCCGCGGGCCTACGCCTAGGGCGTGGAGGCCTTCTAGGATGGCTGCGTAGGTAACGTTATCGAAAGCTTTTGTTAGGTCCACGCCGAGGATAGCCTTGGTGTCACCCGCGGCGGAGTCATGGACGTGGTGCTTGAGTTGTAGAAAGACGTCTTTGGGGACAAGCCCTGGCGGAAACCAAAGATGCACGAAGGCATAAGGTTGTTGTTCTCCAAATACCGGCTGAGCCGGGTCTGGAGAACGCGCTCCTTGAGCTTGCCCACACACGACGTAGGAGGAATGAGACGGAGGTTAGCGGGTAGAAGTGGTGTGCCGAATTTGGGAATAAAGACTACTTTGGCGTGTTTCCACTGAGGTGGGAGGGCGCCGCGCAGCCAGCATTCGTTGAAGTAGTTGGTTAGGGTTTTTACGGAGGGGGAATCGAGGTTGCGGAGTGCCTTGTTGAGAACTCCGTGGGGGCCAGCTGTGGACGCGTTGAGGCGCTGACGTTCTGCCCTCACTTCCGCCTCGCTGACCGGTTGGCCGAGAAGGTCGTTGGGGGAGCTTGTGTAGTCAGGGTGGTCTGCGGAGGGATATGCGGGGCAGTAGATATCACGAAGCTCCTCGAGGAATTTCTGCGGGGAGGCCTCGGATGTGTGTATGAGCTTTATGAGGCTGTGTTTCTGGTGTGTCTTGAACTGAGTCGAATCAGTGAGATGGCGGAAGAGTTCCAGATCTGGGGCAGGCTCAAGTTGCCATCCAGCTTGTTACAGAGAGATTCCCAATTTTGGCGAGACAGAGTTGCAGCATGCGTCTCAATCATCTTGTTGAGCTGGGCCAGCTGGCGTCTGAGTGTTTTATTCCAGCGCTGACGCCGCCACTCAGACGCCGCCACCTCCGTTCGATACCAGCCTTGGCCTTCCATAGGTGCAGGAGATGGGAATCTATCGCGTCTGCAGGGCAGTCTTCTGAATGTTGGCGCGTCATGGCGCGGACGTCACGCTGGAGTTGGTCGCACCAAGCAGGTATGTCTGAGATGTTTTGTAGAGTGCGGGCTGCTCGGGACGTGCAGAACGAGTCCCACTTCATGATCACGAGAGGGTCTACGTGTGGGGCCTGCTTGTAGGAGAATCTCGACAATGTAGTGATCACTACCCAAATTCTACTGGGTGTTACACCACGCAGCGTGACGGAGGTGGTGGGTGAAGGTGAGGTCAGCAGTAATGTCTGCGCAGCCGCTCCTTCCGGTGCGAGTAGGGGTTGTGGGGTCTGTGAGAAGGGAGAAGCCGGCCTGTTTTGCTGCGAGCCATACCCTGCGCCCATTGGGGGTGTCGGCTGTGTAGCCCCAGGGCGTGTGCGGGACGTTGAAGTCTCGTACAATCAGGAGAGGGAATTTGTGTGCGGCCCGCTTGGCAAGCGTGAATATTCGGTCGAAGTCGTGTCGCAGGCACTTCGGGTGGCTGTATATGTTGAGGATGCAGAGACAAGTATCCCGAGTGCGCCGCGGCGCGAGTTCGATGAGATGATCTATTTCGGGGACGTCTATGGGGTGGGATATAGTAGTGAGCGCACGGCGTACAAGAAATGCAACCCGAGGGGGTGTAAGAGAAAAGGGGACGATGGGCACATAGCTGGTTAGGGTGAGGTGATTGGAGGGCTCTTGCAGCGCGAGCACGTCGGGGCCGTCTGCCCGAGCTAGGAACTGGTGAAGCAGCCCCCGCTTGGAACCAAAGCCTCGACAGTTCCACTGCCAGATGGTGAGGCTAGTGCGTGGTCTCGCCATCACTGAAGCTGTCATTTGCCGTGGAGGTGTTGGAGATGGTTTGGAGCCGGGCTTTCTTTTTAGGCCGCACGTCAGCACAGGCGGCCGCGTGGCGAGCCTCTTGCTCTTTAAATCGCTCGTAATTTGGCGAGAAAATTTGTCTAGACGGGTAGTGAGGTTGGCGAATTGATTTTTGAAGGCCTGGATGACCATCTGCGCTGCGGCTTGAATTCTAGCCTCCATGAGTTGTTCGAAATTGGGAGACAGGGCTGGCGTTCCCTAGTTCGGGGTTGGTGTGGTCAGGGAGGTAGTGGGTGTTGCGGCCCGCTTCTTGGCCGGCGGTTCGCGAGTAGGTAGAGGTGGCGGTTGAAGAGTGGGGGTAGGAGCGGCCAGGGCCGCTGGTGCCGGGGTAGAGTAGGGGTTTGGGCTTGCTGGTGGGCATGCAGCTGTGCCTGGAGGCGTACGTTGATGGTTTTGAGGGAGGCTGGGGGTAGGCTGTTTTTTTGCGGCAGACTGCAGCCCCGGAAAGGAATTCGATGTGAGCTGCGGGGCCTGGTTCGTGCGGGTCGTGGAGCGGCTGCGGTGTTGGGGTGGAGCCTGACTGGTGGGAGTCTGGCTGGCGTTTGCTCGGCGGCTCGCTTGGCATCCCAGTACCTCTTTTTGACGAGGTATGGGGTGCGAAGCGCGCCTTGCAGGTTCTGTCCGCCGTCAGGTTTGCTTTACCGCAGACCTTCTTACACTGCGGCGTGCAGGAGTGGTCCTCAGGGGGTTCGACTTGGTCGCAGCCGGGACAGCGGTGTTGCTTGGGAGCTGGTGCACACATCCGCATAGTGGCCAAGTGCGCCGCAGTTACGGCAGCGCTCGAACTTCTTTTTGAAGAAATAGCACCTATAAAGTACAGAGGAGTAGTACATGTGCTTGGGCGCACACTCTTGTTCGAAGAGGATGATGATGGACTCTGTCGAGCCCATGCCTCTAAAGTCGAGGATGGGAGGGTTTCGCTCGTGACTGAGACGGTCCTTGATGTCTTCGTATGAGTGGTCGAGAGGGACCCCATGGACCACGCCGCGGGCGCAGTCCTTCGGTGCCGCTTGGTAGGAGTATATGTCGTAGGCGGTGCCTTCGTTCAGGATGGACTTGATGTCGAGGTAGCGGAGTCAGCGCTGCGGGTCGGGAGTGTTGATGAGGATGAGATGTCGGAGGGTGTTGATGATGATTGTGTCCGGCTTGGCCTCTTGAGGTCACGAGGCGGGCTGCTTGCAGAATGGCATTGCGAAGCACAACGCCGATAACGGTCGTAAGGTTGAGGCCGCCACGGGGACGGAGGATGATCTTACGGTCGTCGATAGAGAGCTTGGGGTGGCGTAGGGAAGACAGTTGTGGCGGCCGGGGCCGGCGCCCGACAGGGGCTTGAGCCAGCTTCGGAGTAACGGTGGGAGGGGATTTGCGATTGTAGCTTCGCTTGTCGTGCGCTGATTTCCAGCCGTTAGTAGAGGTAAGTTCCGAGGGAGATATGTCTGCTCCCTCTACTACAATGGGTTTCATGCCGCCGTCAAGGCGCCGACGCGCTGGTGGTCCGAGCGCGAACCTGCGTCTCTAGCGGCGTTCGGTATCGGCGGCTGCTGTGCAGCGAGGCTTAGCCCCAGCGCAGCGGGGTGATGAAAAGATATAGACTTGCCTCTTATTGTGGTGGTCCAAATCGTGAAAAGTTGGAATCGGCAGGTTCCTGACGAGAAGCGGAGGCTGATGACACTAGTTTCAGACGGCTGGGATGAGTAAATCCGGTCGTAAAGGGCAAAGTTTGCGGAGCACATGTGAAGCGCGTCCGCTCAGCCGGACTCCGAACGCCGTATCAATAATATGCTCGGTTTCAGACCACCGAGGATCGGAACCGCAGGTGAATAAAAATGAATGACAGCAATGGCAAATGGTTTCTCTAAGCTTAAATAACTGGACAGATAAGTTTCAAATTGGTGTAGATTGTCTGCATGTAAAAGGTCTGAGGCAAGGAATTCCATTCAGCTATGGTTCTGGGGAAGAAGGAGTATTTAAATGAATTATTTAAAGGAATCCTTCTATTCATCCATCCACCCAATCCATCCATCCATCCATCCATCCATCCATCCATCCATCCATCCATTCATCCATGCATCGATCCATCAATGCAACCCACCCACCCACTCATCGATCCATCCATCCATCCATCCATCCATCCATCCATCCATCCATCCATCCATCCATCCATCCATCCATCCATCCATCCATCCATCCATCCATCCATCCATCCATCCATCCATCCATCCATCCATCCATCCATCCAACTAGATGTTAGGATTTGGTCAAGATCGAGCTCTCGTCGCTAGGTCCCGACCTGCCGCCTGTGAGGCTACATTACGGACAGCTCAGCCAGCTTGCCAGAAATGGCTGGCGGATCCGGCTTTAAATGAAGCACAAGCCTGTGGGGTACTGGACCAGTAGGGTACCACCCTGTAAGATTTTTTTCTTCTAATAAAAGTTCTTTCCATCCCGAAGGATTCTGGCCGACGGTTAGAGGAATGAATTGGGATTTAGGCTTAAACGTTCGCCCCCCTCATTTCTGACGGGTGCAAATTAAAGTTATTTCTCTCTCTCGTTCATCCATTCATGTGCTGCGGAAGCCAGACGGTCCATGACTATAGACCCATCCTATTATTTGTAAGAAGCTGGCCCTTAAGCCCAGTTCCCAGTCTTTCATGTAAATGATCATAAATAAATGTTTTACACCGCCATCTCCACGTTTTTGAGCCCACCGATGTAAGCACTTGAAGCTCCCGTAGCTAACGCTTTTAAGTCAACACTATGGCAGTGTTGACCAATATTTTTTTGCAAAAATTGAAAACTGAAAATTGTTTTTTTTGGGGAAAGGATATGTCGTAGTATCTGTCTCACATCTCGGCGATACCTGAACAGCGCCGTAAGGAAAGGGATGCAGGAGGGACTGAGAGATGAAAGGAAATTCCCATTTTTTTCCTCAAAGCCAATTTTCATATTTCGGCTACGAGATAACCCGCAGCGTTGGCTTAGTGTTTAGGGCGCTCGGCTACGGGGGAAGAAGGATATTTAAAGGAATTGATACGGGCTGACATGGGTGTAACCTGATCTTCATGAGATCTCACAACTCCAGAGGAACGCTGTTTCATGTAGGGGCTTGTGTTAAAGATAAAATGGTTATTATATAACTGATAAAGCATTTTTAGCCTGGCAGCCTTCCTTCACTTTGAATGTTGAGGCAAGTTTAGTTCACGAAGCATGACAGTCACTGAATCTGTAAATCTGTAATTTGACAAAATGAACCTAGCCGCTGTCCTCTGAACTTTTTCGATCCTGTCAATTTGGTTTTTCTGATGCGGATCCTATATGACGCTCGCGTATTCCAGGAGTCGGTCGTACCAGCACGATACAGGCTGTTAGTTTTGCTTTTGTTGAAGCAAGCTTCAGTTTTCTTATCAACCACAGTTTTGTTTCGTCCTTTGAGCATGTGTTATTGATGTGTGTATGCCAGTTTGGATTTGAAGCTATAGTGACGCCTAGATAACTGAAATGGTTGACTCGAGTTATATAGTGCCCATCTATTTCGTAATCAAAAGAAAATATATTTTTGGTTTTATTGGAAATTGTAACAAATGAAGTTTTTGCATCATTGATTTCCATTTTGGATAATGTGCACCACTGATTGATAGCGCTTAATGACGAATTTAGTAGTGACTGGTTTTCTTGGTTTGAAATGACAGAATAAATTAAACAATCATCCGAAAAAAGCCGGACTAATATTGGGCGGAACAGATACTTCATTATCATTAACGTAGCATAAAAATAACAAGGGACCCATCACAGACCCCTGAGGGACTCCCGAGGATACACCAAGGAAGTCTCATTTAGCGCCATTTAATTCCACGAAATAGGTCCTGCTAGTTAGATAAGCCTGTATCCACCGTACAACATTCCTGTTTATGCCAAGCTCGAACATAAGTTCATCATGTGGGACACGGTCGAATGCTTTAGACATGTCCAGGCAAACTGCATCCGCTTGATCCCTGTTGTTTATTGGTTTATAAAAATCGTGCACCGTAGACAACCTCCGTCAGAAACCATGCTGATTGGGATTTAGCTTGTTGTTGCCCTCAAGATAGTCGGATAAGCAGTTTGCCAAGACATCCTCAAGCACGCTCGGTCCCTCGTGCGTGCTCTGGACTGAACGCTGTCTCTGGTCTGTACCTGGACTGTACGGCTGGTTGTTCGCGACGCTGTGCTTTTGAAGGCGTTTCTTATTACGAGTGTGGAGGTGCCAACGATCCCGTCTCCCTGGAGCTTCGCACCCGCGCATTGCCTACCGCCTCTGCAATGCCCGAGACCGTCACCAAAACCGCTTCCCCGCTTCCGTCGGCTGTCTTCTGTTCCGGCGCCGCGCGCCAGCGTGACCCGGCCATCTTCAGCGGCACAGATGACACAGATGTAAAGGATTGGTTGGCCTCCTATGAACGTGTAGGCGTATACAATAAGTGGGATGATACCGTCAAGCTCACCTCGTTATCTTTTATTTGAGCGACGTAGCCAATCTCTGGTTTGGAAACCACGAGGCTGACATCTCAAGCTGGGCAGCTCTAAAAACTAGCCTGACAGAAGTCTTTGGCCGTCACGCAGTGCGTAAGCTTCGCGCCGAGCAACGCTTGCGAAGTCGGGCCCAGCAAACCGGTGAAAACTTCACCAGTTATATAGAAGATGTCGTCGACCTCTCCAAGAGTGTCAACCCTGCTATGAGCGAGGCCGACAAGATCAGACATATCATGAAAGGCATTGAGGATGATGCCTTCCAGATGCTCGTCGCTAAAGATCACCAGACTGTCTCCGGTGTCATCAGCTACTGCCAAAGCTTAGATGAGCTGCGCAAACAGTGCCTTTCTACCCGGCGTGCAAGCTTTCCAGTTTGGCTCTTCCAGGGGACGGTACTCTGGACCAACCGTCGCTCCTCCAGCGCATCCAGCAGCTTGTACGTGAGGAACTCGCACGCCCGCTATCTGTCTACCTGCCCGCCTACGCCTGCGCCGTCGCTCACTCCCACCCTACAGCGTGTTATCGAGGAGCAGGTCGCTGAAGTCCTGCCACCTCCTCTCCAGCCACCTCTGATCGCGGCCGATGCCTTGGTGCGGTCGCGGCCCTCACCTGCTGCCCCTGTCTACAGGCCACCTACCCGGCAGTTAGAACCCTAGCGACCTGCAACAACAGCTTACCGTCCGGTCGCCCCCGATCGCAGCCGCAGCCACTCAACCCCTAGCGCACACAAGCCAACCGCCCTATTGCTACGCCTGTGCCGTCGCTGGCCACGTGGCTCGTTTCTGTCGTGGTCGTGCCCACCGTCCCCGCGATTATCGGCGTGAGCCGACGTACGACCTTCCGCCGTCGTCCTCGCCTGCATCACACGAGCCGCCTCCGGATTCTTCTTCTCCCATGTACCATCCCCGCTCCCACCGCCGGCCGTATCCTGCCCGCCGTTCTCGTTCTCCGATGCTCCGCCGCCAACCCGCCGTCCAGGCGGAAAACTAACGGACGCAGTTCCGGAGGCAAGAACTGCGTGGCCAGAGACTCACTCATGACCTGTTTCTGCGCCTGCCAATATTATTACCGTTTTCTTTGAAGGAGTCGCCGTCGAAGCACTTGTTGACACTGGCGCAGCCGTTTCGGTTCTCAGTCACACCCTCTGTCGCAGACTCAAAAACGTGACGACGCCCCTTCCTCCCGTTTCTCTCCGCACGGCCAGCGCTCAGGACATTCGACCGTTAGCCGCCTGCATCCCCGTCTGCTCATCGGGAACGTTTCCTACACAATCGAGTTCATCGTCCTCGCCCGCTCCTCTCACGACGTTATCCTTGGTTGGGACTTCCTGTCCTCACATCACGCCGTTATTGACTGCGCCCGTGCTCAGCTTGACTTGTCGCCCTACAGTGACGCCCTCTTGGACGTAACCGGTGCTGCTGCCGCTACTGTGGTCGTCCCAGAGGACACAGTGCAGCTCTTCAGTGCTGGTGCCTCTTTCTTGTGCTGCTCTCTCAGATGCAACTGTCACTTATACCCCTCTTTACGATGCGCTGACCAGAAGTCTGTTTTGCTGCCTCATGCTGTGCTGACAATTGTTCGTGGCTGCAGCGCTATTTATGTGGCCAAGCCGTTCTCCTGCCCTACCAATTTACTCCGTGGCCAATCGCTTGGTGGCGTCGCCTTTCTCGATCTCGCTTCAGCATACCCCCTCACCGATAGCACGGGCCGCCTTCACGTCAGCGCAATTAGGCCTGTTACCATCACGAATCAGTCATCTGTCGAAATATTTCACCGTTCCGTCGACGCCGCTTTGACGTTTACCCAACGAGACCAGCTTGTAGTCGTTCTGCAGCGTTTTCAAGCTTCGATTGACTACCAGCAACCTTCCTTGGGCCGCAGTACCACCGTTATGCACTGTATTGACACTGCAACCCATGCCCCTTTGCGCCAACGTCCGTACCGCGTGTCAGCCGCTGAGCGCCGCATCATTGACGAGCAGGTGACCGACATGCTCAAGCGTCTAGTGACACAGCCGTCGCACAGCCCGTGGGCATCGCCAGTGGTCGTGGTCAAGAAAAAAGACGGTTCCATCCGGTTCTGCGTGGACTACCGTCGTCTGAATAAGATCACACGCAAGGACGTTTACCCTCTCTCCCGTATCGACGATGCCCTCACTACCTGCAGGGCTTTGAGTTCTTTTCTTCATTGGACTTGCGCTCCGGTTACTGGTAGGTACCGATGGCGGAGGCCGATCGCCAAGAAACTGCATTAGTCACACCAGACGGGCTCTATGAATTTAATGTCATGCCCTTCGGCCTCTGCAATGCACTCGCCACATTCTAGCGCATGATGGACAACATACTGCGAGGGCTCAAATGCACACATGCCTTTGTTATATAGACGACGTTGTAATCTTTTCCGGACTTTTCGTCTTACCTACAACGCCTTGAGACTGTTCTTCACTGCCTGGCCGACGCTGGCCTCCAACTCAAAATGAGAAAGTGCCGCTTCGGAGCTCGGCAGCTCACTATTCTCGGACATGTGTCGAAGGATGGCGTTCTCCCGGACCCGGCCAAGTTGCGAGCTGTGGCTGAATTTCCGAAGCCCACTTCTGTAAAAGACCTCCGCAGCTTCGACGGCCTCTGCTCCTACTTCCGTCGCTTTGTCAGCAATTTCGCCGCTATCATCGACCCCCTGACCAAGCTCCTTTCCAGCCACGACATTTCGGCCTGGTCGCCAGCTTGTGATGAAGCGTTACGACACACCGTCGCCTCCTGACCACTCCACCAAATCTGCGTCACTTCCACCCTCGTTCTGCGACGGAACTCCACACTGATGCCAGCGGCGTCGGCCTCGGTGCAGTACTACCTCAGCGCAAGCAAGGCTTTGACGAAAACTTTGTCGCTTACGCTAGGCGGACACTCACAAAAGCTGAAGCCAACTATTCTGTCAACGAGAAGGAGTGTTTAGCCATCCTTTAGGCGATCGTCAAATTTAGCCCCGATCTGTATGGGCGTCCTTTTGACATTGTCACCGATCACCACGCCCTCTGCTGGTTGTCCTCTTTGAAAGATCCCTCTGGTCGACTGGCGCGCAGGGCTCCGCGAACCCAAGAGTATGAAATTCGCGTTATCTATCATTCCGGCCGCAAACATGCCGATGCTGATGCCCTCTCACGTTCCCCTGTACCATCTGAGACAGTGCTTTGTATATCCGCCCTGCCTTCTTTGACGTTTGAGTCCGCTTATATGGCATCCGAGCAACGCAAAGACCCGTGGATCACTTGCCTCTTAAGTCTCCTATCTGGCCAATCGTCTCGACCTCCTTCCCGTGCTCTCCGTCGTCAGTCCCACCATATGGCCATCCGAGACGAGCTTCTGTACAACCGCAACTATCTCCCGGATGGTCGCAAGTGGCTTCTCGTCATTCCGATACATCTTCGCTCCTTCATTTGCTCTTCCTACCACGATGATCCCCAGTGTGCCCATGCCGGATTCTTGAAGACTCACCCGTCTACGACAGCGGTACTACTGGCGTGGGATGGCCCGTTATGTCCGCCAGTTCGTTCAATCCTGCACCGCATGCCAGCGACGCAAACATCCACCTCGCCGACCCGCCGCTCCTATGCAGCCGCTGCCTTGCCCAGCGTAGCCCTTCGAGCGTGTTGGCATCGACCTCTACGGCCCTCTTCCCAGCACATCAACCGGGAACCGCTGGATCATCGATGCCATCGATCACCTTACACGTTACGCTGAAACATCGCCTTTACCATCCGCTACAGCCCACGACATTGCATCCTTCATTCTCCATCGCATCATTCTTCGCCATGGTGCGCCCAAAGAGCTGCTCAGTGATAGAGGTCCGGCCTTCTTCTCAGAAGTTGTAGAAGCTCTCCTTCAGGAATGCAACGTTGTTCACCGCACCAGCTCCACCTACCATCCCCAGACAAATGGCATGGTTGAGCGTTTTAATCGCACCCTCGGTGACATGCTGGCCATGTATGTTGCCTCCGACCATTGTAACTGGGACCGCGTTCTCCCTTTTGTCACATACGCTTATAACTCCGCTGCTCAAGCCACCACCGGACTCTCTCCGTACTTTCTCCTGTACGGCCTTGAGCCTTCTTGAACAATGGACACCATTCTACCTTACCGCCCTGATGCTTCCGAATTTACAACTCTTTCTGAAGCCGCAACTTATGCCGAAGAATGCCGACAGCTTGCCCGGTCCTTCACTTCTCACGCCCAGCAGCAGCAGAAAGGCACCCGTGATCCCCCTGCACTTCCTCCCGCTTACCTTCCGGACTCTTTGGTCTGGCTCTGAGTACCTTCCTCAGGTCCCGGCCTTTCCGAACTTGTTAGCAAGTACCAGGGACCCTACCGTATTCTTCAGCAGACATCCCCCGTCATTTACCTAATCGAATCCCTTACGCCATCCCCTGATCATCGTCGCCGAGGCCGTGCCATTGTTCCCACGGCCCGCCTCAAACCATACTACGACCCCGCGGTCGTCACATCGCCTTAGGTCGCCAGGATGGCACCCTTTCTTCCGGGGGGAATTGTAAGACTGGCCTTCGGCTTTGGAATCTTCAGAGGCTGGCGCTTAACGAAGACGACGAGAAGCGCCGAACGCTCCGAAGCTCGGACACCGAATGCTCGGTCCCTCGTGCGTGCTCTGGACTGAACGCTGTCCTTGGTCTGTGCCTGGACTGTACGGCTGGTTGTTCGCAGCGGTGTGCTTTTTAAGTCGTTTCTTATTACAAAGTAAATATTTAGCTACCCATGCCGAAAATGTTCTAGAACACTCATTAGGTATAGAATTAGGACCAGAATACTTTTTCGTGTCTAAATTAAGTGGGAGGGAAAATATGCCTTGCTCAGACAAAGTAATATCTGGCATGTCTGACGGCGGTATGCCCTTTTCGCTACTATAATTCTCGGGCGAAGATGTAGGGTTTCTGAACACAGAAGGAAATAAGTATTGCAACTGTGAGCAATTTCCGATTGATCAGTAAAAGCATGACCATCCACTTCAATAAACCTCATTTGTTCATACGAGGGTGACAAGTGACGCCAAAAGGACTGTGGGGAAGTTTTTATAAATTCTGTTAGCCTTTTTGAAAAGTATTGCTCCTTCGCTGTCATCAACCTCTGTTAAAGCATGAAGGAAAGACGCGAAATTTCATTTTGAATATTTTCTCAATTTCTACGTTTTATCGTGCGCTTTAGCTGGATAATTTCACTACTTATCCAGATTCTGCTTTCTGGCAGTTTTAATTCGATGAGGAACGAAATTTTTTAGGCAAAAGTTGGCAATGCGTTTATACTTTGTCCATAATGTGTTGACGTCATCCTGAGCATCAAATGAGTCTAAAGACATTTCCAAATAGCCTAAGACGCTTTCATCCTCAGCTCTTGAAAAATGTTTAACAAAAATAGTCCGCCTTTTTTCACGCTTTGGAGGTCTAAGTTGTTTTAGGGTGACTAAGACAAGCTTATGATCAGTAAGCCCTTCCTGGACAGACACTTCACATTCGGTTCTTTTACTGCTTATAAAAACCAAGTCCAATATTGATTCCATTTTGAGGTTGAGTTGCCCACCGTGAAGCGAGGTTCTCACTCCCGCGTTCACTCTCTCCCGTCGATAGCAAAGAGTGAAAGCCCAAGCGCGTTTTGCCTCCATTGAAACGCTGTTGCCGCGGTCAAGTTAGAACCCTCAGGCTCGGTCAAGTTCGAAAGCCTCAGGGCTTTTCTCCAGGACCCGCTACATGCACGAAATGTTGCTCAAACGAGATTAAAAAAAATTGCGGCTCCAATCCACGCTGCGAAGGTGGTTGGATGGCGGACCTGTAAAATGACACCCAATTACCCATTACGACGTCACTCGAAAATTCACACACGTGGCTTTATAAAGAGTGAAATCAAAGACAAGTGAAATGCGCTTGAGCTGCATGCTACTCCTGATTTGAAAGGAGATGGGTCGTTTGTGGGGGGGGGGGGGGGGGAGCATTCAATTTTCAGCCTGGCGTTTTTGTAGCGAAAGCTACACTACGGAATGATTTTCCCTGTCTTGGCCATCTGCTCCTACTGCGCGAGAACGAGTTCCGCAACAGGTGCGCCGCGCATGCCGTCACAGCTGCGCCGCCGCCAACTCCCACGCCTCGACCCCTCCCCCACTGCGCGTTGATTTGATTTTTTTTCCCGCTAGGGGGCGGACCGACACTCATGTGCTTTGTATGGGCTCCGCGTTCGAGCACCTGTGCAAAGGGAAACATCAGAATACGTCGACTCCGACACAAGGACAAAAAGCAGAAATCAAGTGTACTCACAGAAAGAGTGCTAGGTGCTGGAGGAACAACCTGCATAGACAACTGCTGCCAAACTATGGAGATGCGCGTTGACGCCGCGATTAGCTGTGCGCCTTACTGCGCATGCCTGTGGGGTCGAATGAATACGGGAGGCCATACGCTAGGCCGTCAGTTGCAAGCCATGAAAGAAGAGAAGCCTTACTCGTTGCGGCAGCAACTTAGGCTTCAGGAAATGAGCTCGACGGACCCCGAAGTCGTTGCTTGGTGTAAGACTAGCCGGGAGCGTCAGAAGGAGGTCCAACGAGCCAAGAGAGCGGCGGAGACTCCAGAGGAGCATGAGATTCTCTCGTTCATCTCTTCTCCTAGTGCGCATGAGCTCCGCGATTGTCGCCAGATTTTCGTAGCGAGCAGTCACCAACAGTCGCAATTTTCATGCCGTGGACTCTCGGACACTACCCCGGACCTGGTTTTGGGAGCGGGGAGAGCCAGGCGAGCCAATTTCTCTTTGTTTCCACCGTTTTTCGCCTGGCCACATTGACTCGGGCCGCTAAGCCTAAAAGGTGCCGCTCCGGCGGTGCCTAGGCCACGCTCCGACCCTGCCTTACGTCATGGAGGGTCTCGACATAACCGGTGAACAGCTGTCTGACAGAACGTGGAGAGCGCTAGCTATGCAAAAGTAGTACCGTCGTCAATCGAATTAAACGGAGCAACGCGAAACGGCGCCGACAATGACTGAGAACCACGCCGGGTTGCAACAGCTACCACGTGGCAGACCGCTACCGGAACAAAGGAAGAAGCCTTTCCCCCGCCTACCGGCCGAAGGCTTCAGTCTCTCAGACCCCAAGGTCAACTCAACCTATGTGACATCGGTTCAGCAAGGCTGGCAGAGGTCATCTGTGCAGCCGCCCAACTCGACCCAAATGATGCCCTCGATACTGACTTGGTGAGGGTACACCCGTTCAAAAACACAGTCACGATGAGCTTCCCTGAACCAGTAACGGCCGCCGCCTACGCTAGAATGCAGGAACTCATGATTGAAGACACACGGATCAAGGTCGCTGTCAATGCCCCAGCACCAGACAAATCCATCAGAGGCGTGATCTACTAAGCATACAGATACAAGGCGGACTTGGACACCTTTAATGAGCTGAAAACTCATAACCCTGACCTGCCCATCACGACGGCGCGGCGTTTGGGCCAGACACGCCACTTCATGATCACCTTTGCCAACACCACACTCCCCCGGTACGTCCGATATCTGAACTTCACATTCAAGGTCTTCCCATTTAGAAGCAGACCGGAGGTGTGTTTTAATTGCCGCAAACGGGGCTGGTCCCCGCCAACCCTTTCACCTGGCTCACGATGCAGTCAAATTCGTAGCCACATTGACGGCTGGCAGAACGCGCTCATTACAAACAATTTTCCCGAGCTGCAAATTCCTCTCACATTAATTTCGACCAGCGTGTGCTCGCACCCGCCCTGCAAACGTGACATGTTGAGTTGTCGCCACGTTGTTGCGGACGAGCACAGCCGTTCCGTTCTCCGTTCCATTGGTAAATCTTGGTGGTGTCCCTTCCGGTCTTCTTCTTCTGCTTCTTAGCTTCTGCATCATTCTTTCCGGACGTCTTGAGTTGATTGCGCCTTTTCGCGATCGCGTCTGATTTTTTTCGGCCCGCTCCTTTTTCAGGGAAACGAAGCGGTTCCTCACCGATGTAGAGGCTACTTTTGGCGCTAGGCGCTTGCACCTCACCGATGGCGTGTAAGGCTGACTCTCGACAGCTTCGAGTCGGGCGTCCATTTTGCCTAGCATTTCGTTAATTTGGGAAATTGCGGCTACAATGGCCGTCAGCTCTCCTTCTCGCGGGATCTGTGTCTCTGCCGTGGTCGCGGTCTGTACGGTCGCCGCTTCCTCTCCGCTCTCGGGGCTATCATCGGCGTCCATCGCCTCTTGATTACTTGATGCACGTTGCGTGGCCCCAGCCTCTCCCGCCACCCGCCCTAGGCGGGGCGAGGGATGGTCCCTCCGCGGCACCATGCGCAAGCCTGCGGCGTTATTTCCCGCCATGCTGTTGTTTTGGGGTCTTTCATTTGCCGAGCTGCCGTTACTGGCCAGCGTTTCCATCTTATTCATAAGCACCCGTATTTGGGCGTTCTGATCCTGGATCTGAGCTTTTTGGCGTTCTATGATCCTCTTAAGCTCTATCACTTCGCTGTTGTCCTTTTGCGGATTCGCTTGTGAGTTAAGGGGCTGGGAGCGGGTGAGGGGTGGGAATTCGGTGTCGCTGGTTCGAGCTACGGGAGACCCGTTGGTCCAGCCCACCTTTTTCTCGGCGATCGCTCGGCGTCCGGTTGACTCGCTCCGGGACCTCAAACTGTCCCCGGAACTCGAACTGGCCCGGAAGCGCGAGCGGCGGTTGCCGCCACCGATGCCGCACCCGGATGGTGTCTTCGATCGGGAGCGACTCTGGCGGCCGTTTCCGCCTTTGTTGTTGCTGCTGCGGCCTGGCGTGTGTGACCGGCCGGTTGTTTGGAGGCGCTACGGCGGGGTTCGCCTACAGGACCTCTCTTGTCTCGGTTCCTTCTCCCGGCGACTTCTCCCAGCGTGTTCGAAGGATCCGGGCACACGTCCATTCTGTGACCCACACTACCGCACGCATAGCATACGTCGATTGGTTTTCTGTGCAACGTGCACTCCGTAAGCAGGTTATCGCATCTCACGTAATTGGGTACTTTATGTCCTTCGAAGGCAATGACGAATTATCGGGTCTTAGCGATTCACTTTGCCTTTAGGGCCCCTGGGTTATGCTTGTGCACAAATTGTCCTGAATCTTCTGGGCGCCGTATCCTCGAGCGGGATGCAACTTATGACGCCCTTTACCGTGCCGTGGGGGCCGCTTCGTAGGTACTTCGTGCGCTGTGCCGCGTATGCCGATCCTTCCTGCTGCAGCGTATCGGTCGGCGTGCTCTCTCTTGGAGGTACTCACTCCGACGATATTCTGCTGGAGGTTGGGGCACACGACGTCCTCACTTGCTTCATTGGCGGGGTTCTGTGCCGCCGTCGCAATTGCACGACTTAGTTCAACGTGGGTCACGTCGCTCACGTGGAGCTCGCCTCGTGGTCGTAACACGATCTTCATGTCGCTGCGTGGCAAGTCTGGCATGCGCGCGCCCTTCAACAATTTGCCCTTGTTTACACGTTTCGCCCTTGAGTGACGTGTGTCGCTGCCAGTGGCGACACCGCCGAGGTTGTTGCTCTGGCTGTTGTTGTCTAGCTGTTGCTCTGGCTGTTGTTGTCCGAGGTTGTTGTCTGGCCTTGGCGCCATCTTGGCTCGTTTGAAGTACGGGATTTAGGCCTAGCTTGCCCATGGCTTTGTGCCGGACTCTCTTACCGGCTGTATTCCAGCTTTGCGATCTTGTGCACTGGTCCGGCGAAATTTCGATGCTGTCCAGCTCTACACGCATAGCGGTAGTCATCTTAGGCCAATGCTCACTTGCGTAATCACCGATGGTTCGATGTTCCGCTGGCGGCTTCACTGAAGCTCGGGCTAGGCCTACCGTAACCCCGGCCAAGGCCGAGGTCGACGTTAGGCCCAGCGGCGGACGCTCCTCTCAGCACACAAAAGTCTTCTAAATTCTTCAAAAGCAGTCCCCTACCTTGGAATTGAGGTTCCCGGTGGTCCACACAACTTCATGCATGCGGTCGATGCACTTTCATTAACGTGCGACTAAAAAAACGGCTGTTCAAAGAAAAAACACGGAGCCCAGGTGAGATGCGTGCGCTCGCTCCGCCGGACGCTGGCGTTCCCGAGGACAGGGAAAGGCTTTCGCATTTCCGCTCTTAGGCAGACAAGAAATTAGTTGTTGGGGAAAGGAAATGGCGCAGTAACTGTCTCACATCTCGGCGGACACCTGAACCGCGCCGTAAGGGAAGGGATGGAGGGAGTGATTGTTGAAAGGAAGAGTGAGGTGCCGTAGTGGAGTAGTAGAAGTGGTGTAATAAAATATCAAAAAGGAAGGATAAGATTTTCGCTAGCCCCGGCATCTGCCTTCGATAATGAAGCACCTGAGCTGGGGCAGAGGAAATAAATAGCAGGCAGAACGGAGAAATTGAATTAAATAGGTGAGGGAGCAGGGAGGGAGGATAGAGGGAGAACTCCGGAAAAATTTTGATCGCCTGGGGATCTTTAACGTGCACTGACATCGCCCCGCACTGCTCCAGGTCCCCCATTACATTCACCGCGAACTAGTTATTAAACCACTCCCCAAAAACATGCACGCCACCTACCACGAACCCCGCCGCAGAGCTCGCGCTCGAGCGCTCCACAGACACTATGGCACGGGACTGTGCAGTGTGGGTGGATGCCGCATGCACAGGCGAGGACGCGCTTGTAGCCATCACGAACCCCTCCCACCAACCAATTACCACCCTTCACATATCCCCTACTGCCACTTCGGAGGAGACTGAAGAGGCCGCCACTGCCCCAGCCATCAGGCGCACGGACGCCCGGTGTATACTGTAAGACTCTAAAACTGCCATACTAAATTTTGCTCGCGGGAGAGTTCACCTCCTTGCAATTCGCATACTGAACTCCCTCGCCGCACACCCGCCCCGCCACATGGAGCTCATATGGGTGCCTGCCTACTCCGGGAATTCCGGAAATGAGGCTGCCAACGCTATAGCCCGAGGTTCTGATAACCGGGCACCGGCGGCCTCCGATCGGGGGTACTCACGGGAGCGCATGCATTGCTTCAGTGAACTGACGCAGGCCTGCAAAGCCGAGCGTCGGCTGTACCCCCCACCCCATCCCTCCCTCGACAATTATCATCAGAATCTTTGGAGGCGGCTCCAAACACGCACCTTACTCTCCCCTTATATACGCTCGCGCTATCACCAAGTCTACACAAACCTTTCCTGTACTCTCTGCCACCACCCCAAAGCCACTGTCGACCATATCCTTTTCCTCTGCCCGGCGGATCTTTGCCCGCGGGGCCTGGAGCACCTCACCCCTTGGGAGGCTTGGGAGACCCTTCTGCGCTCCGATGACCTGGCCAAGCAAGCCATCGCCGTAAGCCGGGCTGCCAGCGTCATGAGCCTCCGGGACAAGAACGTTTGAATGCAGTGGGACCGTGCAGGTGCCCAAGGACCTGCGTGTCTTAAACTCCCTTGTTTTATATAGTTTTCTCCACCACCAGCATAGTATACGGGTGCCTTTGCGTTTCGCGCACATCGAAACGCGGCCGCCGCGGTATGGTTCGAGGGTGGGTACTCCGGCTCAGTAGTTGAGAGCCCTAACCACTGAGCCATCGCGGCGGGACAAACTGAAGTGCAGTCCTGTAATTTTTTATGTGTCACGTTTCCTTGTTGCGTGCATAAAATATCTGTCAGACCCTGCAATTCTGGACAAAAGAATTTTTGAGCGCGAAGCCGCTTATAAACAGAATTTTTTCAAATCTTGTAAAAAAATTAATTTATCCGCAGATCAGCCGACGGTACTCTATATTTTTTTCTATTCACAATTTTACTGTCGTTAAAAGCGTTCCCCATTGGTTTCTATGGCATTCTTAATTTTTCTATGCGATCGCTGGAAACATTTAGAAGAAAGATTTATCTATATTCCACAGTAATGAACCATTACCTTCATTATTTCAATAGCAGTGTCCTATCATTTTCGAATTATCAAAATATTTGCCGGAGAAAGCTGGACTTTAAATTTATTTGGGTCAGCACTACCATCCTCGTTGCATGCGTTCGCCGGACCGACCTTACCTGCCGGTTATGTCACAAATCACAATGAGCTTTCGCTGAATAATGCGCTAAGCCGGTAAGCTTAGCACCACTAATTTGTTTTTGTTTACGTGTGTACAGAAGCCTATGTTCTGTGTTTTTGCTGTTTCAGTGTTAAGTGAAATCGTCCTGTTAATGTCGAATGTAGAAATACACTTTCCTAAGCGCGAAATCGTTGCATGCGATACGGCATTATTGTTTTTAACGTGTATTCCTACACGTGTTTTCAGCGCCGTTTAGAATCCGCAGCGCCGCCGTCTAGTGTCTGAATTAGCTGTGGATCAATATCAAATTGGTAACAGACGGTCCTCTTTTCTACCCATTGTAACTGGAGTGCCACAGGGCAGAATTTTTGGGCCGTTTCTTTTTAATGTTGACATTAATGATACCTTGAGGACTAGGTTCGGAGGCTAAGTTTATTATTTATGCCGAGGACAGCAGCATTCTCTTATCTGGTCCAGATGAAAACACTTTTGCAACATTGTGCAATGACACGCTCAATTGATAGTTCTTCTGGTCCAAAAGCAACCAATTGAAGATTCATCTAAATTGAATAAAATTGAGAAATCCAATACCTACCCCCTCTCAGCTCTTCCTCACGGCAAGGCTGATGTGACATAAAACCTTAGAGGCAACCTTTAAATTCAATTTCAATTTCTTTATTTTCAGAAACCGCTGATGGGTCACCTGGGCTAAAAGCTGTCATGTCGGCTTGACAAAACACAGGGTCCTATTCACAACAAGGCAGGGCATACAACACAGGGTATTGTAAGTAAATATAGATGGTCTATGGTTTATAGGGGTTTAACGTCCCAAAACGACTGAGGCTATGAGGGACGCCGTAGTGGAGGGCTCCGAGTAATTTCGGCCATCTGGGGTTCTTAACGTGCACTGACATCGCACAGTACACGGGCTTCTTGAATTAGTATTTCCGTGTAGGGTGTTGCGCTGCGTACTTTACGACTTGCAAGAATGCGAAAGCATGGTTTTTATTTTTATTTGCTTTTTATTTTGTTCATTTTTACTTTCCTTCTTTATTTCTTTCCAATGACACATCTACTGCACAGTGGTAAGACAACGCATGTACTAAATTCATTTTTGTTCGCCAACAAGCAGCGTGGTTTTGTTGCGTGTAGGTTGCGTGGTGCTGTCCTCGCAGTCTGAAGGTCCTGGTTTGAATGGTGACATGTGGGATTTTTCGTGACCGCTTTTGCGGTCAACGACGCCGGACTTCGTTGCCGAGCTACTTAAGGCTTTCGCATTAAGAGCTATCACAAATGAGGAGTATGAGCGTGGGCACTACAAGCTTGTGCCAACGCGGACAAGAGCATGTGCGAGGACGATTACGATCGAGTGCTTCACGAAACAGAGAAAGCATCTAAAAGAGGCCGTGTTACATAAGGAACGTTTAAGAACCTCGTCTCCTTACATGGCTCTTAAGCGCCGAGGCGAAGAAAAGTTCCGGGTAAGGGGGGGGGGGGGGGGAGAAATGGTACATGGAGAGAACAGAGTGAGAGAAATGCTAGCACTTTTCTGGGAAGCATTCTTCGTTTTTCGTTTGTGGAATGGAAAGGCGAATTTTCACTCGAATAAAGCGGGACAGCCATCAGTACAGTACATCCTTCCAAGCCAAAGCGAAGGAATTCTTCACACTCCCGGGATCAGCGACTTAGGCCTGATTACTTCGTTCGCCAATAAGGCGAATGCAAGAGACGAGAAACCCCCGCAAAAGGTACAGCACATATCGATGTCAATACATCGACCTATAGGCAGAGTTTTAGACATTCTTTACTCACACATGAAATGCGACAACAGAGGAACATCATATCACGTCTGCCACGACTAACGTGCTGTAGACGCAAGTGTCTTGGGCCGTGCAACGAAGGTTCCTGCTGAATGTAATGCGCTGGTCTGAAGCGCTTCTTGTCATAGATGTTTCTGCTACCTACCATTGGCGTCACTAAAGTCAGTGACATTCAGTCAGGTGGCCCATTGTGTGCACCCCCCCTCCCCAGCTTGATCTCCAGCTTCATTATGAAGATGGCTCAGAGCCATATCCCTTATACTTCACTAAAACATCACACGATCAACCGGGCCGTTCAATATATTGATCTGGTTGCATTTTTTTCTGGGGGGAGGGGAGGGGGCGGGGTCTGAGCTACGAGCTCACGACATTTTTCTTAATCGAACACTAACGAAACAGAAATGGAATTGAACTGGCTATTGGGGAAAGGAAATGGCGCAGTATCTGCCACATATCGGCGGACACCTGAGCTGCACCATAAGGAAAGAGGCAAAGGAGGGACTAAGAGAAGAAAGGAAGAAAGGGGTGCCGTAGTGGAAGGCTCCGGAATAATTTCGATCACCTAGAATTATTTAACGTGCACGGACATCGCTCAGCACAAGCGCGCATTTGCGTTTCGCCTCCATCGAAACAACGCCGCCGCGGTCGGGTTCGAACCCGGGTACTCCGGATCAGTAGCCGAGCGGCCCTAACCACTGAGACAACGCGGCGGGAAACAGAAACAGAGGAAGCGTTTTGTGACAAGGTTGAATGTCTGTAGTGGAAACATGAAAAGTAACAGAGGAAATAAATTGCCAGTAAAATGAACCAGCTCTCCGCAGATCTCAAAACGCACTTATCACAACTCTCAGAAGCCCGCGCAAAACGCGCGAAAATGAGAATGAAGAGCGTACGAATAAAACGGCTTGAACATGGACCACACCGAAAAGAAGCCCGGAAACCCGTCCGTGTTGTTGCACCGAAGGGCTGTCCTTTCTCGTGACATGTAAGGAGAAGGGGGGGGGGGGGGTACCACTCCCTCTGCATGGCTTGGCAATAAGTGTTTTCACCTTCGCCACCATTGCTTCGAATAAATCATCAACTGGCCAACACCAAAACGCTGTTAGGCATGAGCGCTGCATTAAACCAGACCTCTTAGAGCAAAGAACTCTACTCCCCCCATGCTGAGCCTGAAGGTCATCTGGCTCTTGGATTTGACCTCTAACAGAAGGTGCGCCGCACATGCAAAATCGCGCGTGGCAGGTGCCTTAATCTTCTTCTTCGACGCCATAGCTGCGCGCTTGGCAGTCGCGTCTGCCGCTGCGCCGAACGCCGCTCTGGACGCTCGGTCTTGCACTTGCGGCACATGGTGTACCACATGATTTGCTCGCGCTGGAGTCTTGAAACACTACAGGCGAACCAAAGCTAAACCGTCTCTAACCATACTTAGCAGAGTTTTCGCTCTGTATATCTTTGCTCACGTGAGTTGAGCCACAGCCACTTTTTTCACCCAATGTGGCATTGGTACCCCTTTGATCGAGGCAAAGACGTCCTGGCTACCAAGCACGTCAATTCAACAGACACGATCCATGCAATCAAATGCTTCCTCTTGCTCAGCGCTACACCAGGAGGCTCTTGCTGCATATAATATAGCCGAAGCAGCCTTATAAGTTGCAGTTGGAAACGGGGCTTATCAACATATTAATTGGGTAATTCTTTTTTTCTCCACTTGTATCTCTATGCCTTGAAACTGCGCTATTTCTTCGCTTAGCGGGCCTTCTTTTTCGCGGCACTTGGTCGCGATGATCGCCGCAGTAGGTCGCCGCGGTCGTCGCAGTTGGTGTGTGAGTAAAGAAAGCCTAAAATAGTTCGGATAGCGCTATGTATAAACGTCGATCTGCACTGTATCTTTTAGGAGAGTTTCTTGTCTCCTGCCTTCGCCTTATTTGAGAATGGAGCGAAAGGGCCGAAGTCGCTGATACCAGGAGTTTGGTGAATTCTCGAGTTTCGGCTTTGTAGGATGTACTCCAATGATTGACGTTCCGCTGTTTTCGGGGCGAAAATTCACCTTTCCACTCCAGATGTGTGAAATGTTAAATGCTTCCCCGAGAAGAGGAAGCAGTGTCGCTTTCTATATGGTCCTCATCTGCCCTTTCGTTTGCGCCCACCTGTGTGTTTTATTTTTCGGATAGGAGTGTTACAAAAAACAGTCAGAATGTTTAAGAACCACGTGGCGAGAGCAGTTCATTTGATATTCGGAAACTTTTTCCACCGCTTAACCTCAGTAACTCCCGCGCCCATTGTCATGGGTGAGAGGCGCAAGGATACTTGCAATCCGGGATGGGAGACAATCGGAAACTGGATTACAATTCCTTTGTACAGATCGATAAGTTACAGATCAAGCAGAATCATTCCGCCCAGTGCATCAGAATCTAGAGCGCCTTAGATGACTGGGTGAGTTGAAATTTTCTGCTCAGGATGTAGTATGTCATTGCGGTTATTTTCTGACTAAAGAAGAGGGGGAGTAATTCTGAACAGAAGGAAAAATCAGTATTGAGTACATCCTGCACCTGTATAACAAAGGCACCGACCACAGCCAGGAACTACAGGATGGCGGTTTTAGGGAAGGGCATTAAAGCAGTGGACAGGGTGACAGAACAGGGAGAAAGACGCAGTGTTCCAGGTTTACGCAGGGGGTGGGGTAGTTGAGAAACGAAAGGTAAGTGTGAAGTCTAGAAGCAACAGCCGGGCAGGTTAAAAGAAGGTATTTCAATAGCGAAGAATGTGCGTCCAGGCGGCTCTAGGACTCGTCACCCACGTGAGCTCTCAGTCATTGTTCTCGACGTCAAAGTGATCTACAAACACAAATTAAGGCAAAATTTAGGACGATTAAAACTTCCTCCAAATTTTTCATTCGACCTCATCGATTTATAAATAAGCGGCGTTTTAGACCTTTGCGAGGGCTCAGATATTCGGCCGCTAACTATTTTCGTTTTCAAAAGCTCTTCTGATGCTCCGCAGCCGTTGGGGAACTTAGGCCATAGGGTAATACAAAGACGTATGTTGAAAGCCAGGCTTAATATTACGTCAGGGCAGGTAAGCTGTGGTGTGACGAGCGCATGTGTTTTTCTGGTGTTTTCTGTCCTTGACTTTGAAAATCTCACTGGGCCTAGTGGTCGTTTGGGCGCATCAGAAAGTACAGACACAGCTTGATATAAATCTACAGGCACTTCTATTTTTAATGGCATACCTTTAAGGCACCCGTTTTGCAGAAAATCTGGCGGTGGCGTTGTGAGCGAAAAAGCAGGTGGTGTACCTGTCAAATAGGTCACGTAATCTTATGATGTCATCTCAGCCTACTAACCATGCCACGTGGCAACTTGCCCACTGGATTCTGAGCAAGCTGCTCACCGCGGCAGGTGGCAATTAAATAATGATCGGTCTCAAGGCGTTGCTCGGTTTCACAAGGCCCATTGGTGGCAGTGTTTGAAACAGCCACCCGATGGGTTAGTGGCGCATAGCTTAACCGCTGCACCTCTGCGCCAGGAGTGCTATGAGGACTCCAAGCGATCTATGAATGTAAAGTCCACGTCTTTTCGCGCTGTTTTCTAAAAATGGATCGAAACCAACTCGCCGCCGCCGTTCCACAGCTATCTCCTCTCTGGCAGCGCTCAATAAATGCGGCCGTGGTCGCCTTCCTGGGCGACCTCCACATTGTGATAGCCGTCGATCCGCATCTTCTTTCTTAGCTTCGTTCCTGGATGGCGGGCTGGCTGTACATAGCCTTCGACCTGCGGCTCCGGCCTCAGAGCGTCGGCGGGTGGTACGCTCAGTTCGAGGCTGCGCTGTACCTGAACAGCATCATCATACAGCCGTTCAAATACGCAGTCCTTCGCGATACTCTCCCGTCCGACCTGCTGCGCCGACCTTATGACGAGCTGCGCGCGGCTGTCTTGGCGAACTTCGGCGCCTTCTACGTCCCGCTGCCGCTCTACGACGCTGCAGACTCGCTTTCGCCACCACCAACAGTTGGCCCAGCACCAGTTTCGCTCTCTCCTACGCAGCTTTCGTCAGAACCCTGCCCGCCTCTGCAGCCCCAGGCCGCTTCCCCGCCGCTTCTGCCCAGCATCTCCGGCCCAGCCGCCCCTCTCCACGGCACACCAGGTAGGCTCAACACGAGCTTGTCTGCAAGTCCTGCTCCCGCAAGTGTCCTCTGCGCTTCTTTGGACCTGCCTGCTTGCGCTCTTTCGTGTCAGCCCGCGACCACATCCAACCAGTCCTCTCCACACCGCCCTACAGTGACGTTGTCACCACCGCCTCCTGTCTACAAGGCACACGTCTGCAGCAGCACGCGTGCCGCGGTTCTCGGCATCTCCGTCTGCCTCATCACAGCAGCCAACACCTCTACAGGCCTCTGCAACGATGTCGACGCCGCGACCAGCTGATGCTAACGAGATCACAGCAAAGCACAGGACTGCTAGCCATACCCCCAGCCCCTCCAAAGGTCCGCAAAGCTCTAAAGGTCACATGAACCCGGATGAGAAGGCCAAACCAGTGATAGCAGTACCAAGCATGGTGATTGTCACCCGCCATAAATTGCCTAAAAAGGATTCTGAACCGGTCTCAGTGGCCGTACTCCAGCCAAACCAGGCCTCTGATATGGGTTCTTCTTGCTCCCCAGTGGAGCTAGAACCTTCAAAGACGCCTGACATCACTGGCTCGGTCGCCGCCAAACGTGCGTTCAACGGGAACCCACCGCACACAACCTCTCACCCACAGCAGGTTCAGGTTACAACAATGCTGCAGGTTCATCAACCACCGTCTAGCAAGCTACCTAGGCTCTCCAGGCCAGCGGACTTGCAGCCGTTGCTACCACAGTGCGGAGGCCGCCTCCAATTTCCGCTACCTCGCCGGCATCCCCCTTCATTGTCGGCTCTGAGCTTGTGGCACGGACCCCACAGGTGCGGCCGCCCGCCCCGTGCAATTCACTTATAGTCCACGGCTGCCTGTGAGCGTGTCCCAGCAGCCATACGCATTCCGTCTGGCTCCTCGTTGCGCCTCTCGCAGCCGGCCGCCTGGGTAACGGGCAGCTCGGCCTGGCAAAAGTTGCGCGACTCGCGACCCGCAATACACCTACCTACCTCTGCTGAACCGTCCATCAAGCGCCTGCCGATAATTGCTGCACCACAAACGCCGCCATTGGGTCCACTTAGAAGGCTGACCCACATCCCTCACCTGCCACTACGTGTCCCTCGACGCCCACCGAAAGCTCGGCCGCACCGCCACAGCCAGAGTCGCCTGCCTGAGCCTCGCATTCGGACCCCATACTCCCTGCACGATTCTTCACATACCGGCTTCACGTACCGACTAATCGTCTAGAGGGGGAGCCTTGTAGCGACCTGCGCGGCCGGCAGTGGCGAAATTTCGAAGAGGACGAAGTGTTCCCGGCACGCGCCGGGGAACACTCGGGACCTTGGCCAGGGCCGGATGCTGCCGCCGCCGCTCCACAGCTGTCTCCTGTCCGGCAGCCCTCATTAAATGTGGCCGTGGTCGCCTTACTGGGCAACCTTCACAGTCCCTTCCCCTTCTCACAGAAACAACGCGGCGATAAAGAAAATACAGCAAGACAATAAAAAAGTAATAAGAAATATGATTTTGTTTGTGGGGTCAATGCGAGTCAGGCTATGAGAAAGGCCGTAGTGGAGGGCTCCGAATAATTTCGACCGCGTCGGGTCCTTAACGTGCACTGACATCGCACAGTACATGGGCCTCCATCGAAATGCGACCACCGCGGCCAAGATCCAACATGTGTCATTCAAGTCAGTAGCCAAGACATATACGGGACGCATGGAATGCCGACAATACACTTTACGAGATGCGACCGTCAAAAATGCATGCCTTGAATGGCGACGCCTAGAGCTGGGGGAAAGGCAGTTTCGCGTCAGCGGCTCTCTGTGCACGAGAATGAACGGCAGCGACAGGTGGTCGCCATTTGCCATCACGAAGACTCACAAGGCGCACTGCATTGGAAGCTATGTTCTCGTACGCAACATGTACGACACAAAGGCCTGAATAACGTGCGACTTTCGTTTTATGCGTACGATGCGCAGCTGGCGCGACCTCATGTCTCCTGCGATGACTTCGTTGGTGCGGATGATGACGCCAGCATTCGAAAGCCACACGCTGCGAAAAATAATAGTACGCGAAGTACGACAGCTCTAGCACTGCTAGGAATCTGATGAGGACGTGACAAGAAGGCCGACCTACCGAACGGAGAACGGTCCGACGACAAGTTCGTCCCCGGCCTCGCCACCGCCTACTACCCCGCGGCCCAACGGCTGGAAGATAGCCTTGAGCAGACATCGAGGAAGGAAGCTTCGCAAAGCAGCCCGGACTGAAACCAACAGCCAAGTGCAGGGCAGCACCGACCCCCAGGACCCCCTACCAAATCACAAACATCCTACGCCAAAGAAACGCGGCCTTCGAGTCCGCCTCCCGCCTCTACCGCAAACGGACATCAAAATCGTGATTCGATCTCGCCGAGGACTCACTTCAAAGAACTTCTCAAATCTCGATCTTGCCCAAGCAGTAAGCAACGCCTGTCCAGAACCGCAGCAGGTGGAAGGAAGGTACCTCCTCCGCCCCCACTACGGATCAAATATCCTCGTAGCGAGCACTCCGCACGCAGAAGTTGCCAACGAACTTCTACAAATCAAGACACTGTCCCTTGGAGACCTCACTCATGACGTGAACGCCTACATACTTTTCACAGAGCACGACAGACGGTGAGTAATCGACGGAATTCCGGACCACGTGACACTGGAAGCTCTCCCGACGAGCCTATATATCCGCTCACGCGGGACCACCGTACTCAACGTACGACGCATGGGCAAAACATCGTCAATGCTGATCACTTTCAACGGCCCGACCACCCTCAAAGTTGTGTACTTCAAGAGCGCGGAGTTTCGTTGCCATCTGTACCGCCCAGCACGAAATTCTGCTATGTGTGCATGCAGCCGGGTCATCGCTCTGATGTGTGCCGCACACCAGACCTGGCGGCTTGCAGGAAATGCGGGGCCCAAAATCCTCCTGACGGACATCAGTGCCTGCCGAAGTGTGCTCTGTGCGGAGGAACACACGAAACCGGCAGATAGTTGTGCCCCAATCAGTCCAAACCACTCCAGCAAAAGCCACCATGCGTCCGATCCTCCACCCCACCCATCAAGGAACAACGCCGGTCCAGGCAAGACAACCAGGCCCGAACTCGGACGCCGCGCTGGTTCAGCACGGACGACGAGTCATCCAGCCAAAGCTGCAAAAGTAGGAGCAGATCGAGATCCGTCTCCACCAACCGGTCAACCTCTCCTCCCCATGCACCCAAGCTAAAAAAGGAAATTAGCCGGCCACACCAGGGGCTAGCCAAGGCCACGGACAAAAAGGTGAGCTGGGCAGAGCTCGTTAAGAACTCTCCCACTCTTCCTTCGAACACACCCACTTCACCCAAATACTCAGACTGTGCAAAAATGGCACACACTATCGACAAGCTACGATCCCAGGTAGCGGAGCTAGCCCGCAAGTGCACTCCTCTCACCACCCCCCACGTTCAACCTCCCCCACCTCCCGCGCCCCGGGACCTTGAGACTTCCTCCAAACCACTGCTACCACCAGTGGCGACACCCACTCCCACACCTCGCCAACCGACAACCACCCCCTCCCCAACACATATGAAGAAATAGAGGGACGTCTCTTGAATAGCATTATGAACAACAAAAACCCGCTTCTCACAACATTCACCTCCCAGCTCTCAGCCCAAATCGCACAAATAGGCGCGCGCCTGGACGCACATGACGCCCAATTTGTTACCCTACAAGCACTGATAAACACCAAAGCCCCTAGCAGAAAACGTGTTACCAGCTCTGACAACCCTCGAGCAAAAACCTACCGGTCCGCGACCGCGGCGGTCGCTATGAGTAGCGACAACGAATCTGTCAGGAGCTTTACCAGCCACCAGGATGGCTCCGCTCTCTAAATCAGGCACTCCTGACCGCCCAGAGATCTGGCAATAGAATTGCCGAAGTTTCAGGAGAAAACAAAGCCTATTGAAACAATACATCAATGTACCCCCATTCAACCCGATATAATCTGCCTGCAAGAGGTAGGAGCCGACCCGGCGCCGACTCTCCCAGGATATCACACAGTCCACAACGCGAGCTCACCAAAAGTTGCCACCCTTATTTCTAAGGACGTCACGGTGGTCGAACACTCCTTGAGAGAACAGGAGATACACTACAACATGATCGAGGTCATTCCCAACAACAGGGGCCGCAAGAGCCCCTTCGTTCTGAACGTGTATCACCCCCCACGAGCAATCAAGGCCGATTTCTCTGACATACTTCAAGTGGCAGATCAGCTAGCTGTTTCGCATCAGCTTATCGAACTCGGTGACTTTAACGCCTCCCACAGGGAACGGGGCTACAAAACGAACTCGCTGCGTGGTCTGAGCGTGGTACGAGCTCGGGATGCCCTGGGCCTGGAAATACTGATCCTTTATACCCCACCCGCGAAGGAAACAGCGTCACGCGCGATTCATGCCCTAACCTTACAATCGTCGAGAACATCCATAACGCTACGTGGACAAATCTCGGAGAGAGCTTAGGTAGCGACCACTACATCGTAAGCACGTCTATCACCTCCGCAAACATTCGTCGCTCCCTCGGAACAGCCAAAATCACGGACTGGACTAAATACCGTGCACAGCCCGTTCCGGAAGACCCCATTCAATCAATCAGTGAATGGAGTGAACAGATTCGGAAAGCACACAAGGAGGCCACCACCGAAGTACAATGCACACCCGATAATCCGGCGGTCGATCGTCACATTCTGAAGTTGTGACAGACCCGACGGACTCTGGTTCGCAGATGGAAACGCCAACGCCTCGATCGTCCCTTGAGACTCCGCATATCACAGATCACGGCAGAAGCACAAGAGTATGCACAACACCTCTCTCAACAGAATTGGCAGGAATTTTGCGAGTCACTACGCGGCACGCTGGGGACCTCCCGCACCGGACCTCCCGCACCTGGGCGATCCTCCGCAGCCTCGTCGATCCGGAAACATCGCGGTCTGCCACTAACCGTACACTCAAGAAAATCGCCCATCTGTACCCCTGAGACGACGCGGCCCTCCTCACCGCCCTCAAAACCAAATACATCGGCACCCCCCATCCTCCCAGCACAATCTCGTACACGGGAGGCCCAAATGAGAGGCTGGACGCCCTCATCACCACTGCCGAGGTTTACGCCGCGGCTCGATCTGCCACACGCAACGCGGCAGCTGGCGCGGACAAGATCTCAAATGAGATGATTCGAAACCTGGGCAAGTCGAAGATCGAGGTCCTCACTACCTACACAAATGACACCCTATGGGAGGCGGGAGAACTCCCTGCAGAGTGGAAACACTCCGAAATCGTGACTATCCCAAAACCAGGCAAAACACCAAGCCTGGAAGCATTACGACCCATCTCCCTCACCTCTTGCCTGGGCAAACTATACGAGCGCGTTATCCAGACCCGCCTCCAAAACGACATAAATGACAACAACCTCTTTCCACCGACTATGATCGGCTTCAGGAAAGGTCTTTCTACACAAGACGCTTTCCTCCTTCTCAAGAAAAAAGTTCTTAGTAACATCCCAAGAGGCGGCGAGCACCTAATTATGGCACTTGATCTGAAAGGCGCTTTTGACAACGTTTCTCACGACGTCATCTTGAAAGAGCTCAACGCCCTCGATTGCGGACCCAAGACCTTCAACTACATCAAAAACTTTCTCAGCAACCGCACGGCCACGATTGGCATGGGAGATGTCCACTCCGGCACAGAGCTGACACCCAACAAAGGCACTCCCCAGGGCTCTATTATCTCTCCTCTCCTCTTCAATATAGCTATGATCGGCATGGCAGAAGCGCTCGAGGCTATTGAAGGCATCGGCTATACTATCTACGCTGATGATATTACCATCTAGTCCACCTGGGGTTCCCTTGTCGGCAAAAAAACACCCTACAAGAGGCATTCAATTGCGTAGAAAGACATGCAGCAAATTGCGGCCTCCGCTGCGCACCCGACAAATCCGAAATTATCCGCCTTCAGGGCTATGCCTACAAATCTCCCGGCGACATCGAGGTTTACCTCGAAGGCACGAGAATTAAGGAAGTCCCTCTTAACCGCATCCTGCGCCTTTGGCTTCAGAGCGACAGGAAAGCCAACCACACGTTACAGCGTCTCCGGACAACTGCCCTCCAGATCTCCCGCATGATTCGGCGCATCACCCGCAACCGAAAAGGCATGAGAGAGGAGGATACAATTCGACTTATACAGGCTCTAGTTATGAGCCGCCTGTCATACGGTCTCCCATTCCTACCACTTCTGGGGAATGAGCGAGACAAAACAGATGCCATCATCCGTACCACCTACAAACATGCGTTAGGCCTCCCAATGTTCACGGCCAACTGCCACCTCGAGGACCTGGGACTGACCGCCTCCTCAAGGAACGCCTCCTCACCAACAAAGCTGGACGCGCAATCTTGGAAAGAGTGGGTTACCCGGCTGACATACGCGCCGTCCCGGACAACCGAGATCTACCCTCAACTCTGCGAACTCGCGTGTATGTAGCTCCACTCCCGAAGAACATGCACTCGGACTCACAAAAGGGACGACGAAAGGCGCGAGTCGGCTATCTGCGCCGCACACATCGACAGGCACAAAATGCTGTATACGTCGACGCAGCCATGTACCGCGATTCAACAAAAGCGGTGGCGGTCGTCTTGGACACAAATTTCAAGGCAATCGCCAGCGCCTCCCTACGAAACTGCTCTCCCACAGTAGCAGAAACTGCTGCATTTGCCCTCGCAATCCAGCACGGCGATGCTACGGGAAATGAGTTAAAAATTATTACCGACTCCCAATCCGCGTGTCGCCTCTTCCTCTCTGGCAAACTTCCACACTCCGTCGCTCCCATTCTGGCTACCCCACAAGTTCAAAACTCCACATGCAAGCACGAAATCACTTGGACTCCTGGGCACGAGGGGCTCGAGGGAAACTACGCAGCGGACAGTCTAGCTCGAGGATATACTAACCGAGCGACTAACCTCCCCGACCTCACCCCTCTCCCCTCTACGTACGGCGAGCGCCTCCTCCTTCTCCGAACACAAAGACAACTCTATCCCCCACCACACCGTAAGCTAACGGCGGCAGAGGCGAGGGAATGGCGACTACAGACGAACACCTTTCCTAACCTACACAAGTACCACATCATCTTCCCCGACAGATATGGCAGAATCTGCCCCTGGTGTGGCGGAATTCCAACAACATATCATGTAACATGGGGCTGCTCCGGTCTCAAGCCCTCCGAACAAGACAAACACCACTCCGAGGAACAGTGGGAGTCTGCCCTGCTCAGCTCTTACTTGGCGACGCAGCGCAAGCTGATATCCCAAGCAAGAGCAACTGCGGTGGACATTGGGGTCCTGAAATAAGGACTCCACCCAAAATCTGTATTTTCGCCTCCCTATCCTACCTTTTTGGAATGTTTTCTACTACTACTACCATCTACTATAATGAGTGTTTCTACCGCGAACAGGTATATCGCGTCCCTAAACCAGATTGCTGTTAGCAAGTATATCGGCGAGGAGTATACGATTACGTTGAAAAGAGCCGTAATGGGGTTTAGTTAATTAAGCAGGCGCACATAAAGTGCTTACACTAGTCAACTTTGTTTTGTTTTTTTGCTCTATAATGGTAAGGTATCTTACAGCGAACCTCGGATACAACGAACGCATCCGCTTGACCGTGAGGTTGGATATAGCTCAGGCTGAAACTAACACCTACCAACTAGCTCAACTTTCTGCCCTGTTGCAACTAACACCTAATTTGGTAGGAAATAGCGAAAGAGAGGTCGAAGCACGTACAAAGCGAAAGAGAGATCCAAGCATGTGAAAAAGTGATTATTAGAACTTTTCAGTCCTGTCATTCGTCGCTCTCTTTTTCTTTAACGCCACCAAGATACGCGCAGTCGTAAGTCGAGCAGTCAGGAGGGCCGTCAGCTGCGGATCGGAACCAGCTGGCGACGCTCACACAGCCTGTCCCTCTCGCGGCGGCGTCCTAAGCGAGCGGTCAGCAGATACGCGACAGGCTGGTTCGGATTCAGGTCAGCTCCGCCGTCGCGGACAGCGTCCGTGAAAAAAGGGCAGGAGCCCGCTTGTTCGCCAAGAGCACGTCTTCATCGTAACGCCGCAGTGGCAGGTTACACACTGGGCGAAGCGTCATCCCGCCGTGCATTCAGTGCATGCTCTCTGTCTCACTCTCACCTTGTCCTGGCGTAACCCGCGCTGTTCTCAGTCTGGTTGCACAGAAACGAGTCCTTGCTGCCGTGAGAGTGCGAAAGGTCAGGTCGGTGACACAGGCAGCGCTAGCCGCTCGAGGAAACCGGGCTAACCTTGGCGGGACTGAAGCGGAAATTTCGGTTGCCAATTCCGAAATCCAGTATGCCATGAAATTTTTTAAAAGCTACTGGACGCCAAATGGAGGACTAAATATTGTTCGATGCCTGGAGTGCACAGATTGGTTAAATAGTTGCGCGGGACTTGACAGTTTCTGCTTACTGCTCAAAATTTCGCAGGCGTATTGGCGCTCGTGAGGAACCGTAATAAACTTTCTCAGGCGTGTTGTACACACAGTACGGTATACGAGTATAATTCAAAAATGCGAAGGAACTGATTCGTTGGAAAAACAAAGACTTGTTGTTACAAATAAAGAATGCAAAGAAACTTCTGTTGTGAAAAAAGAAAGATATCGCCTGCCTGTGGGCGAATGTCGATTGTCTCATCGTCCACTTTACAACAGTCGTTGCAGTTGAGATCAAGAAATTAGTGCAACAAAAACTAGGCAACCGTACAGGCTAACAGCTGCAATGAGTGGAGAGTTTCTTGAAAACTGTCTTGATTTTATAATGGTTCTTTGCATGTACTACATAGAGAAAACATAACTAGGCGCCTTGCGATACGACTGGCAGCTGTGACCATTCCGCGCTTAGGCACGCGTATACTAGTGGCTGTGACGTAATTAAAACTTCGAAGCGGTTTTCAGACCAAATGTACTCTATTCATAATCTGCCCAACCACCGGCAAAAATGGTACCCGTGATGCTTCTTTGAGAAGTCATTTTTCGGCGATAAAGACGCTCGCCGTTGACTTCCACTCCGTGCCTTGTTCAGCACTAAAGTTTTATTTAGCAAGAGTCATTAGTGATCGCAAATTCTTTTTTTCATACCAGCGCTAAAGATAACTGTGGATGGCAGAAATCAAAACAGAGAAAAACAAAATAAAACATCGCAAAAGTTCGAAAAATCCATCTTTTGTTTTTCCTATTTCTCCATGATTTAGTTGACAATCTCTGCCAACCACAAAGAACCGTTACTAATTTGCCCAACTTGCCATCCAGCTACGCTAAAAAAAGGCGACTCTTTTTTCTTCTCTGTCGAGTGCAGAAAATTCTGTCCATCCTTAAACACCAAGGCAAGAAAGCCACACCTTTCACATGCAAAACGCGACTTTCATTGTACTCTATAACATGGCGGAGCTCCATTTCCTGAAGCAGGAGTAAGAGAACTCCATTTTTATCTCACGACGCTTATATAATTGGTTTTAAAATTCTTTTTTTTTGGGGGGGGGGGGTGGAGGAAAAGGCGCAGTATCTGTCTCATATATCGTTGGACACCTGAACCGCGCCGTAAGGGAAGGGATATAAGACGGAGTGAAAGAAGAAAGGAGGAGAGAAGTGTCGTAGTGGAGGGCTCCGGAGTAATTTCGACTACCTGGGGATCTTTAACGTGCACTGACATCGCACAGCACACGGGCGTCTTAGCGTTTTTTCTCCATAAAAAGGCAGCCGCCGCGGTCGGGTTCGAACCCGGGAACTCCGGCTCAGTAGCCGAGCGCCCTAACCACTGAGCCACCGCGGCGGGTTCTCAGGACGCTTCGAGTTTCACAATGCGTGTCCGCCGTGTCACGTCCCATATTGTGGTTACGCTTGCCAGCGTGTGGAGTACTGCAGAACAATGAATTGGCATGTGGTTTTTTACCAATAAATGTACTTTGTTCTCTTTTTACTGCAGTTAGCTTATCCTTCTGCTGTTTGCAGTGGAATGCGGAATAAGAAGGAAGAACAGTTTAGTTACGACGCTCTCCGCCTTGATCGTAAACTCTACCCCGGCCCTCACCCTAGTCTTCCTGTGCGGGAGGCTCACATCCTTCGACAGACAAAGCTCAACACACTTGTCACATCTGCACGGCTTTACCTGTATGAATTCCGTCGCGATCCTTCATTTCCCAACTTTCCTGCCCCTTATGCCAACCTTTCCCTTTGTTCACTCTCCTGCCCGGTTGTTCTGCAATCGGGTTTCGTTCCCGCCCCCTCCCATACTGCCGGAACCTGGCTGCACTGGCTTGGAGCTATAGTGAAGAAGAACAGCGCTTGCTCGTGCAGCAGGCCATTGACGTCTTAGGCGCCTAAATGTTGGGCCTAAATAAAGTCTCGTACTACTACTTCGAATTTCTATGAAAGCGAAATTCTAGAGGCCCGCGTACTGTGCGATGTCAGTGCACGTTAAAGAACTCCAGGTGGTCGAAATTTACGGAGCGCTTCACTACGGCGTCCCTCATAGCCTGAGTTGCTTTGGGACGTTAAACCCCCATAAATCAATTCAAACTAATACTACTACTACTACTACTACTACTACTACTACTACTACTACTACTACTAATGCTACTACTTCTACAACTACCCCCGACTTCTGCATCCTTACGACCTTGAGTGGCACCTGAGCATAAGCTAGCTTGCCTTCTCGCAAAAAATGCCGAACGCTTGTTTGATGAACTGAAACAAAAAATGGTTTTGGGGGAAAGTAAATGGCGCAGTACCTGTCTCGCATACCGGTGGGCACCTCAACCATGTCATAAGGGAATATATAAAGGAGGGACTAAGAGAAGGAAGGAAAAAAGAGGTACCGTAGTGCTGTGCTTTTGTGCGCTTCATCTACTCAAGCTATGGACCAACTTGCCCAAGAATGTGTTCTAATTTCTACCACCTGGGGATCTGTAACGTGCCCTGACATCCCACAGAACACGGTTGCCTTAGCGCTTCGCCTCTATAAAAACGCGACCGCTGCATTTCCATTTTTTGTATTACCGCTGCCCTTTGCTCTTTCCAAGGACCATCGTGTTAGGTGTGTCACTGCTACCGGCAGCGGTGTTGTTTATTCTATCGCGGACCATTTTATACGTTTCAGTACAGCCTGCCTTATATTTATGATATTTTTCTAATAATTAATTTTATGTTTGATTTGGGTACAGTTACAATGCCTCTGTTTTGCACCGCAGCGAACCTGTTTACTATTTCATATCATACGTAAAATAATCACCACAAGGAAAATGAGAAAGCTTGCCGACACCTGGCGCTGCTTAGCGTACGCGTCCTTATTTTTCAATACATGAAAGTCCTCAGTTTTTCCGCCTGCGCCTGAGAAGAACCGCTAGCTGTTGAAGACAGACTTGGTCGTGCCGCTAACATGGGGTGATGTCTTATTTATACCCAGACGGGACGACACTCGGTCAAGCAAGACGCCCACTATCACCGGGTGTGTCGTTGGTGTGCGCCGGTTATTCCCTCTTTAGCATCGCCGTGGCAAAGCATTCCGATGTTTTGGAAAAGAGGGACAAATGATCTCCATTCAAGACATGTTTCTTGACGAGCGGCATGCGTTTTTTATTCTACATAAGTTTCCTTTTCTACGCATGCGGCTTTGAATAACGGTAGTCTTACGCGATGAAATGCAGGTATTACGTCATGTTATAGTTTTTTTTTTTTTCTAGAGCTTGCTTCATTGACTACGAGATCTTCCTAACACATGCTGGAGCGGACTTGGGGGGGGGGGGGGGAGGAGCTGACGGGAAGTGGGTTGATTAAGAGTTCTTTCTCATAACGTATCATGTTTGCAGCTACGCCAGGCTTCTTTTGGATTTGCCTTTGCAATCGATCGAATTGTCACAACATTCTTAGAATATTTCGCTTTCTGTAGACATAATTGTATTGGTTTCATCCCGATTGTAATGTATTCAGTCAATATCGCCATCGTGAGCTGAACAACGCTCACTGATGCGCCAAAACGACTCCCACATCTCTCCAATTAACCCTATCCTGCACCAGCGGTGGCCAATCTTCCAATCTCATCCATCATGAGACTTCCAATCTCATCCACCCAACTGGCTCTCTGCCACCGCCTGCGGCATGAATATCAGTGAATACCCGGAAATTTTTGCAACCATAAAGTTCCAAAAATAAAGGTTGCGACGAAGAACGTCATGCATATAGAACGGAAGCACCAAATTGCTCTGCGCTCCAGTGACGGCAGCTCTGCACCGACACCGTGTAGGATATCTGTGGCACGATGTTGCAAGGCGGGGCTGAGAAAACGGCTCTGTGGCACTGTCTCAGTTCAATCTAAGAGCATGAGATTGAAGTCACATTTTTGGCCCGGCAGTCTACCATTCTTGGTGGAATTCAAGAGCCGGCCTCCAGGCTTAATCCGCTGCAGCTGATGTTCGAATTTTAATATGGCGTATTAAACCTTTCGATAAGGCGCGTTAAAGATTATTTACAGTTATTTATGTCCATGTATAAGGTTTCCATCAAGCGTGACATATGGAACACAAACAATAACAATAACAGACCAACAAAATTTGTGCGTGCCTTCTACCAAATGACGGAGCCCGCAGCGCGAGGTAATGTTTTAATGAGAATATATTGCTAAAATTGCATTGTAGCGGCCTACTTTAATATTTCTGCTGAGATGAACACGTTAACCACTAAGAAATATTTTGAGCATAATTGTTTGTTTTAATGAGCTAGGATTCCTAACAGTTAAAGGGACATAGAGGACGAGCTGAAGTTGCCCTGTATCGATCGACTACCGTGTTCTAGGGACAAAGAGGCTACTTTCAGTGGAAAAAACTTAGCTTTTATGTGCTAGAATAGGTGAACAAAATAAAGTGTAGGTGTCGCCACCAGTGGCTGATCTCGCAAGCAAAGTACGATGACATGAAAACACTTTTCTTCTGGGCGCGGAACCCTGCGGCTAAATAGGCCACACCACCACTCACTTCGTAACTGAGATCAGATAGTCCTTCTCGGTCTTGACGTCACAAGCTGAATAGAGCATAGAGGGAAATGTTGCATTTTTAAACCCAATTTTTCTTGTATTGAAATGAGTATTTTGCTGCCGAAATAAAAATAGACAGAAAAATCCTTAGAACCAATATTTATTAACAAAATCGAGAGAGGGAGAGAGAGAGAGAGAGAGAGAGAGAGAGAGAGAGCAAGACAGACAGAAAGGTAGAGAGGTTAACTAGGCAGCGCCCGGTATGCTACCTACCCTACACGTGGGAAGGGGAACGGAGGGAGAGATAGAAAGGGGAGAGAACAAAGGAAGATGATCACTTTTCCACATGTCCGTTGGCCATTGCTTGCAGGGTACACAGGGCACACACTGATTGTTCACAACCTTACACTCAGTCCTGAGTCCTTCAAGAACTTGAAAAGTGCCTTCAAATCATCTGCGAATGCTTGGCCGAAGAGAGCTTTTAGCGTCATGGTCCTCTACTAGCAACTCCACATGCCGTCTGCACCGCCTAGACCCCTTACTCCAACTCAGTCCTCCGTCCGGCCTCTCCCGCTGCGATGCTACGCTGTTGCGTCGCCTGTGGCTGGGAGTGGCGTTCACAAATGCCTACTCCCACTTAATCGCAATGGCAGTCTCTCCTGCGTGTGAGATGTGTGGGTGCGCCGAAACTATAGAACACCTTCTTTGTAACTGCCCTCGGTTTTAGCGTGAGCGTGCACTCCTGGCTGCAACACACCGCCGTTTAGATCTTCGGCCTCTTACTGAATCCAAGATTCTAGGTCCTTGGAGTAAGCCTTCATTGCAGAGGACAGAGAACAAAATCGAATTTTCTTCAGCGCCCTTTAGGAGAATAAAGCTAGCCGCTGCGGAGATGTGAAAACAGGTTGTAAGGGGTTCCCTTAAACGAGTTCTGCAACCCAAGTGCGCGATCCACTAATGCTGTCTCACCTTGTCAGACATGACCTGTCTGCTTCTCATTCCCGTCGCACTTAGCGAGCCACAGTCGCGTGCTACCAGCTGCCGAGCGACCCGCTTGGAGCGGCGCCAAGCCGGGAGGCTCAATCGACGGGCGAGGAGGATCTCTTTGCGCTCGCTGCCTTGGAGCCCCGTTCGGATAATGATGTCACGCACTCGCCAGGAAAAGCACACAGAGTAACGCCACTGATAGTACTCGGGTTGCGGTGCCAGTGTCCTGCTGCTGTGATTTACTTTTTTTTCTTTCCTTCCGCTACACTGCTGGCTTTTCAATATTCCAGTACTGGCGGACTGAGAATAAGCTAAAAACGACTGGAAGTTGGTTCGCGAGTCTAAAGGTTCTATTCCAAAACCTCCTCACGCCTTGCTCGCTTGGTCGGCTGTAGAATGTTAAACGATGGAGTGTGAGCGGCGGTAGAAAGGGTTCGTGAATATTCCCTGCACGAGATCAGGAGAATGAACAGTATGCAAATTAGCCGCGCCAGTATCACGAAGGATGCAAGTCTCTGAGAGCGACATGTTTCGCTCTTGGGTCTCCGCGATACAACACCGATTAACGACGAGTTCTACCTGTGTTTTATTTGCTTTCCATAGCTGGAACGTAGTAAATCAAACCTTTTGTTGTACACAGAGCTTCTGCTATGTTTTATTGATTGGTGATTGCAAGTAGCACTTTCCAATAAGCACCAGCAGAAGCCTGTCAGCTGCATTCACAGCCTTTAGTGGGATGAATGCGAAGAGTTTGGTTATTGTTGCTCTTTGCGCGACTGGCACAGGCCCTTATTATCTTTTCAAGTTTCTCTTGTAGTCTCTGAATGAAGAGTATTGGCGGACTTCAAACACGAAGAAGCTACGTAAGGAGATCTTTTTTTGCAACGTACCGCGTTCCACGTGTCTCTCTTCGTTTGTGTCCCAAATTCATGCTGGCCCAAATCATGGATTGTTAAGGGTCGTCAGCTTACAAGGCAGCTAATGCAGCCGGTTCGGCAAGTTCTCAGCTTTGCCGCATTCCACCAGATCGCATAGGGCTCTTACAGGAAAACTATCGGGTATTGAATTGCATCAATGCCCTTGGATTCTTAGATCGGTAGCCGTGAAGCGACGCGATAATTTAACGCTCAAGGTGGAGCTCTGTACTAAGTCTTTCCCTGTTGGCTACCGGAGTACGTCTATGTTGACTGAACCCCAGTTTAAGAAGTCTCCCGAGCCGAATTCTTTCACGCGATGTATTGTATTTCTGATCCCCATTAATCTTATAATTTTGTGATTACTTCAGGCACAATAAGATTGAGTGGTTAGATTTCGGACAAGGCAATAGGTACGATGTTGACGTAGAGCCTCGTTAAATAATAGGCACGAAAGCTCCTCTTTTTCAACTTTGGTACGTCCCTGAGATAAAATCTTCCGAACATAAACAATTATTGATAGCCTTCTAGGACACCTGATCTTCTTAAGGTGCTGTACATTTTCTCCTGTTTTTAAGACGGTGAAAATACTTTCTATACTGCTGCTGTCACACTGACAGCCTAACAGAGTAACGGCTCGTCAAAGAGCAACAATTAGTAACTATATTCCTATATTTACTCCGACCAACTGCCAGTTTTGCGGCGCCAGTTGTTTTAACTGCCGACATAGTTGCCATTAGAAATGAAAATAAAGCTGCTACTTAATCACTCGCAGCCCTACACGCTAAGCTAGATTCGTTAGCTGAAATAGACAGCATACTGAAAAAAGTTGAAAGTAGAATTAGCCAAATAGAGCAAACTTTTTCTCACTTTGCGCAAAAGATTGACAATCTCGAAAACGCAAGCAGGCGTTCAAATCTTATCATCTATGGCCTGAATGAAGCAGAAGAGGAAACGCTGGAAGACCTTGAACGTGAAGTGGCTGACAGGGTTATCAAGGATAAGTCATAGCTGTCAATTGCAGGAATCGAAAGACTGCACCACCTTGGGTATAAGAAGGAAGGTAAAACACGGCCTGTGATAGTAAGGCTGCTTGATTTCAGGGACAAAGTTAAGATTTTCAAGAATTGTTCCAAGCTGAAGGGATCAAGTTGGTCGGTTGGTTGCTTGGTTGGTTGGTTGGTTGGTTGGTTGGTAACAACTTTATTAAAAAGTCCCGCAGAGCTTTCGCCGACGGGGCCTTAGGTCTCCCACGTGGAGACGTCGAGGTGTTGCCTGATGGCCTGATGGACGGCCCAGAGTTGGTCACCGAGGCTGGGGCTGCGCAAGGCAGCGGCCTACCGCGGCCGGTACGCGAAGACTTCTCTTTAAGGGTTCGAAATATCAGGAAGCAGCTTTGGAACAGTGCCAAGCCGAACAGAGATAATAAAGAGAAGGTTTTCTTGGTTTTCAATAAGATTAGAATAAACGGAAAGCTGTTTGCCTGGGATGAAGTACAGCAAGAAAGGGTACCCATTGAAAAAAAACGAGCCCAGCTAAACAGTAAACTATATTTCAGCGAGACAGCCCAAAGCGTAACAGTAGTGAATGTAAATGCGAAAAGCGTAGCCAACAAGGTAGCTGAGCTTGAAGCCTTCCTGCTTGAACACACACCTGATGTTACTACTATTACTGAAACTTGGCTTTCTCCTCACATATCTAGTGACGACATCTTCCCACCCGGTTACACTGTCCTCCGAAAAGACAGATTCTCGCGGTGGGGGGGGGGGGGGGGGGGGGGGGGGGGAGCGTGTGTAGCGATTCTGATAAAAAATCGCTTTCATACTACACCGATGCCTGACATTATCAATATTAAAGCACTTTGGTGCAAAGTTCTCATAGGCAAACTGGCTTTCTATGTAGGAATAATGTATCGACCTCCAGGCTCTAGCTCCGATGTGTTACAGTAATTAAATGAATACATGCAACGTCACCTTAAGTGCTCAAATAGAATTATACTAACCAGTGACTTTAATCTTCCCGGCATATCATGGGAATTCTTCAAAAGTGGTAATGTGGATAGCGCTTGCGCAGAAGCCCTTTTGGACATGACTTTTAACTTCGATATTAAGCAGATTATCCTTCAACCTACACATGTCACCGAAAACTGCCAAAACATTATAGACCTTACTTTAGTTGGTGATAAGCTTGCCTGTGAAGAACTTTCTTCGGAAACAGTCGATGGCTTGGCTGATCAGAAGGCCACCAAATCAACTTTTACATGCGAGGTAAAGTCCGTTGAAAGAATAAGAAGGTTAGTCTACGATTGGGATCGCTCTGACGACTTCAGAATTCTTGAATATTTGGAACAGTCTTATGAAGAGTTCCACCATCCTTTTAGCGATTCTGATGTGTCGACCGAAAAGCTACGGTTAATTTTCAAAAATAACGTTCAGCACTGCTTGACAAGCATGTGCCAACTAAAGTCAAGAGTATACGAAAAGTTAACATATGGATAACGCGAAAAATCCTACAGGTGAAACGCAAAATTTCCAGGCTGAGGAAACTCACAAATTTTCATTGCGTGGGTACACGGAAAAAATCCGTGAAAATTCCCGTGCGCTCAAAGTAGCCATAAAGTTAGCAAAAGCAAAATACCATAATGTTACTCTTAGTAATTTCTTGAAATCTTCCCCTCAAAAATTTATAAGAAATCTAATCTGCCGCCAGGTGAAGCTCTACTTAGGGCAGAAGAGTTTATCCGTTATTTTAAATCTGTGTTTACTGCTGAAAGTGGCATATTACCCGACTGAGACCCACTGATATCTGATGGAACCTCGAAACTTGAGGAAATAACAGTAATTGAACCCGGCATCCTGTCCTTGTTGCTTACCATTGATGTCAAAAAGGCCAGTGGTCCAGACAATATTCCAAATCCTTTCCTTATAAGATACGCAATATGGATATGCAAATACCTTAGTCTTGTCTACGAGAAATCACTTAAAACTAGCGAATTACCACGCGACTGGAAAATAGCTAAAATAATTTCTGTTCATAAGAGTGGAAGTTATGACAACCCTTCTAACTATCGCCCCATTTCTATCACCTCTACAACTTGTAAAATTTTTGAACACATTATTCTGAAACATATCGTGACTTACGTGGAAGTAAATAATTTCATTTCTAGCAGCCAACACGGTTTCCGTGAAGGCTTGTCAACTACAACGCAATTAATTGAAACCATTCATGACCTCGCCTTAACTATTGACAATCGTGGGCAAACAGACATTTTATTTCTCGATCTATCCAAAGCATTTGATAGAGTATCGCACCCAAAAATGTTTCACAAACTACACATATTGTTTGGTTCTGGGAATATAACACAATGGCTTCAGCCTTATCTGACAAATCGATTCCAGTTCGTTGAATATGAAAGGCAACGTTCAGGATGTGTTGAAGTAGTATGTGGCGTGCCTCAAGGCACAGTATTAGCTCCATTTCTTTTTCTTATCTTCATAAACGACATGGCAGACAACATCGACTATACGGCCCGTATGTTCGCAGACGACTGTATCATTTACAAAGAAATTAGTAACAATGAAGGTCAATTAATTCTTAACAACTCACTAGTGCAAGTTTTCGAATGGTGCAAACACTGGCAGATGACGATTAAATTAGATAAAACTGTCTCTATAACAGTAACCAGGAAAAAAAATCCTCTAATATTTACTTATGGCATTGAGAACCAGAAACTAAATAAAGTTGAAGAACAGAAGCACTTAGAAATTTTGATCTCATCGGATTTGAAATGGAATATGCAAGTTTCGTATATAACATCTAAAGCACTTACTGCGCTCTATTCGTTGAAGCGTTCCTTAACATCTGCTGCACCTGACACCAAATTATTAGCGTATACCTCACTTGTCCGTTCAGTACTAGAATATAGCCAAATTTGTTGGTTTCCGTCGACTAACCACTGCATTGATCAATTAGAAAGCGTTCAGCGAAAGGCCATTAGATTCATCTATAACAAGAACCGCCGTAGCGATTCCCCTACAGCACTGTTACGCAAAGCTGGTCTTCCAACAATACAAAATAGGGCCAAATTCTTGCGGCTAAAGTTTCTTTTTCTACTTTTAAATGATGCTTTCAAAATAGATAAAAATAAGTACTTGTCATTTTCTAAATCATTAAACTAGAGAACAAAGCATACTAAGCACATTACCGAGTACAGGTTTCATAGTGACACATTCAAATCTTCCTTCTTTCCACAAGCCATCCGAGATTGGAATGCGTTGCCGAACGATGTGGTCACCTGTAATTCGTTTAACGCTTTTTTGGAAGGATTGTCAGATCTTGAATCGGAATTTGTGCACTGTTTTGGAAATGTTTGTTTTTATTTTGTTTTCTGTGCACATGATTTGTCGGATTGCATTGGATTCCCTTGTTCCTTTTTTCAAGTTATTTTTCAAGCAATTATTACTATTTTCATTCCTGGACTAACCTAAGCGTAAACGTTTTTATATGTGAGCATGTAATTTATCCCTGTCCTGCGAAAGCCTCGATGAGGCTAGCAGTATGTTGTAAATAAAATAAAAATAAACAACCTTTGTTGCCCTGGTTTCGCGTTAATGGGTGTCGGTCGTGGTGCTCGTGCACGCGTGTGGCGACTGCCCGCCCATGGTTGTGCGAATATATCTCATGCACGCAACCCATACCTTGCGCCCCGTGCTACCGACGCGACCATCGGGTAGGGCGTGCGGCTGGTCTCGTGCCCTGCGAGGAGCGGAAGCGCCGCGAAATCACCGGCTATTGCATTTATGAAAAAAATTTAATGCACAGAACAAGTCGAGGTTAGTTGGATGGGCCGACATTGCAGGAGCCTATTAGCTTTTACCGCCGCTCTTGCTCGGTTCACCATCCAACGCTTGTCTCCCGGGTGTGAGCTGGACCGTGCCGCCTCCCAGCACTTAACGGCTACTCCTTTTTGGTCGGGACATAAAACAGCGGACCAATGGTGTTGCGGGGAGCGCCACTCGCTGCTCAAATACTGTGGCAGCTCACTCATCGAAACATTCACCTCGAACAGCTAGGAACAGGTGGGAGACATCAGTGCAATTTAACTTGCAATTTAAATCGTCCTTGAAGTCCTCTACAAGTTTCTCGATGCATTTCTCGATGATTTTAGTCTGGAAACAAACTCGCTGTTGTTTACTCACACCGGCATTAAAAAACAAATTACGCGAATCTCTACACATTCCTCCGTTCACAAAGCGTCACAAAGCTCTCTTCGCTGGAGCGCCATATGGGCCATTTCCTAGCGCGCAATGCTTGTAAAGATCGTGAACTTCTTTGTGAATAGATCGCACGTCGTCAAGGAGGCTTTCTGGCTTTCGCACCACGCTGGGCCAATGCCGTCAATCGCAAATAAAACGTATCGCTGCTTCATGTCATCTTCTTACCCAATGAAAAATCAACCATGCTGACTGAACTCCGGTTTCCATCTTCCGGCGGAGCACAGCACTTCAACGGTTGAAACCCTTCATTAGATGTCACGGGACGGTGACCATGCCAGGGGTAGGAAACTTCCATGTACACCATTGTCCAGCAAATACCGACGTCAGGACCAAACAGATCAGGCCAAAATCTTCCACGAACGAATTCCTAGTAGACGGCAAATGTCTGCATAATGAGGCTGTTGTTTGTTCTGCGTTCAACAAATTCTTTCAGTCGGTATTCGCAGAGGACAACGGTTATCTGCCCAACTTTTCTGCAGCACTTCCTGCCAAATCTGATGTTGCAATTTCAGAGACTTATGTTTTTAACTTGCTTTTGAACATGATGCTAAAAAATCTTGAGGTCCCGATAGCATACCAAAGTTTTTTGAAACGCTATGCGGAGTTGTGCGCAAAATACTTGACAGTAATATTCACCAGATCTTTACACGACGCTTCTTTACGGGATGACGGGAGGACAGCCGCGGTTACACCTCTGCACAAAAATAGAAAAAAGCACACGTCGAGAATTACAGACCTATATCTCTAACGTCGACATCATGCAAAAATTTTAGAACATATAATTCATAAACATATATTAGGTTTCTTGAAAGAGCACAAATTACTTACCGATTTAGGCATGGTTTCAGGCGTCGGTTTTCTACAAGTACGCAGTTAGTTGAAACTCTGCCTGACTTTGCTCAGTCGATTAATCAGGGAAAGGAAGCAGACGCAATATTCATGGATTTCCGCAAAGCACTTGATAAGGTGTCACATAACAATCTTATTCATGAATTAAGTTATTATATTAAAAACGACCAGATACTTACATGGATTACAGCTTACCTCTCAAACAGATGCGAATTCGTCACTCTATACAATATATCCTCTAGCAGTGTCCGGTTTATGTCTGGCGTCCCCCAGGGATCCGTTTACGGGCCACTCTTACTTCTATTGTTTATTAATGACATTGTGCCAGATCTTTCAGTCCGCGTGAAGCTGTACGCGGATGACTGTATTTTGTATTCAGTGGTGTCTTCAGTTGACGACCAGGTACGTCTAAATAATTACCTAGCGAAGGTGGTTGCGTGGTGCAAGAAAATGCAGACGTGCATTAACTTTTGAAAAACCCATCTTTATTAAAATTACACACAAGAAAATACCTCTTCATTTTGTGTACGGTACTAACACCACATCATTATTAGAGGTGATAGAGTATAAATATTTGGGCCTATGGATTACTAACAACCTTTCGTGGTAAAAGCACATAGACGCGGTCGTAGCAAATTCAATGCGGAAACTCTTTTTCTTGAGGCGCTCACTAAAGTTATCCCCACCTAGTGTTCGTCTATTGGCGTACAATTCCCTCATTTTTCCGTCACTAGAATATGCTGTAATCATCTGGGACCCTTTCACGTTAACAAACGTTAAGATTTTATATCGAATACAGCCTAAAGTAGTTAGATTTATTTTTAACTCATGTGGCCGTGCATCTGTAAGTGAGCTCGTGGGGCGAAGTGGGTTACTCCCAGTCGTTTAGCGCAATCATGCTTGTCGATTTATTTTTCTTTCATCTTATAAAAAGTCATTATAAGGTTAATACTTCTAATTATTTTGCTTACTCCTCAGGTTAGAACACGAGACAAAAGCATGCACTAACAATAACCCCTTTAAACGAGAGAAATAACTGGTTTAAATAATTTCTTTTCCAGGAGAATTACTGAATGGAAAAAACTTAATAGCGAGACTGTTAATCATAATTCTTTACTGACGTTTGAAAAGTGCCTGCAAATGTTATGAATTTGAGCGTGTTTATATGCTTGTATTTTGTTTGATTTTTTCCCCACCCTGCTATGATCTGTACTAGATCGCAGTATCTATAAATAAAAAGTCGCTCCCATAGTGGCCGGAGGGAAGTCAACCAGAGCGTCCTATCGTCTACATGATAACGGTATCCAGCAGACAAGAAATTTCATCCGCGAGCGGGATGTGAACCACCACCGTCGAAAAAAAGAGCACCTTCGTACCCCGGTCGCTCAGACAATTACGCCACGGCTGCAACCTTACCGCGCTATGTACGTGGGCAGGAATCAGTCAGTTCTATGTATCAGTTCACCTCCAGTCGCCAGGTGAGCTGAAGTAGTCGAAACCGAAACTACCCAAAGTTTCCTACCTCTGAATAACGGACGTGTGAACTGAAGTGGCAATAAAACAAATTCATTACTAAGTTGGCTTGTGGCCACAAAAGACTCAACTGAATAACTGATCTCAGCGACGGCGATAGCAACCTATGCGCTTGGCAGTCATCAAAGAAAACAGACATCGTCGCTCTTGGCGGCACTCAAGATAAAGCTGACCGAAAGCCTTCGAGATAAACCCCCAAAGTAACTACGCCAATATTGACCGGATAATGTTGAGCAATTACTCATGGCTGCAGTAAAACCAGATAAGCTTATTCGCACTTCTGGCCACAAAAAACAAAATGATAAAGCCGCATGCCGGCGGCTTTGAACACGAACGAATAAACATTACAGGCCTTGTGGCAGTATAAAAGCTTCTGAAAGATGACCGTATCAGATCGACGTTACTCGACAGCATCGGAACAATGCGCCTGAAGCCGTTGCTGCTTCATCAAGATGTCAAATGTTTCTCTTTTCACAGGTGTTTTCTCACGGCTGCGTGCAAACAATGCTTCGATCGGTCAGCGTGATCGGTAGGCGTGAGAGGTTAATCTGACTCGTATTACGCTAACGGGTTCGACAGTAGCGGCCGCGTCCACACAATCTAAGGAGATGATCCAGAGCGGCGGCGGACACTTCTCTCGAAGCGTGCTTCTTGTACAGTAGCCGCCAGCACTGCTCACTGCGGGTTAGCGCTGCGTAGGCTACGACGCAACATAGTGTCAAGTCGTGCCAGCAGCTCCGTTATTGGTTCCACCCCTTCACTCTTCGAGCGTTAAGCGTTCGTGAAAAAGTACGGTCTTTGTGCCTACGCGGACGTCACGCTCATTCTTCTGAAGTTCGCACGCCCCTTCGCGGTGGTGCATCCGCTCTCTGGAATTCAAAAAATAAGCTTGAAGTAAAGCTTACGCACAGGAGAAAAGTACGGAAGCCCAGAAAAGGAAGACTCCAGCAGTTGAAGGTGCCGGAGCAAAGAAAGAAAGCAAGCTCCTGCTAAACGTCAGATTTTCACGCAAATTCTTCACCAGACAAAGGAACGGAAAAAGGTGCTCTTTATGACATTTACGACGGAAGCGAACAGTCACCGAAACCAGGGAGCATAGGGGATGTTTTCTTTAATTTGTAGTTTTCTCCAATGGGAAGTTAATAAAAGCATAAGAAAAAGACAACCGCATGCCACTGTTGCAATATGAACCCACAACCTCCGAATTTCGCGTCCGGTTCTCTAGAAACTGAGGTATTGCGACGGATGTCCAATGCTCTGTTTTGGCGGTATTTCTGCTTAGTGTAAGCTAACCTTGAGAGTGTTCGCGAGCGCCACCCTCGTCCATATATCGGCAGGACATAGTACGTCCTGCATTACCGCAAGTTCCACCTAGGAACGTGGTCGAAAGATGTAGGCGGAAGCTGTGCGAGAACCCTCTTATGCTACGTATGACATCAAGACTGCTAGATTCGAGGCCCTCGTTAAACTATTCAGCAGATAAGGGTATGGGAAAAGGTGCTCGTTATGACATACATGACGGAAGCCAACAGTCACCACAACCAAGGAGCATGGGGGATGTCTTTTTTTATAAATTACCGTTGTTCATCAATGGGAGATTAACAAAAGCAGAAGAAAAAAACAAGCACATGCCGCTGGTCGAATACAAATAAGCAAAAATATAAACTGAGCTCCGTTTCTTGACTCCGCATCTAGACACTCTTATAAAAACAGAGGGGAAACTGAACTTGCCCCGTATATATGGGTTACGCATTATAACAACAAAGAGGCTACTTTACATTACAAAAAAATATTTTACGTTAGAAAAAGGCGCCAAATGAAACACAAGTGTCGCCTCCATTGGCGGATCTCGAAAGTAAACTGCGGTGCGTCAACACAATTTTTGAGATGCGGATCGCATTGGCGCGGATACATCGCCATTCACTTCAATACAGCCATCACGGAGTTTTTTTTCGGTGTAGACGTCACTTGTCTTAATAAATCAGCGGAAAAAAATTGGTTTGGGCACTTAAGCTCCGCCATAGGGTATAACGTGACAGCGTTAATGGGCCAATGGCCTTTTCATGCGGAATTGGTAATTCTCTAATTTACATTCATACAATACCCGGGACTCCTCATAGCACTCCTGGCGCAGTGGTGCAGCACCTTCCCTGTTATTGCAGGTGCTATCGCCAGTGGGGTATGTTCGACACAGGTTGCCCTTCTCGAGCAACCTCTCACGGCCAATCATTATTTTAACTGCCACCTACGACGGGGGTCAGTTGGCTCACAATCTTGTGGGCAAGTTGCGATAACGCCACAAGGTCACGTGACCTAGGTGACCCAACTAATCTGATTCTTCAAGGGGGGGGGGGGGGGGGGCACCCTTTCTTCCCCTACCCGTCAAAACACCGCATGCTGTCTCAATTCAATTCAATTCAATTTATTTCAACACTACAATGTTGAGTACCGCGAAACAAAAAAGCCTTTTGTGGCTTGACAAGGTCCGCAGCCCCTTTTAACAAGCAATGACAGAGCATAGGGTTAGGTATTACATATTAAGCTAGAATTACCTAAGTCCCAATAACACGAGTGTCAGACATAATGTATATATATATAATATATACATACATATATGTGTAAAATGAATTCAAGTGAAACAGAAAGTACATGGGGTACATACAGCACTCACGTACAATTGAAACCGAAAGAATTATCGCTAATTACTAACGCACATTATACATATATGAAATCAACAAATGGGTCACATAAAACATACTGCAATGCAAAATTCGGCAAATACACGGTTACAAAAACAATTTTTTCCATTTTTGCGGAAACAAAGAAAAGATAGCTACCTAGATAGCACAATAATGAAACTTATACAGTGTTAATTTTATTTAGACAAGATGGTAATGTAAAGCGCAACATTAGGTATGTGTAATTAGTCCTTGCCAGTGTTATCTCCCAGAGTTCGCAACTGCGCGTATTTAAATTGAAAATGAAAATGAAACTCTTTATTTGCCATCAAATACAGATGGGGAGATTGTAGAAAAAAAGCTGTCCTTGGACAGCTTAACGGGTCCACAATCCCTTATTTTGGCAGAGTGGCGGCAACACGCAACATATTCTTGATATGCAAACATATACATACATATTTAATATGATACAGAGTTAGTACTCGTAAACGAAAACAACAGAAAACAAAAAGAACAGAAAACAACAGCGGAACTCACTTCTACAAATCCAAACGAAAGCAACAGCAAGGCTAGATAACATTACATAGAAACCAAATACATCTGCCGGAGGTCCTTGTAGGTTGCCGTGAAGAGGTCAAAACGGACAGAATTATAATAATTCAAAAGCGTTGGTATTGTGTACTTAAGGCACTGTTTCCCGTAACTTGAACGTGACATTGGTACTGACCAATCCTCGAAGTGTCTTGTAAGGTAACTTGGAGTTCTGTCTTGTAATTGGGATAGGTTACGTATATTGTTGACATTCCTGTGGATTTATTGTTTATATACATGGCTTAAGCGATATCTATAGAGATTGTGAGCTGGAATTACACCAGAGTTGCTAAAGAAAGTTGAGGTGGAAGCAGTGTAAGAAGCATTATATGTGTGTCGGAGATACTTTTTCTGTAACAGGTGGATGTGTTCTATACTAGTGGATGTTGTGTTTCCCCATACTAATTGACAATAGTTCAAGTGTGACTGAAAGAGTGAATGATAACGCAAACGTTTGATGCGTGTGGGAAGGATATACCTTAAACGGCCTATTACACCAGTTATTTGACTTATTTTGCTTAGAACATGCTTGACGTGATTATCCCAGGACATATTTGCGGAAAAGGTGACACCCAGACATTTGAAATTCTCGACTAAAGCGATGCATCGTGAGTTTAATATAATATCTTGATGCTGAGGTATGTGCTTGTTTTTCGGCCTGAATATAATCGCTTTTGTTTTGCTTTCATTTACCTTCATTGCATTTACTCTCTACCATTCCTCTAAGGATTTCATTGCACTGTTACATTGTTCAACAAGAAGATTAATATCATTCCCAGCAAAAAAAAAAATACTAGTGTCATCTGCATAAATAATAAATTTTGCTTTAGGGTTAATAGTGACGATATCATTCAGATAGAGATTAAAAAGTAAAGGTCCTAAAATACTTCCCTGCGGCACTCCACAACTAACAGCTTTAGCTTTCGATGTAAAGGCACCTATTTTCACAACTTGAGTTCTATTGGATAGGTAGGATTTCATAAGAGCTAGTGCCTGTCCTCGTATTCCATACTTACTTAATTTTTCCAGCAAAATGTTATGGTTAACTAAATCGAAGGCTTTAGAAAAGTCCACAAAAATGCCAACAACTATTGCTTTGTTTTCAAACGCCGTTAATATATATTCTTTCTGCTCTAGCAACGCTAATTCAAATGACTTGTTTTTACGGAAACCGAACTGGTGTGGTGTTAACAGATTATGTTTTTCAATGAAATTTGCCATCCTCGAATACAAGACTTTTTCAAACAGCTTTGAAAAGATCGGTAAAATAGATATCGGCATGTAATTTCCCAGCTCATTACAATCTCCTTTTTTGTACAGAACAGTAACTTTTGCGCACTGCATTCTCGCTAGGAAAGTTGCTGATTCTAAACACATATTAAAAATGTGGGTGAGGATGGGAGCAATAATATCAATTACATGTTTGATTGGGCGTACTTGAAGACCATCGATGTCACAACTGCTAGAGTTCTTTAAGGCTTGTATAACGGACATGATTTCATCCACTGTTACGGGTTGAAGGTACACTGTATTGTTAATATAAGTGGAAACGTATTTGCTAGCATGAGAGGATATAGAGGGAGCAGAAGCGATACTAGTGAAAAACTTGTTAAAAGCATCAGCTAGTTCTGCACCGGATAATTCTTTTCCGTCAACTTGTAATTTCAATGAAGGCTTATGCGAGTGACCACGATTAAGGATGGTGTTCAACCTCGACCATAACAGGCTGTTTTGACGGCACTCAATATCCAACAAAGACGAATAATATGCTGATCGTGCATTTCGCAACTTCTTTGTTAGCTTATTACGATGCTTTTTAAATTGGACAAGATCATCTGCAGATCGCGTATGAAGGAAATGTTGTCGCTCGTTTTCATTTCACTCCGTAATTCAGGTGTAAGCCATGGTTTGCGTGTTCTTTTACTTTTTTTGCGTGTTCTTGACGGGAAACTCTTGTGGTATAGTTGGGTCAGTATATCCATAAGCTTATCGTACGCTTCACTGGCATTTGTGAGATTACCGATCGTGTCCCATTCCACTGACAACAGGGCGTCACGAAAGGAATTCAGTGTTGTGTCTGTTATCAGTTGGTACATTATTGGTGGGGATTTTTTTCTTATTGACCTGCTTGATTCTACACACAAGAATACTGGCAAATGATCGCTGATAGCACATGACAAAACTCTAGATTTAACATTCGGCCCCAAGGAATTGGTAATAAATAAATCCAGAGTGGACTGGCCTTCAGGTGTAATCCTGGTTGGTGTGTCAATTAAGTTAGCAAAACCATTCGATAATATGATCATATTGAAAGCATTTGATGATGGACTGTTCACACTCGATCATGTCGACGTTAAAATCTCCACCAGCTATTAGAGGTTTAGAGTTATGATTTTTAACCACATAAGCCAGGAACTGATCATAGAACTGCAGAAACGCAGGTAAATCACCATTCGGTGGTCGATAGCATACAGAAAATACATGTCTAGCAGTGCACAGGGTCAGCATTTCATAGTATAGTGAAAGCACTGTGTAAGAATCAATTATCTGACATTCTACATCATTTGTGATCAGCAATGACACTCCGCCCCCTCGAGAGTCCGACCGGTTTAGATAGTGAGTATTATAATCAGGCAACCTAAAAATATCACATTCATTAGTGCTCCATGTCTCTGTTAACATAATAACCGAAAATTGAAAAGAGAAACCAGTAAATAACTCCTCCAGGGATGACACCTTATTTCTGACAGAACGCGTGTTCATGTGGATACATTTTAAGGGAGATGCGGGAAATGTTGCGACAATTTCATCTACATCATCGGGCAAGTAAAAATCCACTTCGTTATGCCACCTTCTTTTGTTGCAAAAAAAAACGCACCCTTTAAAGGTCGTCCAGCTCTCCCTTATCCCTGACGTGAATTGCACTAGCTCCGTCGGTCTTTCGAACAAGGACCTTACCGTTCACGTACCAAACAAACTTATAGCCTTTTTCTTTTGCTGCTTCCTTTACCGACCGTAGAAGAGCCCTGTTATGCCGAGTCAAGTTTTCTTGAAAGAAACATGCAGGGGTTTCATTCCTCAGGGCGTTTTTATTCTTAAGCCATGTGTCCCTGGTTCCCTGCTTAGTGAAACGGACAAGAATTCCCGGCACGTTGTCTTGCCTAGCGGGCAGCCGATGCACGGCTGCAACGTCAGCCTCTTCAAGCTGAGGTATCTGGAGCTTATCAGCTACCTCATTTAGACAGCATATGAGTTTTTCACCCTCCACAACAGAGATTCCATGGACCTCAAGGTTCAGTCGCCTACTTCAGAACTCAAGGTCATTCACCTGACGTTGAAGTTCGGATTCAACGGCTACATGCACTGTCTCTCTTTCCTCCAGTTCTGCCACTCTTTTTCTTGACTTTTTGATTTCAGTGTCTTGATTAGAAATCTTTTCTTGAAATTCATCGAATTTCTGCGACAGAAACTGAACTGCCTCTTCCATGCTGTTTACTTTTTCAACTAGAGCTGGCAGGCGCTCAAGTTTTTCGTTGATTGACGCAAGAACTAAGCTTACATCAGTGTCATCCTCACTGCGGCTAGACCGCGAGCCTGCGCTCTTACATGTCCCGCATTTCCAGGCCTTCTTAGCTACCTTAGATTTGTAGCTTTTTTCTTGCAAACCAGCATATTTCCCGAAGTGGTACATATATGAACACTCACTACATTTCGCAGCCCCTTCATCCTGCACAGGAAGCTGACATGATAAACAAATGTCAGACATAGCACGGAAGAATCAAGAAGAAACAAACGAAAATGAAAACCAAAAGCGAGAAAGTTCCGCAAGGCAACTGTTATGCAACTGTTATGCAATCCTATTGCATAATTTTATGGCATTGGCAGTAGTGGCAGCAGCGACAGCGTAAAAGAAGCATTGAAATGCAAAAGAAAGCTCAGGATTACTAACCTGCAACAGCAGAGTACAAATGTTAGGCGTGCTTCCAGACGCTGCCGCCGCTGCCAAATGACCGCCGACCGCGAAACGCCCCACAATTTACAGGCTGCGGTGCGTTGAACGGCGCTTGCGCAGACGGTATCCTCGCAGTCGTGAATCCAGAAGCAGAGTGCAGCCTATCGCTCGGATTTCGTCGCAGGAACACTGACGATAAGGATGGCCGCCGGAAAATTGTGCTTCTGACGATGCCCCAGTAGGGTCGAATGCAGCACGGCTTGAATACGGCAACTGCAACAGCAGAGTACAAATGTTAGGCGTGCTTCCAGATGCTACCGCCGTGTTATTATTTCTTTTAATACCTGTCTTATATCGGTGAATTAGTGTTTGCTCATAAATATCAGGCATAGGAAGTAAATTTCGTTTTTTGAAAAGTGGGTGCGTATGTGTGTCGCTGGGAATGTCCAGAATACTATGGACGGCCTTTTTTGTATTCTGTGTAATGTGGTGATATTAGAAAGTGTCGTAGTACCCCAAACAAGATGGCAATACTGAATTTGGCTGAGAAGCAAGGATTTGTATAGGAGAAGTTTGATGCTTTTAGGGAGAAAATATCTTGACCTGCATAAAATTCCACTCACACGGGATATTTTCGCAGCGACTAAATCCACATGCAAATTCCATGACATATGTTGTTCGAATACAACCCCAAGACATTTAACAGTAGGCACAATCGGAATAATAGAATCTGCTGTCTGCGTGCTCCGGCTGTTGCGGCTGCGAGGCTTCAAACGTTCGCTGATGCCAAGCGGCGACGCCTGACAATATTTTTTCCACATGGCGGTACTAACGCTCTAGCGTTAAAATTGCTAACCATAGTTTTTCCGGGCACAAATGTTGTTGCTGTCCCACCCATAAGGAACCATACAGTAAGTAAACGTGCCCTTAGGTTTTGGATTGCAAAAATGCATTTGTCCAAAAGACGTAGGAAAGGTTGTAGCCTTCCCACCTAGATAAAAGCCAGGAGCCCTTGGACCCTAGCGGCGGCTTCGGCCCGCAGATTGGTCGTCAGTTTAACTTCCGGATCGTAGCTGAGGAGTAAGGTCTCCCATTTGTCTAAATATCTAATGTTTCTTCCCTCAGAGGGTGCCTGAGCAAAACAATTTCCTGAAATTGTGTTCAGTTTCTCTTGAGAATTTTCTCCTGGTCATATTTAGGAGATGATTGTTGACATGTCACTAAATGTCCCTCGAACGACTACCTCAAGCTTTTGGTAGACTTTTTTTGCTACGTTGCGGGAATCTTATTTTCCCTTTGATTACACCCATGCTTACAAAAATTAACATCTCAACCACGCTGCCGCTGGGCACGCTATGGGTGCGGGATTCCTTCATCTGCGGCACGTTTCTAAGTCGTATTCATGCCAAAATAGTTTCAGCGTCGGCTTCACCGCGGTTTGGACGTTATGTTCGGCTGAATTTCTTGACTAATGGAACTGAAAGCGAGAATCATTCCATTCTTAAAAGAGTAGGTCGCCGCATAAATGACATCTGGTGTTTTATTAGGAGTGCTGAAAGCGATTTAGTAGAACAGGCAGCGACACCTACCGCTCTTACGCGACGGGAAACGGCACAAGTCTAGGCCCATTATGCACATCCACGTCCTCGGCGCTACTAGTGCCCCACATGTTACACCAGTGTTATCAGCCGTCTTCGAAATATGCGGCAGAGTTATGACATAACAGCACAGAAACGCTCGACTGAAATAATAACAATAATTGGTTTTTGTGCAAAGGAAATGGCGCAGTATCTGTCTCATATGTCGGCGGACGCCTGAACCGCGCCCTAAGAGAAGGGATAAAGGAGGGAATGAAAGAAGAAAGAGGTGCCGTAGAGGAGGGCTCCGGGAGCAGCCGCCGCGGTCGGGTTCGAACCCGGAAACTCCGGATCAGTAGCCGAGCGCCCTAACCACTGAGCCACCGCGGCGGGTTTCGACTGAAAGGCAGTGGCTGCTTTATGCGGCAGGTGTAAAAGAGCCCAGGTGGGAGTTCCCCGCCGCGGTGGCTCTGTGGTTAGGGCGCTTGGCTACTGAGCCGAAGTTCCCGGGTTCGAACGCGGCTGCGGCGGCCGCGTTTAGATGGAGGCGAAGAGAAAAGCCACCATTGTGCTGTGCGATGTTAGTGCACGCTAAAGATCCCCGTGTGGTCGAATTATTACGGAGCCCTCCACTATGGCACCTCTTTCTCAGTTTCTCCTTTTTAACTCGCCTTCCTCCCTTCCCTTACGACGCGGTTCGGGTGTCCACCGAGATGTGTGGCAATTACAACGCGGTTTTATTTGCTCGAAAAAAAATCGGCTTGTCGTGTGCGTGTGAGTGAGAGAGAGAAAGCACTCGATGGTACTGTTAAAGATGGCGTCCTCATGCAACCTGGTAGGTTGCCGTTAAATTAATGATTGATCGCGCGAGGTTGTTCGAGACAACCTGGATCGCACAAGTCCCACCATTGGCAGCACTTGCCATCCCAGGGCAGTGACGCACCGCTTAACCGCTGCACCACTGCGCCAGGAGTGGCGTGAGAACTCCCATGTATTTATTAATATTGAAGCGATAGCTTCATTACGCCATGCAAAGACACCGGGCCGAGCCGGAGTTGTTAATGTAAGCCGGATGGTGGTGAAAATATTTTAATGATATGGTTTTGGAGGTTGTAGCGTTGGTTGGAGCTTTAAGTCCAGAACCCCATTGGCGTATGCTGCTGTCCTGGCTCTTTAGATGAGTTCTTTTTTTACTTGTTTCGTCCGAGTTGGTCACAGCTGCCTCCCACCCCTCCTGCGTTGGCTGGTTATTAACAGTGACCGACTGATTTTGTTGGCAGGCCCATACCATATCGTACAGGTCCGCTTTCTTTCCGCAGAATAGAGAGCTTTAGTTTCACATACGTAGAGGCTTCACGTACGTAGAGCTCTTACGGTTGACCAGTGCGCATGCGCAGAACGCAAAGGGTATGAGCGAGTCTCACGTACGTACGTGAGATTCGGATTCTTACGTTGCGGTCTTTGCGTTGCTTGCGTACGTAGCGTTGACAAACATGGCGGCACCCTGCCCGCCGCTTCACGGCGATAACAGCTTCGTCGCTTATCCCTCGAGGCGATATCGTGTTCTAAACTGCTGTATTCGCCTTCGATTTGCCCATTCTTACCCTAGCATGAGGTTTCAAGCGACAAATAGCTTTTGTTTTTCAGACAGAAGGGCGATTTTTCAGCTGCTAAGCCTGACGAAGTAGCGTTGGTCGTCGTCATAGCAACGGTCTCGCTATGAATGGCTTCGCTTAATGGCTTGTCTTAGATGATTTTGGCTACAACCAGTGTCTGTGTTTCTTAGTAGATGACGCTAGGCGTAACGCGCGGCGTGTTTCGCGTACGTGTAACTATAAGGGTTTCAAACCACCTGCGTGGAGACTACGTAGACTTCTCACGTTTGCGTACGCTAAAACTAAAACTCTCTAATGACTCCTGGTTCATTGCGTGTAGTCTTCGTGGGTTGTTGTAAGTGTTGGTCTGTAGCTTTCGGAGGTGCAGTTCCTCCCCTTTGTCTAGTGTCTTAGCCGGCGGGATAATCTTAAGTGCTGAAGTATGTCGGTGTAAGTTTGTAGTGGGGTAAAAGGTTCCCCGACATCCGTACTGGGTGCCCGGGAGTGAAATGCGCGGGCTGAGGCATGTGCGCTCTCGATCCCTTGGATGCCCTGGTGGCCTGGTACCCATATTAAGTGTCTGTGTGTGGGTTGGAAGCCGCTGGTATAGCTATCTTACAGGATTTTAGCTGCTAGCGGTGCGATCCTGCCCCTGAGGTAATTGCTATACGCTGTCTGTGAATCTGTAAGAATGTATTCCGAGGTAGCGTGTGTTGCAGCTAGAGCAATCGCCACTTCTCCCGCAGCCACTATGTCCTGGATAGCCAGTACTAGTTCCTCCATTCTTTTATTTTGGAGCATTACCGCGACGGCCATCATTCCCTGCTCGTGACCGGCAGCATCGACATAGAACACGCCTCGCGCCCGCCGTAGTGTCTTTGCATAGCTTCGGCTCGTGCTTGTCATCTTGAGTGGTGAAAATCGGGGTGCATATTCCTGGGTAGTGCAGTTGCCTTGGTTTTGTCGTCTCCATTAGGCTGGGAGGTCGGTTTTGGTGTCTAGCTGTTGAGGGCAATTGATGTTTAAATCACTGAGGACTTGTCAGCCAGTCCGAATAGTGGAGAGCTGTACCACCTGCGCCGTGAGGTATGCCTCTATCAGCTCGTCTATCGTGTTGTGCACGCCCAGTCATAAGAACCGGTCAGTGGATGTCGCAAGAGGTAGGCCCAGGGCCTTCTTGGAGGCTGTTCTGATTATGACGTCGAGGTTCTTGATGTCACGCTTCTTGAGGTGGAGGAAGGGTGCTGCGTAGATGACGCGGTTTACGACGAAAGCCTGCACCAGTCGCACAGTATCTTCTCGCATCCCTGGTTTCCACGTCGTTATCCTCGTGTTCATCCTGGCGACTTGCTCGCTCACAAGCAGGAGTTTCTGGAGGGTGAGGAGGTTGTTGCCGTTGTTATTTATGTACGGACCCAGTATCTTGAGGGTCGGAACTTCCTTGATGGGTGAGCTGTCAACGTGGATGCCGGTGGTGTCCTGATTCTTGCGTTGACGGAAGACTATGAGTTCAGATTTTTAGGAAGAGCAGGTTAGTCCACACGCCCGTGCATAATTCTGAACTGTTGTTGCCGCGGTCTGTATTTGTTTTTCAATCATTCCCATACTTCTCTTGGTTGTCCAGATGGTTATTTCATCAGCGTACCGGTCGTTGCGTATGCCCTGTACCTGATTGAGAAGGGGTGGGAGATTTAGGAGTGCAATGTTGAAGAGAAATAGGGATAGTACTGCCCCTTGCGGAGTGCCTCTAGTACCCACTTCACTTGCGTTGTTTGTTTTGTGCCGGTGCTGATGTTGACGGTTCTGTCCGTGAGGAAATCGCACATGTACGTGCAGACCAGCTGGCCACCATTTGTGCTGTGGAGGTTGTTGAGGACCGTGTAGGGCTTGACGTTGTCAAACGCTCCCTTGAGGTAAAGGTTAGGAGCGTTCGGTTACTGCTTCTGCGTGCGGGATCAATGACTTCGCGTTGGAGTTGCAGAAGCACATCATGGGTGGACAAGTGTGCCCTGAATCCAAACATCGTGTGGCAGTAGCTCGTTGTCCTCAACATAGTTGGAGAGACGCTTGTGGACTGCCTTTTCCATGAGCTTTCCTGCGCACGACGTGAGGGATATGGGGCGCAGGTTTTCGATGCTGATTTTCTTGGAGATAAAGTGTAGATTGGCCGTTTTCTATGCTTGTGGAATGGTGCCGGTGCTCCAGCATTCGCTTATGTAATCCATGAGTTGCTGCAGAGCCTCCGTGCCGAAGTTGGCCATAAGTCCGACCGTAATTTTGTCTGGTCCCGGCGCGGTGCCTCGATGCGTATCTGCTAGTGCTGCTATGATTTATTCTAAAGTGAAGTCTCTATCGAGGTCTTCGTTAGGTTCCCACCGGTACTCCTTATTGCAGGGTTGTGGGGCTCTCGCGGTGCAGATATAGCGACGCTTAGTTCATCCACGAGTTCGTGATCCATGCCTTTAAAGCTGTGTAGGGGATGCAAAATTCTGTGTTGTTCACTCATCGCTTTCGAAGGGTCAGTTAGGCATGGAGAAGGCTCCACGTCGTCTTAGTGTCTAGACGGCCTTTGAGGAATTCGTACTTTGTTAGCCAATTGGTGCTAGCGAGGTCCCATGCGTATTGCTCCGCTTGAACAGTAAGCTTGGCTATTCGAATTCTGAGTTTCCGATTTTGTCTGTTTTTTTCAACCGTTTTATAAGACCATGTCTAGCTTCCCAGTGGTGTAGCATGTGGTTGGCAACAGCTGGGTGGGCCTCCGCGGTGGCGAGGGTTTGTGAGCTTTTCTTCAAACTTATTTTTGGAATGAGGCGGAGTGCTTGAAGCACTCCGGCACGGGTTGGCCCGGTATACCACGACAGGCGTGAGTACCTCGTGGCTTTCGTAGTATACCGGGCCAAACCGTGCCGGAGTGCTTCAAGCACTCCGCCTCCTTCCAAAAATAAGTTTGAAGAAAAGCTCACAAAACCCTCGCCATCGCGGAGGCCCACCCAGCTGTTGCAAGGAGGTTCTCGCCTTGGATTTGAAGGTTGCCTTCGACAACGTGAAACACAGCGTCATTCTCTCTCACCTCAGCGAGACACAGTGTGGACATAACAATTTTAATTACATTAAACATTTCCTAACGGACCGCGAAGCCATTATCCGCATTCAGGAAAAGGAGCACGGTCCTTACACTATGGGTACATGGGGCACACCACAAGGAGCAGTTCTGTATCCACTACTCTTTAATCTCGCAATGCTCCATCTCCCTGCCCAAATGGCTGAGGTTGAAGGTGTACAGCATGCGCTATATGCCGACGACATCACCATTTGGGCAACAGAGGGCAACATTGGTCAACTGGAAGACCGCCTGCAAACAGCGGCGAGCGTAGAGGACCGCTATGCTACGTACTGTGGTCTCCAGTGCTGTCCTCGAAAATCATAATTCGTACATCTCCGCCCCTCGCAGAGATGCATGACCCCAATACTTCTCTCTCTGGCTAGCGGACCCATACACGAAGCCACTGAGATTAGAGTCCTCGGACTATTTATTTACCAGAACCGTGGCGCTGACACAACCATAGCCAAGCTTCACAAGGTTGGCGATCAAGTGGGCCGCATGGTCCACCGTGTCTCCAACAAGCATGGGGGCCGCAGAAGTAGGGATGCGATGCGACTCGCCCATGCTTTTGTGACGAGTCGAATTCTATATTCGACTCCATACCTGCACTTGCGCAAGCATTACGAAGACATCTTGGAGGTTACTCTCCGCAAAATGATCAAAAGGGCGCTCGACCTCCCGATCTCTACATCGAATGCGAGGCTCCTTGCACTGGGGGTGGTGAACACCTACCGGGAGCTGCGCGAAGCGCACCTCACTAACCAATACACGCGTCTTGCCCAAACTGTGTCCGGTCGTCGCCTACTGGGCCGGCTCACTTATCCACTTATCCTCCTCATTCCTTGGCGAAAGGTCAGACGACGGCTGCGGCAGCAGCGGCCACCTGCGCTCCGCGTGACGTCACTCGGTTTCGCGCATGCGCTGCTGTGGCAAATCTGTAGTGTGGTTCACGCGAAGCCTGGTGTTGACGAGCCTAGTGAAGCTTTTCGCTTCAAAACGTAGCTTCCGCGGTCGGGTTCGAACCCGGCAACTCCGGATCAGTAGCCGAGCGCTGTATTGTGTAATAGTTTGTACATATTACTTCTCCCACTATCCTCTCTTCCTGTCCCCTCACCTATTTCATTCTATTTCTCCATTCTGCCTGCTATCGTTTATTTCCACTGCCACAGCTCAGGTGCTTCACTATCCATGGCAGATGCCGGGGCTACCAAAAATCTTTTCCTTCCCTTTTACTATTATTTTAATAAAAAAACAGTACCACCACCACCACCCCCCGCCGAGCGCCCTAACCACTGAGCCACCGCGGAGGGTCAATGGCCGCCGCAGCAAGGTTCAAAACAAGGTATTCCGGCTCAGTAGCAGGGCGCGCTTGCACTCCGCCATATTCCAAAAAAAGAAAAGATACTCTGGCACGGGTCGGCTCGGTATTGCACTGCCTCTGGAAGCGGCCCGGGGAATATTAGCGCGCGCCTTTTCTCGCTTTGCTCTCCTATGCTTTAACTCTCCTACTTTAACCAGTAGTTCGGATCGAGACAAGTTTCATGGACGCCATAGTTATGGACCTTAGGGACATAAACACTTGAGTGCAGTGGGGTCGTGCGGAGACCCAGGGGCGTGCCCCGACTTCCTCTCCAACAATAAAGTTTTTCTCTCTCTCTCTTAATGCCGAAGAGACTATCAAGTATGCTTCAAATGGTGATAATGCTGCATATATGAATAGTATGGAGCGCTACAACTTCAACAGAAGAAACCGCCGTGCTGAAGAAACGCTGGAACAGAGAGTAGAGCGTCTTGCTAAAAGAAGAGTGCAGTATGCAGCCAAGAAGGGAGAACACAACGAGGCGAGACGAAAGCAGAGAGCCCAAGAGAAGGAGGAGCGCTTGAATAAGAATCGGGAGAAGTCTCTCATCACGGCCGACCCAGACGGTGACATGACGGTATAGCCATAAGTTTAACAAAGGGAAACCATGTCCATACCATCAGCCGAACCAAGGCGCAGCCAAGGGTATTGCTTTCGCAATCTTCCAGGCTTAACCAAGCTAAGCCTTCAGCCAATTTTTTCTTTATTTCTACCTGTGTTGTAAATTGTTAAGATTCGCTCTAAGACGCAAGCAGCGCCATCTATCTCGTGGATTTTGAACTAAATTGTTTTTGTTTTTGTTTTTTGGGGAAAGGAAATGGCGCACTATCTGACATCTCGGCGGACACCTTAAACATGCCCTAAAGGAAGGGATAAACTACTATTGCGATTTACAGCCACCTTCGCTATATGCGGTATATTTCTTCGTTATATAAGCTAATAAATTTTATTAAACGTGCATCACAATAGGACGAAACGATTGACACCATCCAGAACCGCCTGCGACAAACGGTTCGGCGTAATGGCCGTCTGAAGGCCCTCAAAGTGCACGGTTTTAGGGCGAAAAGGTCGTCGTCGCGAACCCCACACATATTTTGGGCTTCATCTCAATTAGTACCTTTATCCTCAGGAATATGGAAAGTCATTCAAACATGCTGCCTCAAACGGGTGGACTCTAATTTTTATGGAAATGACGATCCCGGGTGTGTCCCACTTCAAAGGCCGCTATACTGGCACATTATAACGGCTCGAAAGTGAAGCTAGCAATTAAGGCGCTACGCGCGCACTGTTTTGGCTAACAGGTCAAAGGTCAATTAGTAAGAGCTAATGGTCTTAAAAACATGAGTGCTGTGGGGCACCGCGTGCCCCGAATTCCTACGTCATAATAGAGTGTGTCTGTTATCCAGCAAAATGGATTGGGAGCGGAAGAGCACATGAACTAATGCAAGTAAAACAGCACGACATAATAAGGATCACAAAAGAGTGCTTTAACAACGAATATCTCCCCCTGGAAGATTGATAAGAAAATCGGTGGATAAGTCACTGGTACTGAGAGCCATTATTATGGACCAACTATGTCGGTCCAGTTGTAAACAAACATTACCCGCGTCTATTTTAGCAATCTTTAGAAACAACCAGCAGGCTTTTAATTTCTTGAACATAACTTTCTCAAAGAGCGTAAATGTTTTAACCTAGACGTCCTGTTAAAGCAACCAAACCAAGCGAAAACATGTGCGGTCTATATACCCGTCGCCGAAAGTATAGACGCCACCATGAAACCGTTTCTCCGAGTCACTGTAAAAAAATATTCATGCGGATTAGCTCAGCTAATCCAGAATATACAAAGCGAAAGATGTCGGCGTTCACTGTGTTCATTGGCGTTGGCGTTGACAATGTTCTAGACGGCGATGGCTTTGAGCAAAAGAAGGGTGCATAACAGGCTCCCTGGATATGCAGACGCATCATTCGTGCTTTGATACATGCAACGGTGGTGAGAGAGATGTGGACTGAATGCATTAGTGATGACAGCGTTGTTGCTGAGATGCAGCACTGCAGCAATGGTTAGGCCGCAGCGTTCATTTGGTGATCGACCTCTCGCGATCAACCATTAACTGCATGCCACCTCCCAGGGTGGCAGGGAGGGCGCGCTGCCTACCCAGAGTGCGGAACGCAATCAAAGCAGGCTTTTGCAGTTCGACACCAACGCCACGTACATGAAAGCGAGATTGAGGTCTCCACTGACCCAGAGACCGGTTGTGCGCCTTCCCTTTCGTGAAAATGAACGGCCTTTGCAAAGTTGTCAACGTCAATTAACTCTATGAACGCGTCGGCTCACTTGTTTTGTTGGAGGGCGCTGTGAGCGCGCGAAGCGAGTGGACATACAGCGCATCGTCTCCACCAAGTTTTGGCTGGAGCCACGGTTCCTCGGCCGGAACCCCGTCAACACAGCCGCGTCTGTGTTAGCGAAGTCGACAGCTACCTGTGGACACCACTCACACACAGGTGGGGCAACATTTACGCATTTTAGGGCCGATCCTCACTTGCGTTTCGTGGCGACGGCGCTAGGCCTAACGCCTACGCCGACGCTCGGCCGTGAGTGAGTCGCCCACCCGTGTCAAGATGTCTGCCCAAAAAGTACAACGCGGCTACGACCCGGACGCCATGGCCTGGTCCGAGGTTCCTTCAGCTCCAACGCCTGAGAGTCCGGATTCTGCGCCCATCGAGAACCCCAGGCTCTTCAAACTAGTGGAACGCCGCTCCCGCAAGCGGGACGCCGCCTCCAAGAAAGCGGACGCCACGTCGGCAGGCCGCTCAACACGGCACAGCGCTGCTGCGCGCGCTGCAGCGCTTCACGGAGGGGCCCAGTCTAAGACCGGACCCTCTTGGAAACCAAAGCCACTGCGGCGTCTTCATCCAGAAGACATCGTCATCATCCTGAAGCCCCGGGTGACCGTCGCTCTCAGGGATGTCTACCAACATGGCGAGCTGGGAGCAGCGTTCGCGGACTACCTGGGCGCCAAGGCCGCAGCATCCCTCAGCCTGCTCCCCACATGGGAGCAAAACCTGATCTTCGCAGGCACCAGAGAGCCGCACGTCGCGGACAAGCTTCTGTGGGATTTTCAACTAACATCACCGAAGGGCCAGCTCTCCATGTACGGCCAGTTGAAACTCACTGGAGACGTGTGCCGCGGCGTCATCACCGTGGCCAAGCACGAGACCAGTGAGTCCCTCCAAAACAAGATCCAGTGGCGTGCTGGAGAGCTTGCCGATATCCGCAAGCTTGGCAAATCCGACGTCGCGTCGCTCAACTTCGTGGGAAAAGTGGTGCCGCGATATGTGCATTACAACTCTGAGGTGACCCTTGTGCGTCCGTACAAGAGAACCATTCCGGCCTGCGTGCGGTGCGGCACTGTGGGCCACCGAGCAGACACCTGCCCCTGCCCGGATGAAAAGTGCGGCCTGTGTGGCCAAACGGCGCCGACCGTCGACGGAGTCAAGGCGCAGCATGAATGCAGTCTGTCCTGTGCAGTCTGTGGGCAAGCCCACGCTACCAACTCCCGCGACTGCACGGGAAAATTCCGGCAGCTCAAGGTGCATGGCCCCAAGGCTAAGCGCCCAGAGGTGCCAAAAAACCAGCGACCTGGCAAGCAGCCAAGTCATTCAAAACCAGGTGCCGGTGGCGGAACGCCGCGTGGTGCTCACGGCACCGACCACAAGACATCGTCACCTTCTTCACCGTCGGTGAAACCAGCGCCCGGGAAGAAGACGGCGCCTCCACCGCCCAGCGGCAGAGACACTGGCCACTTCCCGGCCCTCAAGACAATTGGCGCTGCCGACGCCCGGGCATCAGCGCCTCAACACCACAAACAGGTGAGCAGCTGGGCTGAGATCGCCTCCTCTTCCTCCAATCCCTCACCCTCCCCCGTAACCGTCTCCGCACTCGACGCGGAATACAAAAAAACAGATAGACGTGCTCCGGGCACAGAATGAGCTTTTGCTCAACAAAATTCGCCCCGCCGCGGTGGCTCAGTGGTTACGGCGCTCGACTACTGATCCTGAGTTCCCGGGTTCGAACCCGACCGCGGCGGCTGCGTTTTTATGGAGGAAAAACGCCAAGGCGCCCGTGTGCTGTGCGATGTCAGTGCACGTTAAAGATCCCCAGGTGGTCGAAATTATTCCGGAGCCCTCCACTACGGCACCTATGCTTCCTTTCTTCTTTCACTCCCTCCTATATCCCTTCCCTTACGGCGCGGTTCAGGTGTCCAAAGATATATGAGACAGATACTGCGCCATTTCCTTTCCCCAAAAAAACCAATTATTATTAACAAAATTCAAAATTTAGAATCAAAATTGGCGTCCGCCGCACCGAGCCCGCAGAACTCGGACGCAATGGAGAGCGACGCGGAGATCTCGCCTGCCCTCGTGACAGCCATCTCTGCGATGGAGGAGCGCTTAACCTCTAAATTGCGATATATGATCGAGACCGCCATGGACCAGATCTTGACAAAGGCCAAATCTGCCGTCCCCGCGGTGGTCTCAAAACACATCTCGGACAACCCCCGCCTCCTCCGTCGGACGGGACCCATTAGGGACGTATCCCGCCCTTCAAAATTCACCTGTCTGATTATTGATTCGGACAATGAGGAAAACTGCCCCGCTGCTTCCGTCATCACCCCCTTGATGGCGCAAGTAGCTGGCTCTGAGGCAGCCAATCCCTCCTCCTCCCCCCCAAGAATTTTAATTCATGGCGAGACACCTTAATCAAAGGAATTCCGCCGTCTCCAATTCGGCCATGTCAACTTCAATAACACAGTGGAACTGTAGAGGCTTTAAGGACCGCACTAAGCGGGCCAATTTCCGCCTCTACCTTGAAAATTTCGAGCCCTTACCAGCCGTGGTTGCCCTCCAAGAGCCAGGCCTGGGCGCCACAATTTCAAATTACACGACGTTCCAACAGGATCCCGCGTCTTGTCTTCTTGTCCACAAAGACTACACAGCAAATCTAGTGGATCTCGACCTCCCACTAGAGTACTCTTATGTAATGGTGACCCTCCTACCAGTCCGCCGCAGGGACCCACCGTTGCATATACTCAGTGTGTACTGCTCTCCCAAACTAAAGCGAGTGACTTTTGCGGACCTCTTTAGCCGCGCGCTAAGAGTAGCGGGCCGCGATCCCCTGCTTATTGTGGGCGACTTTAACGCTCCCAGTCAGCAATGGGGGTATCGCAAGGAGGAGTCACGCGGGCGTAAGCTGGCGGAGCGTGCGTCCACGTTGGGCCTCACCCTCCACACGGACCCTGTCCACCCAACCCGGCTAGGAAATTCCGTGACACGGGATACGTGTCCGGACTTAACCTTCACTCGCAACATACAACACGCAGATTGGCTCAACACCGAGGAGACCCTCGGTAGCGACCACTGCATCATTAACACTACACTACGCACACGCCCCCTCAAGCGTCCCAGAACACAAGCCCATATCCCAGATTGGACGAAATTCAGGCAAAATTTTAACTCACTTGATAATACACCCATTTCCGCGCAAGGCTACACAGCATGGTCCCAACAGCTGCTGGCACACCTTTCCTCGCATGAAACACACATCCAGCTCTCAGAGGCGGTCACGGACGTGGATAACCACCTTCTACACCTCTGGGAAGCCCGTCGCAGCCTCGTCCGCCGTTGGCGACGCCAGAAACACAACAGAAAGCTTAAAGCTCGAATTGCCGAGCTTACCCAGAAAGCGGCAGAGTACGCGGCCCAACTCGCCGACTCCAACTGGGTAGATAGATGCAACACGGCCGCGCGACAAATGTCCAGCCGAAACACTTGGCGTCTCTTTCGAGCCCTACTCGACCCAACCCAAACACGAACCGAAACACAAAAACATTTGCAGCGAGCCATGCACCATTTTCCTGGCAACACGACTCAACTGGCACAGAAACGTCGGGACCAGTATCTGTGTACAGCCCAAGACCCCCGTGGATCTGCGTACTCTTATGCAGGCAGAGAGAACACGGAGCTGGATCAACCTTTCCAGCTCCATGATCTGCGGGCGGCTCTCGCCAAAATGAAACGGGGCACTGCGCCAGGACGGGATAAGGTCGCCGTCAAGCTTTTGACGAACCTGCCCGACTTGGCATACCAGTCCCTCCTGGAATACGTCAATGCGATTTGGCGCGGGGACACCCCCCTGCCAATCGAATGGAAAACGGCTTTGGTGACTTTTATTCCTAAAGCTGGCAAACCAATTGACACAGATAACCTCCGCCCCATCTCTCTCACCTCATGTGTGGGCAAACCAATGGAGACGATGGTGCGGGATCGGTTATCTACATATCTTGAACACAAACAAGTCTTTGCGAGCACCATGTTCGGATTCCGCCCACACAGATCCGCACAGGATGTCCTCCTGCAACTCAATAGGGAAGTCCTTGACCCCCTCGAATGCCCCCATAATGACCGGGTAGTACTCGCCCTGGATCTTAAAGGGGCATTTGACAATGTAACACATGAGATCATACTCACTAACCTAAGTCACACCGACTGTGGCCTCAACACATTCCAATACATAAGCCAATTTTTAATGGATCGTCAATCCTACATTCGAATTCAAGATAGAGACCATGGTCCTTACCTACTCGGCACGCGGGGAACCCCTCAAGGCGCGGTACTTTCCCCGCTGCTCTTTAATCTGGCCATGATGCACCTGCCGGCCCAGCTGAGTGGTGTCGCCGGCGTGCAGCACGCCCTGTACGCCGATGACATCACTCTGTGGGCCACACAGGGCAGCACAGGAGACATTGAAACCAGCCTGCAAACAGCGGCGACGATAGTAGACCGCTACGCCCACCGCTGCGGTCTTCAATGTTCCCCTCAAAAATCGGAATTTGTGCACCTCCGCCCCTCACAGAAGTGCACAACTAAAATATCTCTCTCTCTTGAGAGCCGTCCCATACGCGAAAGTGATGAGATACGGGTACTCGGACTCTACATCCACAAACACAGGCGGCCAGACACTACATTGGCCAAACTCCGTAAGGTGGGGGACCAGGTGGGCCGCATGGTCCGCCGGGTTTCCAACAAACGCGGAGGGTTACGAAGTAAGGATGCCTTGCGGCTGGCAAACGCCTTCGTAACTAGTCGAATTCTCTATTCGACTCCTTATCTCCACCTACGGAAACAAGAGGAGGACGCTCTTGAGGTCATCCTTCGCAAAATTGTTAAACGTGCCCTTGACCTCCCCATCGCTACTTCAAACAGCCGGCTTATGGCTCTTGCGGTGGTGAACACTTTCCGGGAGCTCCGGGGGGCGCACCTTACAAACCAGTACACGCGCCTGTCGCTAACGGAGTCGGGTCGCCGCCTTCTTGCTCGACTCCATATCCAACACACCCCTCCAATGGAAGACAGGTTTCGCATCCCGGAACTGTGGAGACGTGCCCTCCACGTGCGGCCTCTTCCAGCAAACATGTCACACGAAGACCATAATGGTCGGCGCCTGGCACGAGCGGAAGCGCTAGCCCGATATTATGGCAACAAAACAGGTGTCTACTACGTGGACGCCTCCGGCCCTCACCACGGGGGATGGTACACGGCCGCGGTAGTTCACAACAGCAACACAGTTAACGGCCTAACTTTCAGAGCCCGCAGTGTAACACAAGCAGAAGAGGTCGCAATTGCTCTCGCGGCCTCACATTCCAATTCAAAATACATAATCACCGACTCGCGAGGGGCCTGTCGGAACGTCGAACAAGGCTGCACTCCCTTCCTATCCTATCGAATATACCAAAATTGCATACGGGATACGGACCCCGCACACCGTTACCTCATATGGGCCCCTGCTCATCAGGGGTTGGCAGGAAACAAGGCAGCAGACGCAGCCGCCCGCGCGCTCTCTCACCGGGCTGTTTTCTCCTCCCCATCCGATCAGGAACCCGATTTTAATCCGGTCTATACATTCAAAGATATTACAACATATTATCAAAATTGTCATCGCCTTTACCCTAGTCCATGTAAAGGCCTGAAGAAGGCGGATGAGCGGCTCCTTCTCCGCCTTCTCACCAATACATTGCTGTGCCCGGCAGCGCTAAAACATTTTGACCCCTCCTTTAGTGGCAGCTGCCCACACTGTAGTGCAGTGTCCTCTGACACCTATCACATGGTTTGGGCCTGCCCCTCCAACCCCGCTATTCCCCCCATCCCCAACCCAACCCGGGAGGACTGGGAGGCGACCCTGCTCGGCTGCCACGATTTACAGGCCCAACAAGCCTTAGTCGGGCGCGCCCGGGCGGCGGCAACCGCCACTGGGGTCCCATACTAGGGACCTCCACCTAGTGCTTGTACGGATCGGTCCCTTACGGGCTGATCCAAACATACCTCCTATTCATCCGTAATAAATGTTTTCACCACCACCACCCACTTGTTTTGTTTGGTTTTTGAGGAAAGGAAATGGCACAGCAACCGTCCCACATATCTCGGTGGTTTTTGAGGAAAGGAAATGGAACAGTAACCGCCTCATATATTCTGATAGAGGCGAAACGCGAAAAGGCGCCCGTGTGCTGTGCGATGTCAGTGCATGTTAGGGATCCTCAGGTGGTCGGAATTAATTTGGGGCTCTATACTATACGGTACCTCTTTCTTCCTTTCTTCTCTTACTTCGTCCTTTATCCCTTCCCTCACGGCGCTGTTCAGGTGTCCGCCGAGATGGGAGACAAATACTGTGCCATTTCTTCCCTCAATCAATTTCAATTAGCTCAGGTAATCTAGGGTATACAAAGCGAAAGCTGTCGGCGTTCATTGTGTTCATTGGCGTTGGCGTTGACACCGCTTTAGACTCCGATGATTTTGAGGAAAGGAAGGACGCATAACTGGCTCCCTGGGTCAGTGGACACCTTAATCGCACTTTAAGGTACATGGCGGTGGTAAGAGAGATGTGGGCTGCATGCATTAGCACTGACAACGTTGTGGCTGACACGCGGGCAGACACGCGGCACTGACTAATCACGCGTGCAACCTGTACACATTTCTTACTGTGTAAATAGTTTGTGTATATTCCTCTCCCCATATATCCTCTCTTCCTGTCCCCTCTACCCGCCACAGTGGCTCAGTGGTTGGAGCGCTAGGCTACTGATCCGGAGTGCCCGGGTTCGACCCCGACCGCGGCGGCTGCGTTTTGTAGCGATAGCTACATTACGGCAGCATTTCGAGCCTTCAGCGTGGCGGTGCCACTACAGGGTGGCGGCGCGCAAACCTATAGCAGCGCTCAACGGGATGGCTGCGCGCCATCCTGTGGCTGCGCTGCCACGCTGTCACGTGGTTGGTCACGTGGTGCGGAGCAGCTGCCAGCGGCGCGGCGCCGTGGCTGATCACGTAGTTCGTCCCGTGGTTTGTCACGTGACCAAGTTCCAGTCGGCCAGCTGCACCTATAGCGTCACTCCAGGTATAACCAGAGCTAAACCACCGCCAATTTTTTTTTATGGAGGCAGAACGCTAAGGCGCCCGTGTGCTGTGCGATGTCAGTGCACGTTAAAGATCCCCAGGTGGTCGAAATTATTCCGGAGCCCTCCACTACGGCACCTCTTTCTTCCTTCCTTCTTTAGCTCCCTCCTTTATCCCTTCCGTTACGGCGCGGTTCAGGTGTCCGCCGATATATGAGACAGATACTGCGCCATTTCCGTCCCCCCCCCCCCCCCCAAGAAAAATTGTTGATGGTTTAGCTCTGGTTAAACCTGGAGTGACGTATAGGTACAGCTGGCCGTGTGGAACTTGGTCGCGTGTACAACCACGTGACGAACCACGTCATCAGCCACGGCGGCTCGCCGCCTTCAGCTGCTCCGCATCACGTGACCAATTACATGACAGCGTGGCAGTGCAGCCACAGGGTTGCAGTGCCGCTACAGGGTGGCGGCGCCGCCACGCCGAAGGCTTGGAATGCCACGGTAATGTAGCTATCGCTACAAACACAATTAATATTATTATTATTATGTCCCTTCACCTCTTTCATTTCATCTCTCCATTCTGCCTGCTATCCATTATTTCCGCTGCCCCCGCTCAGGTGCTTCAGTATCGATGGCAGGTGCTGGGGCTAGCAAAAATCTTATCTCCCTTTTTATTATTATTTTAAATAAACCACTACTACTACTACACGCGGCACTGCAGCAATAGGCCGCAGCGTTCATTGGGTGACCAGCCTCTAACGATCAACCATTAAACTGCCACTTACCAGGGCGGCAGCGTGAGCGAGCTGCCGACCAGTGTGCGGTTATGACGCTCGGCTGCTTGCCCGAAAACCCGCCGCGGTGGCTCAGTGGTTAGGGCGCTTGACTACTGATCCGGAGTTCCCGGGTTCGAACCCCACCGCGGCGGCTGCATTTTTACGGAGGAAAAACGCTAAGGCGCCCGTGTGCTGTGCGATGTCGGTGCACGTTAAAGGTCCCCAGGTGGTCGAAATTATTCCGGAGCCCTCCACTACGGCACCTCTTCTCCCTTTCTTCTTTCACTCCCTCCTTTATCCCTTCCCTTACGGCGCGGTTCAGGTGTCCGACGATATATGAGATAGATACTGCGCCATTTCCTTTCCCCAAAAACCAACTATTATTATTATTAACTTGCCCGAAAGACGCGGGATCCATCTCGGCTGTGGCGGTCGAATTTCTATGGAGGCGAAATTCTAGAGGCCCGTGTACTGTGGGATGTCGGTACATGTTAAAGAACCCCAGGTGGCAGAAATTTCCTGAGGCCTTCACTACGGCCTCCCTCATGCCTGAGTCGCTTTGGGACGTTAATTGGATTGGAAAAACATTTTATTTTGTCATGAGCAGCTCGGTGATCGGAGGGCGGTGTTAGGTGGCCGTTAGTCCATGACTGTTGGCGACCTGGTTGGCCCAATCGACGGTCTGGACTTGCGTCTTCGGGTCTGAGCTGGTCAGCACAGCCTCCCACCGCTCGAGATAAGGGATTTGTGCTAGCTCCGCCGGAGGCTGTTCTTCCTTGCAGTACAATAAGATGTGGTCATGAGTGGCTTGTTCGCCACAGCGGAAACATTTGGCTTCGTATTGCGAGGGGTACATAAGGGACAGTTGCGCGGGGTTTCGTGAGGGAGCCCGTTTGAAGCCGTCTCCACGTGGTTTCTTGTGCTTTTGACGGCGCTTTAGCCAGAGGGGGATAAACTCGACTGCCCGAGCTGCAAGGGCGGGTAATGTCATGAAAAGAGGTCATGGCGTCTCTCGTAAACCACGGATTAAGAGGCGAGAGCTCCCCTGCCTGGTTGACGAAACCTTGGGCTTTATTGCGAGCTACCTCGTACCCCGGGTTGTCCGAGTGGGACGGCACCCAAATTAGTTCGACCTGTCTAGGAGGTTGGGCTGGTGTTTTAAGAATGCTAAGGGTGGTGGGTGTTATTCGGCCCCCCGCGAAATTGCGAACGGTGAATTTTGATTCGCTGAAAAGAATATCAGCGGTGGTATTTGCTATAGCTAAAGCTATTGCCGCCTCCTCCGCGATCTCGGAGGAGCTTGTTTTGATAGTCGCGGCAGCGAGCACTCCGTCGGGCCCATCCACTGCCACCAATGGGTAGGCCTTGTTTTTTGGGTACTCCGCAGCACCCACATACACCACTGCCGAGAGCTGTCCGTACTTTTCGTGCAGAGCGCGTGCTCTGGCTCGACGACGGCCCTCGTGGTGCACAGGATGCATGTTCTTGGGAAGTGGTTTTGCGAATAGGTTCTTCCGAATATGTTTCGGTAGCTAAGTTTTCGCGTCTCTCCTCGGAGGTGCATTGCCCATTTTTAGTCGGGAGAGAATGGCTCTGCCCTCAGTGGTACGAGTGAGTCTCTCCGCTTGTGTCGTATGGTGCGCTTCGCAGAGTTTGTCTAGCGTGTTGTGTATGCCGAGCCTTAAGAGCCTCTCTGTTGACATGTGACGGGGTAGACCGAGGGCGGTCTTGTTCGCCTGTCTCATGATACTATCGATTTTAATCTTCTCCGCTGCTTATGGATGCGTATGGTGGATACCTCCTTCACGGGCACACCTCCTACGCATACGTTTAAGGGATCCGGGGGATTGTAATCGTTGAGGCCCATGCCTCAACAAGTGTCCGTGCTGCCATGAAAGACCTACACTATATCACATAACATGGGCATGTCAAAAAGTCGACGTCGTTCCTATTATACCAAACCCATGTGCCGAGCAATGGGATGGTATGCTCTCCAGCGACTGCCGCGATGACCAGATCGGTCTGATACGGCGACCTCAGCTTACGGCAGCATGCAGCCGAGCCCTGGAGAAGGGGCAACCGACCGTTGCGGAGATGAACTGATCTGAACCGCATACAAGCACTTGCGCTAGAGCTCAATAAAGTTATCCTATCCTAAGATGCAGCGATGGCGTAGAGGTAGAACATCCGCCTCACGTGCAAGAGGACCGGGGTTCAAGTCCTGGTGCCGCGCAATTCTCCACCGGGCTTAGAAAAAAAAATTCGCGTGTCGATGGAATTGCATAACCAGGCCTGGAGTGCGGCCTGATCTCGGTGACCAGAACCGACAACGCACTCTCTCACCAGAGCAGGATTTGGCCACCCTGGTTTAGTACTTGGCCACAACCTTCTGTGATCAAACTAATTAACCCTCGGCCCTCAGTCCCCAGCGGCTGCAGAGCAACTGACCACGGCGGCGGTCAGACCTGTGACGCAGCGGAGGGTGCTAAGGATCTCTGGCTCCGGACAGGCCGCCATTGGAATCTGAACCTGGCAACGTTTAACGCTAGAACTTTAGCTAGTGAGGCTAGCCTAGCAGTGCTGCTTTAGGAACTAGCGCGAATAAATTGGGATGTGATAGGATTTAGCGAAGTTATGAGGACAGGTGAGGCGTATACAGTACTAAAGGACGGACACATACTGTGCTATCGCGGGTTAGAGGATAGACGAGAACTAGGTGTGGGATTCCTCATTAATAAGAATATAGCTTGCAACGTAGAGGAGCTCTACAGTATTAACGAGAGGGTAGCAGCTATAGCAATTAGGCTGAATAGGAGGTACAAGCTGAAAGTGGTGCAGGCCTACGCACCCACATCCAGCCATGACGACCAGACCGTTGAAAGTTTCTTTGAGGACGTAGAATCGGCAATGAATAAAGTAAAATCGCAGTACACTGTACTGATGGGCGACTTCAATGCGAAGGTGGGCAAGAAGCAAACTGACGACCACGCGAAAGGTGACTATGGGATAGGCTCTAGAAATAGCAGGGGAGAGTTGTTAGTCGAATTCGCGGATAGAAATAATTTACGGATCATGAATACCTTCCTCCGCAAACGAGAAAACAGGAAGTGGACCTGGAAGAGCCCCAATGGGGAGATTAAAAATGAAATCGACTTCATACTATGCGCTAAACCTGGCATCATTCAGGATGTGGCCGTCCTCGGAAAGGTGCGTTGTAGCGACCACAAAATGGTAAGGTCTAGAATTAGCTTAGACTTGAAGAGGGAACGGAAGAAGCTAGTGAAGAGGAAGACCATTAACGAGTTAGCCGTAAGAGGGAAAACACAGGAGTTTAGGATAGCGCTGCAAAAGAGATATTCGTCTTCAACTGAGGAAGAGGATCTTGATGTTCATTCAATGCACGGTAATCTGACATCAATAATTACGGAGTGCGCAGTAGAAGTAGGCGGTAGGACAGTTCGAAAAGATACCGGGAAGCTATCTCAGGTGACGAAAGATCTGATTAAAAAGCGCCAAAACTTGAGGGCATCTAACCCTACCGATAGAATAGAATTAACGGAGCTATCAAAGTTAATAAATAAGCGCAAGGTAGCCGACATAAGGAAGTTTAATATGGAGAGAATCAAGCATGCTATAAAGAACGGAGGTAGCCTAAAAGCAGTGAAGAGGAAACTAGGCATAGGTAAAAACCAGACGTATGCATTAAGAGACAAGCAGGGCAATGTCATTAGCAATATGGATAAGATAGTTAACGCAGCCGAAGAGTTCTACACAGACCTGTACAGTAGCCAATGTAATCAGAGCGTTCATGAGAAAGACAGCAGTGCACAGCAATGCGTCATCCCGCCAGTAACGAAAGATGAAGTAAAGAAAGCCTTAGAAGCAATGAAAAGAGGAAAGCAGCTGGGAAGGATCAGGTAACAGCAGATCTGTTGAAGGATGGAGGGGACATCGTTTTAAAAAAACTAGCCACAATGTATAAGAAATGCCTTATGACCTCGACTGTACCAGAAGCTTGGAAGAATGCAAACATTATCTTAATTCATAAGAAGGGAGACGCCAAGGACTTGCAAAATTACAGGCCGATCAGCTTACTATCCGTTGCCTACAAAGTATTTACTAAGGTAATCGCTAATAGAGTCAGAACAACGTTAGACTTTAATCAACCAAATGATCAGGCAGGCTTTCGTAAAGGATATTCCACAATAGATCATAATCACACTATCAATCAGGTGATAGAGAAATGCGCAGAATATAACCAACCTCTATATATAGCTTCCATTGATTACGAGAAAGCATTCGACTGAGTGGAAACCTCAGCAGTCATACAGGCATTGCGTAATCAGGGGGTAGAAGAGCCTTATGTCAAAATACTGGAAGATATATATAGCAACTGCACAGCTACTATAGTCCTCCATAAAGTCAGCAATAAAATTCCAATAAGGCAAGGAGGCACGATCTCGCCAATGCTGTTCACCGCATGTTTACAGGAGGTATTTCGAGGACTGAATTGGGAACAGTTGGGAATAAGAATAAATGGAGAATACCTAAATAATCTGCGATTTGCTGATGACATTGCCTTGCTGAGTCACTCAGGAGGTTAACTGCAAATCATGATCAATCAGTTAGACAGGCAGAGCAGATCGATGGGTCTAAAAATTAACATGCAGACAACCAAGGTAATGTTCAACAGCCTAGCAAGGGAACAACTGTTGAAATTGGCAGCGAGAGCCTAGAAATTGTGACGGAATACGTCTAATTAGGGCAGGTAGTGAGAGCTGATCCGGATCATGAGAGGGAGGTAACTAGAAGGATAAGAATGGAGTGGAGCGTATAAGGCAAATTCTTGCAGATCATGAGTGGCAGTTTACCAATTTCTCTCAAGAGGAAAGTGTACAACAGCATAATCTTACCGGTACTCACCTACGGGGCAGAAACGTGGAGGCTAACGAAAAGAGTTCAGCTTAAGTTAAGGACAACGCAGCGAGCCATGGAAAGAAAAATGATAGGTGTAACGTTAAGTGATCGGAAGCGGGCAGAGTGGGTGAGGGAACAAACACGGGTTAATGACATCCTAGTCGAAATCAAGAGAAAGAAATGGGCTTGGGCAGGGCATGTAATGCGAAGGCAAGATAACCGCTGGTCCTTAAGGGTAACGGAGTGGATTCCAAGAGAAAGTAAGCGCAGCAGGGGGCGGCAGAAGGTTAGGTGGGCGGATGATATTAAGAAGTTTGCAGGCAAAGGGTGGATGCAGCTGGCAAGGGATAGGGTTAATTGGAGAGACATGGGAGAGGCATTTGCCCTGCAGTGGGTGTAGTAAGGCTGATGATGATGATGATGATGATGATCCTATCCTATCTCCCCTGCATAGAGGTGGAGGTAGGGCACTGATTATACGACTCTCTTTAGAACGAAGGCCTGAACCAGACGACAAAGATAATTTTCTTTGACGCCCCGTCTGCGATTGGCTATTTGTCTAATGAGTTTTGTCGTCATACTGACAATAGATTCAAGTTTGTCAATAGTTTCGGTGTTTTTGCGGTTGGTTTCCATGTATAGCCCTTGGATGCGTATGGTGGATACCTCCTTCATGGGCACACCTCCTACGCATACGTTTAAGGGAGCCGGGGGAACGTAGTTTTTGCTGTGTATGTCTCTGGGCTTTTTTCTGACTACAAAGAGTTCAGATTTTTTATGCGAGCACGAGAGGCCCGCCGCTTGGGCGTATGTTTTGACCGTGTCTACCGCTTGCTGCAGCCTACTCTCCACTTGGCCGTCACTCCCACGCAGGATTTTCTTCATTCTGTGGCGAACTGTGGCGACAGATTCGACACCTGCAGAACCACCTATGCACATATGCCGCCTCGGTATACCCAGGTCAAAATGGTGAACCTCTTTTTCGAACACTTACTCGTCTGGCTGCAAAGAATGCCGACTTTCTGTGGAATTTGAGTGTCCGAAATTTGAGCGCCTTGAAGAAAGTGCATGCGCGACGTCAGCACACTGCGCCAAATCAAGTGACCTGTATTGGTGAGTGCAATTTGCCTGAAAACGTGAAAGATGTGCTAAGCTGTTGTCCAAAGTTTTGCGTCCGGAGTTCGTGTTGTATTTCTTCTCCCTTCGTCCTTGTTTCTTGTGCTGGTAACATTTGGGGGCCATTAGGAATTTCAAAATTTGGCGGTGCCCTCTGATTGGTTCCTCTTGTTCCTGATGATGTCATCACCGAATTGATCAATCAGGCAATTTCAAACTGAACAGTCAGGTGTTTTCGTTACGGTTAAATCGGGTACTGCATGAGAAGAGCCTAAATGTCATGGCATTAATGAAGAAAATCAAATCTAATTAATGCTCGGCTAATCGGTTAGCGCCCGCGTTCGACAGTACTTTGCTGCAATTGAACAGGCACTCGCCCCAGATCTTGTTTGTTACGACCGATAGATCCGCGCGGCTTTTAAAAAAATTCTAAATACCATAGTTTGCTTGTGAGCCACGAACAGACGAACTAATTTTCATAAGTCTGTATGTGCGACTGTTTCGCAAAAGAAAACAACTTTTTGGTTTAACATAAAAAAAGTCGACGAAAATAACATAAAGCGATTAGCAAAGACCAAATATATTTATTCGCTTGTAGCAAGTCTAGCTTTCTCGGGCAAAGATTTTGAAAATCGGAAAATTGTAAGACATAGTTATAGAAATATTGAAGGTAATGGTCCATGATTCTGATATGCAGCAAAATCTTTCCAGCGATCGCATCGAACTGTTAAGACTGCCGTAGAAAACCTAAGGGGAACGCTTTTGACAATAGCAAAAACGCAAATAGAAAAAAATACAAGACTGACGTCGGGCGATCTACGGATATATTGAATGTTATAGTGAAATATCACATTATATGATAAAACTGCGCTCATAAACGGCTTCCCGCTCAAAATGTTTTTGTCCAGAATTGCTGGGCACGACCCTAGTAGGCTTGAAATTCCACAAATAATGATACAGAATTGGAAAAGAAAAACGTTATAAGTCATAGCAACGTTAATTGTCAACAATATATCGCGGCGCTAACCACGTTGGGCAACATAAAATTGTAAACTGCAAATAATAAATTCAGTGAAACCTTGAGAGCAAAATTCAGTAAGCAGGTTAAAAATAAAATTAAACTAAAAAAAAGCAATACGAATTTGAGTTGAAAAGGTAAAATTTGAACGTAATGCTCCATTATTCGTAATTTTGTTGCAGTCGCTAGCCGTCCGTGTGGTGTTACCATTGCTCACAGTTGAATGAACACAGCAAGCACCTGTGAAACTTCGCGCCAGAAACTCGTACTGAGACGCAAACCGAGACTATCCAGTCCTGGAGTTGAAACTGAAAGAGCAGTTCTATAGACCTGCATTAGAATACGCGAGTTCAGCAACGGCGAGCGTGGCTGATCGGGCTAGTTGGTTACTCGTGACAGCAAGGCTAGCAGCTAAACATTAGGCTTTTTGAGGCTAGGAGAACACTGCGTTAGGTCTCCCTCGATAGCTGTTACAAAACATGATTCAGATTAGGCGGTTTTAGTATAGCGTAATGCGCAGTGCGCATGCTCTAAACGCTAACCGAGACCGAGATTTTGTGTACGTTAGGTCAGCGTATGCTAAAATTTGAGTTCAGCGTGCGCCGAAGTCGCCCGCTTCACTCTATTCGTCATTGATACACGGCTTTTTTAGCTCGCCCATGCCTCTAAATGCCGCATGGGGCTTTCCCTTTGCCGCATCTCACCGACAGCTCAAAGAATTAGTGACGCTTTTACCCTTTTCTTTCATTTTGTTCGCTGGATGCGGCGTACCGAAGCCTAACAAGATGCATCGTTTTCAAGTGAATCGCCTTGGCTTGTAGTCTCACACCCATAAGGTTGTGAAAAGAATCCGTACCCGTCCCGCCGTCCCGGTGGTTGCTGTTTAGTCGGCGTTGTCACTTCGCTTACGACAGGTCGGTCTTTTGCAAGATGGCAGCGTACGAGACAACAGCGCAGATAAAGCCCGCTCCTCGTCAGCGGTTTCTATTCGCTCATTACTGAGCCTTACTTTGAGAGAGGAACGCGCAAACAGCTGTGCTGAGATGCCTACCGGCCATGTACGACTTGGCTGGTCCTGGCTTGCGTGTAATAAAAGAAAGCAGAAAGTACTTTATTGTTTCGAAACCAGATGTCGGTGGTATGATTTGCGCTCGTGTTTGCGTACGTCAAACTAAAACCGCCTGTTTGACGCAGCGTAACGTGGCAACATCCCGCAAAGTTATTGTGTATAGTGTTCGCAAGCGCTTAGGGAACCTGCGCTGCCCAATGACACTGTAATTGTTCCATTCGGCGACTAAGACTGCTATTTTGAGCCGCTTGGGCCGCTGCAAACACGACAACACATTCTGCACGATTAGATACTCGCGTTTGGCTGCTAGCATTCTTTGCCTAGCTTCTCTCGGCGTAATCCAGATAGCTGACGGCACGCGTGGCTTTGACAGAGCGCGAAGCTCACGCCAATAAATGTATGAAGGTGGCGCGGAAAAGCACTGAGAGTGCACCGAAAACTGCTTGCTCTTCTCGCTAGGCTGTGTGCTTAGGCGCTGCAATCGACACTGCAAACTTCAGCACAGGTTCCCTTTACTAAATCTATATATCTATTATATGAGCCTGACGTCATTTGTTCAATTGAGTCGTGCTTTTTTCGTTGAGGTTTTGAAGGCTTTAGACTGTTCTATTCCACCTTTTAGCTTTTTTTATTCACCCCTTTTGGCCACGTACGTATTTTAATTGTCATCTCAGTTTTTACTTCTTTAGCGCTCCTTTTGGCTCCTTTAATAAATCTCGTTTTTATGATATCGCATACTGTCATCCGTTTTCTTTTCGTGTTTCAATTGTTGCCATGTCCCGCGTAGTGAGTTCAGCGTTTTAAACTCACCGATTAGCTAATTCATTGCCTTTCATTTGTGAGAAGCTCTTGCATTATTCTCGCCTGCCTTTTTATGTTGCCTTTGTTTTCTTGTGCTGCATTGCAAACTCAGTAATTGTTGATGTGCTTCCCAGCCCATTATAGCTGTCTGTACAAGCTGTTCCTTCCTGTAATAAAGAACTAGTTGAAGACAGCGCTGAGGTGTCCCGTCTTTTCTTCGTCCGTGTTTAAAAGCTGCGCTGAGTTATAATGATGATGACAATGATTATTAATTGTTATGTTGCAAGGGCATCTATGGCCAAAGAGCGCCAAGGCACAAGGTTTTCCTCGTATACTCGAGGTGGGATCGAAGACCCATTTCCCAAGCATTTCACCCTAAAGAAGCCGAGCACCAGGCAGGGGAAAGCTTGTACCCATTGTATCACCAGTGGGTACCCGGCGGCACAGGGGATCGAACCCCGCACCGCCCGCATGCGAGGCGGATGCTCAAAGGACTTAGCCACCGCGGCGGTACGCGCTGTGTTATAATCCTAGCTGTTCAGCAATTCATCCCTGTCACAAATGGCTAATACAGTACAGGATGCAGGGCGCATTTAACAGTTCGACAAGTGTTCTTTTTTTATTGGTACAAAACGTCAAAGTTGCAGCCCTGCTCTAAGGGCATGCCTCCTGGAGCTTTTGGAGCGTCGAAAAGTAAGGAGCATAAAGTTCTCTTAAGCTGCAACGTCGCAAGCTAGGATTAGACCCTTGCCCTACAATTTTGGCCTCCTGGCAAGGTATCAACGTGCTCAAATGATCCTTTCGTCGTCATGTACTATTTAATGAGGGGTACGCTTCCTAGCGCTTTTTCTAGTGCAAAGAATATAAAGCTGAGCATCTTTAACGATGCCATATTAAAAGGTACTTACCCTAGCAGTAGTGTGGAAGAAATGATGAAATGGCTCAACTGAGTCCGTTGTTGTTTCGCGCACGTGTGTGTGCGTGTGCGACTCGTTCATTGTGTGGCCTGCTGGAATGATTTTTTGGCTTCTTTTTCGCCGTATATTTTTTTCAAGAGTTCGCCACCATTGCTGAAAAATTTCTGGCCTGCAATACATTGAGAAAGGCTTATAAGTTCAGAGAATAAATTGAGAAATAGTGTACACTGGCTATCCTTAAAAGACGCCACCGCAGCAGTATACGAACATCATACGTCTTTTGAAACGTGAACGAGCAGCTTCCTATTTCTTCTGCGGCGGCGCCTGTGAGGCTCGAAGCGCGAAATCCCATCAGGTTCCGGCGTGCGACGTCGGTTGTAGACAGCGTCGGTTGAATTTTAATTGTCGTCGCATGCCCTCACCTTGTGCTCGTGAACCGGAATGTGCAACCTGTATTGCAATAGAGACGTGGGCCAGGGGCTTTACTCTGCTGGAAGTGCGCAATGTCGAAAGCTGTATTCCTTGAAACAGTCACTAGAGCAGAATTTTTGCAGAGTGCAGAAAGACTAATTTTTAATAACGTGCCGATAAAATGCGATCCACGTATAATTTTCTGCATCTTTCTTCAGACCACTCCGGTGTAGAGCATGGTAAGTTTTGGGAATGAAGAGCCTGAGAAATAAACTAAGGACTGTAGCAGATGTGAAACATAACGTTTCAGCACCCTTCCCAACAAACTCATAAGCTTGGTAAAAGTAAATGTTTGTAAATTTTATGTATCGAGATTTAAAATCGAATTCTTCCAACTGAAAGTAGAATGTGTAAGACACAGGTAGTTTCGGCAGATAAAAATCAATAAAATCAATATCGCCCAGGCCGCACCGCCTAAGATAGTCGGATGCGAACAGCTGTTCGCTTGACGTATATGTACGATCGTGGACAAGCTAACCTGAAAAGACGGAGCGATGACAAAAAAAGTGGTAGGGTTTTAACGTAGTTAAACCGAGTAGATGTGCAAAAGCATGCATTTAGCCTTACTGGCTCATGGTTTTGCTTTGCAGGGCCGTCGGCACTATATTAGACTCGGGTGGAGCTCCGATCGAGGTTAAGCTGATCTGACCTGTTTGTGCCGCAGATGGGAGTATAAGAACTCGACGATGTGCAGTGCACAGCGCGGGACTGTGTTTCAGTCTAACACGAGGCGGGATCGGCTGCGGCGATAGCATACACGAATAAGGGAACAAGAATGTATGTTTTCGCGTTTTCTTTCTTTTTCAAATCAACAAACGGCCCCTTTTGAGTACCTGTGCTTATTGGGCGTGTTAGTGCTCACTTGCCTTTCCTATTCGCACCGACTGGACACTCTCGTGAGGAGCCTTTATGGGGATTCCTTAAGGAAGTTGCAGACACCTTAAATTTCCTCACTGCGCGCTTTTCTTTAGACTACCTGTCGAAAAGGCAGACGACTCAGGTACTTAAAGACTTTGTTTCCTGCACCGTTGTATCGGCAACCTTTTCTGGAGTTCCTTGGCACCAATGTTTTAAAACCTGTTAGGCGAATGTGCATTTCTTCCGCTGCAAAAACGTTCTTCTTAAAACTGCACATATCGACGCTGCCTGCCATGGCAGCGCCATGGTCAGTGAACTGCCACCTGTGCAGTACACCAGAGAAAATTGTGCATTGTTTTGTTCTGTGGATTGCTGCTGTGTTCTTCTGGGATATATTACAACGAATTAAGAAGGACATTGACAAAACACTCTACAGTATCCGTTTCTTGCCTGTGGAGAAAAACGGTGTTGTGCCTTGTGATCTATTTATGTTGCTGGGACTATATAGTCTCTGCAAGAGCCGCATGATGGAACGCCACGCCGAATCACCACGGCCGTCGAAATCTTTGTTTTGTGAGCAATGCGCTTTGATGCGGGGAGTATATGCTGCCCTGCAAGAGCCGCCTAGCTGGCTCCCCTATCTGGATGCATGTGTGTGCCTCCCAGACGTCTGATGTTTTGGAAGGTGGGGACGTGCAGGGGTATGGTCGGTTCGTATTACACAGCCTGGTGCTTTGTGGCATAAGCATACTCAGGTTTTCCTTTTCGGCACTGCTTCCATTCAATAAAATAATAAAAACCTTCTCTCGATCATTTTCCAGCGAAGCTGATCTGTTCGCGCCGCCACGGCTTCGAACTCCAGTCGCGGCAATATTTATTTTATTTATTTGTTCAAGGTCAAGGCTTGAGCGATGGCCTGGCTTTTGCAGCTTTGGTCTCTAAAACTGCCGGTGGCGTCTAGCAGCTTGGAGAGAGAGAGCATGAACTCTTAACGAGGAAGCACCGGCACGAGAGTGCAGGCAAGCGCGCTTGAATCAACATAATTTATGCCAGAAGAGCCCAGGAGCGCGCCTTCCTTGTAACTTGCTATGACCATCAGCCGCTGAGCACTATTACTGTCGCAAACGCTCTGATTATGTTTTGGTTCTGTCTCTTAGTTTCACTCTTGTGCCGGTGCTAATGTCGACTTCTGTTCGTGTTTTCGTGGTTGCAGGGAGCTGCAAAGTTTTTGGTTGTCGCTCCGTCACTTCAGGTTAGCTTATCCATGACTACTCTTGGATGGATGTCTAAATTTTTCTAATCTCTGCAACGTTCAGGCTTTTACTGCCGAAGACAACGCTTATAGAGCTCCAGTGTTTGCATGTTTCAATGGCCGAATAAATATGCAGGCTGCTACTAAGAACGAGTTTGTAGGTTCGATCCCGGCCGTACGTACAGCGTTTAGATGAACACGCATCGCAGATTGTCATTGTACTAAATTTCAGTGCGCGTTAAAAAATCTCAGATGGCCTAAAATAATCTGGTGCCTACCACGACGGCGACCCGTAGAGCCGCACCCTTGACTTTTCCCCCCAAAAAATCTATCTATAATTATTTCCAGTACACCGGCACGATCGAAGTAATTATTTCATTATACCAGGTATCCCAGCTAAAGGCAACAAAGCTTTTAACAAAGAGGGACTGTCGTAGCCTTAGTGAAACCAACTAAGAACTGCTGAGAGTAGCGTAGCCTAGTCTTCGGTATCTTTTTCGCTTTTTTATTATTGCTCCAGCAACAAAGCGGCAATGCAGAAGTTGTGTTGTAGATAGTCTTGAAAAACACTTGCTCCAAATGTTTCACTTAAGCATACCATCTACAAAGATTTATTTACCGGCCTTAAAAGAAAGTGTGTGACAAATGCTACCGCATATCTCTCGCCAAGTGCCCACGTCACACGGGCAGCGGGGAGCCGCCGCGGGGGATCTAGACGCGCGAAGCGGCCGGGCGGCGTGGGAGGGGTTAAAGAAAGGGCCGGACGGCCGGTTTTGCTGTTCTTTGAAGACAGCGAAGGCTAAAAAAAATAATAAAGATTGAAGGGAGATAAGAGGGAAAAGAAACCGAAACAGGGAAACAGACAGTTCCCAGCACCGGAGCTGAATACACGTCGAACTTTCTGGCGCTAGAGGATCCAGAGCAGAAAATGGACGTCGCAAAAAGGCGCAAGTACGTGTTGTTGGCGGCTCTACTTGAAACCGAGGATGACGACGATCTTTTCAAGAAAAAGCGGCGGTGCTGGGTGAAGCCATGGATGCAAGAAAAGTCCCTTGGTGTGCAGCACAGTCTGTATAACACGCTCCGTGAAGATGACCCGGACGAATACCAGAAACTGCTTCGTGTGCCGCATGAAGTTTTCTTGTGGATGCTGGAACGCATCAGACACCGGATTATTATTTTTTTTTTTACAACAAAAGCCGCCATCTGGGTTTACCATGCTCAAGGAGCGGGGCTGTGCTGATCTGAGCAGGGAAAATGCCGACAGTCGAGGGGGGAAAAATTAGACGAAAACAAAGAGATGCGTGAAAGATAGAAGAGAAGAAACTCTGAGAAGATGCAGACAAACACAAAGACGACGTATGCCACAAAACGCATCTTGCTTTAACCAGTTCATAAATATTGGACTTCAAAAATGTTTTTATTAGTGCACGCATTCCTCTTCGTCCAACGTGCGCAAAATCCACGGCAAGAATACAGCTCCGTCGACAGCGGAGCGCCACTCACAGCGACCCCAACGCGCGCCCTGCCAAGTGCCGCCTAATCTCCCGGGGACGCGGGGACTGAACGTAGCGGCCGAGCGAACGGTCCCCTCCCCCGTCGGCGGCGGCCGCCGGACCAAAACCGGAAACTGCGTCGCCGCGAACACACTCGAAGGCGTGACGTGTACGCAGCCGCCGTCAGTTCGGGAGGGATTCCATCCCCCGTGTGAATACCCCTTAAGCCGCACCGGGGACAGCGCTCCACAGAAAGACAGATTTGGTTCTCAGTGACGCGTCCTGGGACGCTGATGGCAGCACTGCTGTCAAGTGGAAGCATTTGAAATTTTGCGAGCTATATTTAATGAGTAGTAAAATGGTACTTAACATAAATGTTACCCTGGTTTAAACATTTCAGCCAGTTGTTTTGCAAGAATATCAACACCTTTTAAATTTGCACCTCCCTTCTTAACCCAGTTAAAAAGTCAGCTAATTCTTACTCGTAATTAACTTTCGAGAACGATTGCAAACTAGGCCACGAGCCCATGAACAGCCCTCACTAGATTTCAATACGCCAAGGTACTCCATAATCTTTAAAATCTTGATTAACTTCAGCTGCAGACCCTGGTTTGCAAAAAAAAACGGCTGTGGTTTAGCTGAGCTTAAACCTGGAGTGACGCAATGGCTACAGCTGGCCGAGTGGAACTCGCGCAGTCGAATAATATAATACAATACTACTACTACTACTACTACTACTACTACTACTACTACTACTACTACTACTAATAATAATAATAATAATAATAATAATAATAATAATAATAATGGTTTTAGGGGAAAGGGAATGGCGCAGTATCTGTCTAATATATCGTTGGACACCTGAACTGCTCAAAGTCAGTTTTTCGCCGCTCCGTTTCGCTGGGCGTTCCTCTATCTTCGTCCCTCGACGTGGATTCTTTCTCTCCCCCTCTCAACTCCCCCCTCCCCCACTCGGCTTTGCCATCGCGCCGCGCTGCCGGCAGCTGCTCCATACAACCTGACCAATCGCGTAACCAGCCACGGCGCTGCCATGCTGAAGACTCTAAATGCCAGCGTAATGTAGCTATCGCTACAAAACCGATTTGGCACGCGGGCTCTTTTTGCGTTTCTCCTCCATCGAAACGCGGCCGCCGTGGTCGGGTTCGAACCTGAGCCGAACGGCTCAGCACGCCTAGTGCGTGCTCTGCTCCCACCTGCGGCGGCGACGCCCGCTTCGCCTCGACGGCGCTTCCCTGCATTTAAAGATGCAGTATACAGTCACCGGCACGGATGTTACCGCCGCGGAGCTGGCCGATGGCACTTGGACGGCGCTCGAAATGCAACGCCGCTACAGACGCCCGCCACCACCGGCAACGCCGCCGGCCAACACCCAAACGCCTGCAGCCACCACTGTCCTGTCAGACCAACGACCCCGCGGCCGTCCACCACCGCCGACTAAAAAACGACCACTTCCTCGCCTGCCTACAGAGGACTACAAAATCGTCTTCCGACCGCAAGGTACCGTCGACCTCAACGCAGTCGGCCCGGCCAAATTGGCGATGGCCATCTACAACGCCGCCAAGATCGACGGCCGCCTTGCAATCACCGCCGACCAAGTCCGCATCCACCCCACAAACAACACTGTTACCATCAGCACACCGGAAAAAGAACGGGCGTTCCTGTATGCTAAAATACAAACGTTAACCATTGACTCCAATGCCATCCGGGTAGCCACGTACGCCCCAGCCCCCGATGACTCCGTTCGAGGAATCATATACAGAGCCTACAGTCACGAGACCGACTCTGAGATCCTCGCTGAGCTCCAAGCTCGAAACCCTGATCTCCCCGTAGTCGCCGCACGCCGCATGGGCCGCACACGACATTTCGTGGTGACTATCGCCAATTCTAAGCTACCCCGCTACGTGAGGTATCTCGGCTTCACTTTTGAGGTGTACCCCTACAAACGCCGTCCGGAGGCATGCTTCAACTGCCGGAAGCTAGGCCACAGGGTGGATGTGTGCCCCCACCCGCGACAACCGACCTGCCGACGCTGTGGCGCAGCCCATGACCCTCCTCCAGCTGGCCAACCGCCCACGTGCCAAGCCTCATGCATCGTCTGCAAAGGTGCCCACCCTACAGGCAGCAGAAGCTGCAAATACCGGTTCACGTCCTCCACTCGGCCCAAGTCTTCCCCGTCGGTCACTGACACCGATACCGGCTCCAACTTGGCAAACCCCGGACGCCAGTCCCGCTCCCGAGACCGCAAACGCGGCGACGACAACCTACTGCGGGACGGCTCCTTCCCCCCGCTTGGCAGCGACGGCAGCGACAGCCCTTCCAGCCGCACTCGCAGCCGTTCCACATCCGCCTCACCCAGCTCTCGGGCCAGCTCTCAAGCCCGGCCGGGGACCAAAGCAGCCAAACAAGTTGGATGGAAGACTCCTGCACAAGTCACCGCTTCTCCACCAGATTCACAGGTAAGGGAGCTGGCAGATATGGTCAAGGAACTACAGCTACAATTGGCCAAAGCAAACGCTAAAATTCATAGCCTAGAATCAGCACAGGCAAACCCCAAATTGCAACCACAGCAGGTGGCTCACGCTCCCACATCCGACCCTGTAGGTGATCCACGCATGGACACTGAGCAGCCTAAGCGCACGAAGCGTAAAGCACCTCTCCCCTCCTCACAAGCAGACATAGATGCCAAATTAGAGGCAGCTGATGCGCGAATGGCCCAATTCGAGGGCGCCCTCCTTCGACTCGCCCCCACCATTGACCGTCTAGTAGAAAGCTGCGCCACAATGGCAGCCAACATCCAAACCCTTCATGCCAGGCTCGATACCCTCACGAATCCCCCGACATCAGCAACCCCCTTGCAGTCGCCAACCCCTCCTAACTACCCAGCACCCATTATTGTCGCCACATCGGAGAGTGCAGCCGCGCGCTCACGTGCAGGCGGCATTCTTAAATCACCCGTCGCGCTATCACAGCGCCCCGAACCCTGCGGGAAACGCGATGGCTAGCTCCCCCTTCACAGTTTGGCAATGGAACTGCAGGGGCTTCAAGGCGAAGCGGCGAGCCTTGGAGCACACCCTGCAGGCCCAGCCGCACACCCCCCACATCATCGCACTTCAGGAAACATACATGGACACGAAACTTACCAGCTACGCCGCATATAACCAACAAACGACACCAGACCAACGGCCCAACACCGCCATCCTGGTCCACCGAAATTTAGCAGCTAATCATATAGACCTTAGTTACCCCGAGGTTCCGCACACTTTCGTACAGGTCCTACCGAACAGTCGCTCACAAGCCCCGCTCCACATCCTTAACGTCTACAGCCCCCCTAGCGACAAAAGCACACGAGTGGCAACCCTGGTTCGTAAGGCCTGCGCGACTGCAGAAACAGGGATGCTACTTATCTTAGGTGACTTCAACGCGCCGCATACCGAGTGGGGCTACCCCCGCAAAGCATGCGGTCGTAAGGGAGCCAAAGTGTGGGAGACAGCCCAAACACTGGGCCTGACACTACTCCTAGACCCCAACAGGCCTACTCGCATTGGAAACAGTGTCACACAGGACAGCTGCCCCGATCTCACTTTCGCCCGCAACATCCCAGACGCACGCTGGGAAAACCTCGGCATGAACATAGGTAGCGACCATTATGTTCTCAGCACAACCTTCACGGCTACACACAGCAAAGCCCCCAACCGAACAATCAGGCACACTAACTGGGACGCCTTCCGATACGTGCGCGCCAAACGCACTTCGGCCCCCATAGACGACCTGGACGCATGGGCAAACGCACTTCTCGAAGACACCGCCAATGCCACCTCCACGACTACCCAGAACGAGGATGGCCCCTCTCCCGACGCCAAACTAATACACATGTGGGAGGCCCAGCGCAGTCTTAGGGCTCGCTGGCTCCGCCAAAAGCACAATCGACCCCTCAAGCTCCGTCTCGTTCGCCTCGAGCGAGAGATCGAAGCTTACTCCGTCAAACTGAGTCAGGAGCAATGGCATCAAACCTGCGACCGTCTTAACGGCCAGTTAGGATGCAAAAACTCGTGGTTCTTGCTCAGACATTTACTGGACCCAACTCACACCAAATCCACATCTCACAAGAACCTCACCCGTGTCATACACGCTTTTCAGGGAACAAATGAGGAACTCCTCGCTACCCTGAAAGACAAATACATCAATACTTCCACTGAAATTCCCATCCCTTCAGGATACACGGGTGCTCAGAACACCAACATGGACGCCGACATCACGGCAGGAGAAGTCCGCGCCGCCCTCAACCAGATTAAAACCACCGCGGCCGCTGGCGACGACCACATAACCAACAAGATGCTTCGTAACCTCGAAGATCAGTCCGTCGAAGCACTCACGGACCTCTTCAACCAACATTGGCATGAGGGTCGCCTTCCAGACACTTGGAAGCATGCCAAAGTGATTTTCATACCTAAGCCAGGCAAACGACTCGAGCTGGGCAACCTTCGGCCCATCTCGCTCACGTCCTGCCTGGGAAAGGTCATGGAACACGTCATACTCAATAGACTCCACACTCACGTAGACCAAGAGGACCTTTTCCCCCCCACTATGATCGGCTTCAGAACCGGCCTCTCCACTCAAGACATTATGTGGCAAATCCAACACGACATCCTCGATCCGAGACCCATCCGAGCTACACGAACCATCCTAAGCCTAGATGTCAGCAAGGCTTTCGACAACGTGTCACATGCTTCCATCCTGGCAAACCTCTCACAAATGAATGTAGGCACTCGCACTTACAACTACATCGCCGACTTTCTTCATAACCGTACAGCAGAACTTCATATTGCAGACCTCCACAGTGAGAAGATCACACTAGGCACCCGAGGAACACCACAAGGAGCAGTCCTATCTCCGTTCCTTTTCAACACTACAATGAGAGGCCTCCCTCTGCTCCTGGAAAAGATACCTCACATTAAACACTCAATATATGCCGACGACATTACCCTGTGGACCAACTCTGGCTCTGACGGGGAAATCCAAAACTCCCTCCAAACAGCAATCGATAAAGTACACTCCTTTGTACAGGCGAACGGGCTCATATGCTCCTCCACGAAGTCCGAATTACTAGTCATCAGGGACAGACGAGCTCGCCTGCCTGTCCCCGACCCGCAAGAACCTATTGTGCTTCAAGTCGACACACATCCCATTCCTCCGGTCCGCACTATTCGCGTTCTGGGTATGTTAATACAGAACAACACGCAAAACTCGGAGGCCATTCAGCGCCTCCGCACCACAGCCAACCAGATCAACGGCCTTATCCGCCGCATCAGCACCCGCCGCAGAGGTATGAAGGAGGATGACCTCTGTCGGCTCACGCAAGCTTTCCTCATTAGCAGGATAGTCTACTCCTACCCCTACTATCACCTCCGCCGGAAGGACGAGGAAGCTGTGAACAGCATTATACGTTCAGCTTACAAAGCGGCACTGGGGCTACCTCAGTACGCCAGCACACAGCACCTCCTCCAACTCGGCATCTACAACACGCTCACAGAACTCATAGAGGCACACAAGACCGCCCAAATCCACCGCCTCTCCCGCACTAAACACGGGCGGCTCATACTTGACCGTCTCAACATCAACCCCATAGGCGACGTCCACCCCACGACGCCCATTCCGATAGGGGTCTATAGCCGCCTAGTTATAAAACCAATCTCCAAAAACATGCTACCTGGCCGCCATGATACGCGCCGTCAGCTGAAAGCCCAAGCACTAGATGCCACATACCTTGCCGACGAACACGCAATATACGTAGATGCTGCACGGCAAAGTGCAAACACATACGTGGCTTGTGCAGCCACGCCACAGTCTACTCTCGTCACCGCCGCCACAGTAGTAGCTCACTCTCCGACAGCGGCAGAAGAAACCGCCATCGCGCTGGCCATCGCTGACCCACGTACGCGCACAGTCCTCAGCGACTCCAAAAGAGCAATACAAAATTACTCGGCAGGTTTTATCTGCCACCCCGCTGCACGCATCCTTCGCGGCTGCACTCCCGACCATAAGATCAACCTGGTCTGGGTACCCGCCCACGCGGGAAACTCTGGAAACGAAGGGGTCGACCGACTAGCCCGAGGACTAACCAACCGGGCGGCCGGCCCCACGGACCCAGACGCTCTTGCCGAGGCTCCCCAGACCTTTGCCGAAATTACCAACCTCTACAGAGAGATGAGACGCCAGTTCCCGCCTCCACACCCCGACTTGAACCGAGCGCAGGCCACCTTGCTCCGCAGGTTGCAGACACACTCTATCCTTAGCCATTCTAGACTTTCACTCATCACAGACGGGGAATACGACCCCGTCTGCCAAAATTGTTACCAGGGAGAAATCGCCACCCAGGCTCACATCCTCTGGGGTTGCGCGGGAAATCCGCCCCCTCGAACCTTACTGCCAGCTCCCTCCGAAGATGGATGGAACGAACTCCTCAAAAGGCCAGACAAGAGCATCCAACTGGCACTCATTTCGTGGGCCCAGGAAGTCGCCCCCACCTGGGGGCCACACCAAGCCCACCTGCCCTAAATCCCGCCAATCTATGGCAATAAAGTTGTTTCTCTCTCTCGAACCTGAGCCGGAGTACCCGGGTTCGAACCCGGCCGCGGCGGCCGCGTTTCGATGGAGGCGGAACGCAAAGGCGCCGGTGTGCTGTGCGATGTCAGTGCACGTTAAAGATCCCCAAGTTGTCGAAATTATTCCGGAGCCCTCCACTACGGCACCTTTCTTCTTTTCTTCTTTTAGCATCCTATATCCCTTCCTTTACAGTTTATGGTTTCTGGGGGTTTTCCGAAACTACTCAACCTATGAGGGACGCCGTAGTGAATGGCTCCGGAAATTTCGACCACATCGGGTTCTTAGCGTGCACTGACATCGCACAACAAACGGGCCTCTAGAATTTCGCCTCCATCGAAATTCGACCGCCGCCACCGGAACGATCCCGCGTCTTTCTGGTCAGCAGCCGAGCACCATAACCACTGAGCCACCGCAGCGGCTATCCCTTCCCTTACGGCGCGGATGGGGTGTCCACCGAGATATGTGAGACAATTGCGGCGCCATTTCCTTTCCTCAAAAGCCAATTTTCATTTTATTTTTAAGTGGGTACGGGTGGATCAGGACATCAATAACTTTACTGCAATACTACTTGCCTTATGATAATAAGTGGTTTTTTTGGGGAAAGGAAATGGCGCAGTATCTGTCTCATATATCTTTGGACACCTGAACCGCGCCGTAAGGGAAGGGATAAAGGAAGGAGTGAAAGAAGAAAGGAAGAATAGGTGCCGTAGTGGAGGGCTCCGGCATAATTTCGACCACCTGGGGATCTTTGACGTGCACTGACATCGCACAGCACACGGGCGCCTTAGCGTTTTTCCTCCATAAAAACGCAGCCGCCGTGGTCGGGTTCGAACCCGGGAACTCCGGATCAGTAGTCGAGCGCCCTAACCACTGAGCCACCGCGGCGGGCGTACTATCGTCAAATTCAAGAGGCGGCCGACAGGGCCTGAGCCCCCATAGAAGTATTATTGGGGACGCATAAGTTATTATATATTAACTAGATTCGCTCTCCTCAAGAGAGCCCACGGCATAAGAACACGCATCCGAGCAGCACCGAAAGCGCAGCATGGTGACCGAACATGACTGCGACATGACAGCACATCGCTAGGTGATGAACGTAGGTGCGCATAATAAGCTGGTTAAGCGGCGCAATAAAGTTTCAGCAGAATAAAAGAAAAGTACCTTAGGAGGGGCGTGTATACTGCAATGGCGGTGCCTTTTTCAGCCAGATTACGCTCCATCTCCTTTATGCATGTATGCATGTGAACTTGGTTTATGTAGAGATATCGTTTATTCCATAAAGACTATCCGCTTTTATGCAGAGTACAGTGGTCGATTTGATGTAAGAGTGCGTACGCTGCAAATGGTTCGCCAGAATGATTGCAGTGCGTTGTGTCTCTCAGATGGTGTATAGACAATTACGCATGTGACAACACTGTAGCTTTTTTTGGGTGTGTTGCACCCTGGGCTCATTTTTTTATTCATATGAAATCATCACTGTTCACATCCTAAGCTAGATGCATAGTGAAAACAGTAAATCATATTCCTCAACACTGTCAGCTTGCTAGCATGAGTGTTCCCTGCGGGAGCATAAAGAAGGAACGCTTGCTAGCATCAGGCCCCAGATAGTCTACTTTTGTCATTTCATTTTAGGTTTGTGGTATTATTTTTCAGCTTCGATAATTTCACAACTAAATGCCCAATTTTCTATTCCACAAATCCTGCCGAATAAAAGCCAGCAGGGATTTTTCACCACAGAAATTGGCGCATAGTACCAAATGTAAATAATAATCATGGTTGATCAGAAACGCATGCTCACCCTAAATGGCGCATCGATCTGCATTCAGCAATGAGTCGGCGCGCTTGCAAATAATTCGCAAGTATTTGCGCCTAAAATTTCTGCGCGCGGCCTTAGTTATTATAATGCGTGAAAAAAACTGCTTTGTCTAATGAAGTGGCAGTTTCGGCTCGGTGGTGGTTTTCTTGATGTGCAATGCAAAAAATGCATATTCAAGTGCAAACCTATTAATGAAGCATGCAGTGTCATTTCTATACGAAAGTTTGTAACCTTACTTGCGAAACCAGTGAGGCAGATGTCACAGGTAGCTTAAGTGGCAAGTGCATCGCAAAAATCTCTTCGGCAACCTCGCAAAGAATTACGCTAAGTAATCACTAGTTCGTCTTCTGCGCCTGCGCAATGTACCGCCACTTCTTGTATATTTAGCGCCTCGTGGTTCACCAAGTTATCTTTCGTGCGCGTTCTTGCTTGTCTCTGTGTGCTGTTGCGCTATTCTGTCTAATGAAATGGTACGCTCACGGGCTCTTCTACAGCAGTTCAGGCTTGGTTTGGTTTATGGGGGTTTAACGTCCCAAAACGACTCAGGCTATGAGGGACGCCGTAGTGAAGGGCACCGGAAATTTCGACCACCTGGGGCTCTCTAACTTGCACTGACATCGCACAGCACACGGGCCTCTAGAATTTCGCCTCCATCGAAATTCGACCGCCGCGGCCGGAATCAAGCCCGCATCTTTAGGGGCCAGCAGCCGAGCGCCATAACCACTCAGCCACCGCGGCGGCTAGAGCGGTTCAGGCAACATCCTGTATATGGATTGTGCAAAAGAGTACGATCACATACTCTCATGCTTCTGCCAGCTTTGAATACGCGATTGTAGAAAAATTTGACAAAGCGATGTTTTCACAGAGGTACTTCGCCGCGTGGAACGAAAACTGAACCACTGAGAATGAGAAGAGAAGCTCTCTGCTATTTCCGAGCTGGCACTTGACTTCTTAACTGACATTACGTACGACCCCGACCGCGGCGGTTGCGTTTCGATGAAGGCGAAACGCATAAGGCTCCCGTGTGCTGTGCGATGTTAGCGCACGTTAAAGATCCCCAGGTGGTCGAAATTATTCCGAAGACCTCCACTGCGGCACCTCCTTCTTCCTTTCTTCTTTAGCTCCCGAACGCTCCGCGAGTGCTACCTTGGAAGATTTTACAACTGGACGCCCCACTCCAATTGCAGTCAACATAGTGCTGTGCGCGTGTGTTTTTATTGCTCCATCATGAACTAATCACGCGCACAACCTGTACACATTTATTATTGTGTAAATATTTTGCGTGTATATTACCTCTCCCCCTATCCTCTCTTCCTGTCCACCCACCTTTCATTTCATTTCTCCATTCTGCCTGCTATCCCTTATTTCCGCTGCCCCAGCTCAGGTGCTAGCAAAAATGTTTTCCTTTCTTTTTATTATTATTGTATTAAAACCACTTACTGCTACTAGTTTCACTCCCTCCTTTGTCCCTTCCTTTAAGACGTGGTTCAGGTGTCCACCGATATGTGTGACAATTACTGCGCCATTTCCTTTCACAAGAAGAAGAAGAAAAAACTTTATTGGCGCCAAAAATTGGTCGATTCAGCGGGACCCGGGTGTCTTCATGTTGAAGTTCCGAGTCTTCCAGGGGTGGTGCCCTTATTCCAGGGCCCCACTGAATCTTGCTACCTCATACGCTTGCTGGACCAGTCCTTTTTGGACCGCCAGCACGCTGCGCAAAAAAAAAAACAATTTTAAATTTTTACCAAATGAATATCCAAGTTTCTTTGTATTTTTCTGGCAAAAGATAACGCTTATGTGTGGCAATTTTATTGTACCGAGAAAAAAAACATAATAAATCTGGTTTTTATTCGAAGTGCATAATTTTGGTGCCAGTTGTGTAAAGCATTAGTTGCTACTCGGGTAGCAAATTTCAAGACTCTGCAATTAGTAAATTTTAAGAAAATGTACATTAGTAGATAACAACGGAAACAAAAATAAAAGTACTAGAGAAAAATTTATGCTATAGCTCTAATGCCAAACTGCGTTTCTCTTTAAGGTTCCTTCCAAATTTTATAACCATACCTTTTATTCCAACTGCGGTGGAGCCAACTTTTAGAAACATTTTTCAAAACTTGCGCACACTTAAAGTTTCTGCATTAAGAATGTCCCCATATTATCGCTTCTCTTCTATCTTAACCGTATTATGTTTATCAAATACAGGACTGAGAGCTTTGATACCAATAGTTGCAAAGCACTCTGAATGAGGCGACCCTTCGATAAACCATTATTGGGCAGAGTTGCTTGCCTTGAGTGCTTCTTGCTGATAATGCAACTGAGTAATACATTTCTGGCTTTTGTTAGTTATTGACCTTCGCAGCGTATGCAAGAACTTTCGCTATATGTGCAAGCACTGTATGTGGCCCTAATAAATCAGTTTGTAGAAGCGCCTCGTGTTGTTACATGGTTGTCAGCCGTCGCTCTGTAGTTTTATTGTGCTAAGTTGTTTTAAACGTAAAGAAAACCTGAGTGGGCACTTCTGAGAAGCGGTAACGTTTAGTGCGAGTGTATTGTGTGGTTTCAGAAGACATACAAATATTGCAAACCTTCTAAGGCGACTTTTCTGATAAAACTTGAGTGTTGCACTGTTGCTCATAACGTGGCCTTTAACTGAGCTTTCGAAGAAACTTTTTAATTGCAGGTGCCGGGGAGGTGGGTGGGAGGGGGGGGGGGGGGAGGGGGTTAAACTACGCTGCAGACCTACAAAATCGTCACTACCAACCTTCTACAGTGAAGTGGTTATGTACGTGTTTTTAATTCCTGGTATGTCTCAGTTAAAAGTGAGAAGTTACGAAGCACTAGAAATTAATGCTACCTCTTTTTACCCGTAAAGGCCGGGCTGAACTTTCAAACATACATGTATTTCGTGTTCTGCAGCAGTTTGGCCGAAGATATCAATACACATCCCACTATATGCGCAAAGGCAGAAGAGGGAAAGAATGCAGCTGCTAGCGCAGTTAGAAATGCGGCTGGCCGCGAGATAATTACAAATGACCACAAAAGATCGTGTCCGCTATACGCCTGTCGGCTACGTGCGAGTTTTTTTTACAAGCGGCGCGTTTCGAAATCGCTTTCTATCGGCAAGAATTTGTCCTCCCCGCATAATGGCTCTGACTTGCGGCCTCTCATTTGGCCCCCTTATTTCCTTCAGCGGCCCGTTAGCATGTGTGGCGTATGGATCTCGTCGCCTCGGCTGGAAGAGGTGCGTGAGGATGGCAGCATTGAGAAGATACCGGACACTCGAAGGAGAGAGAGGGAGATAGCGACAGGTATAAGAAGCACCACCGGATGTACTGAAGACTGCGTCGCTTGCTCGTTCGGACACCAGTTCACCAGGTGAGTCGTCCAATCAGAAGAAATGCTAGGGTCAGCCTAGCTGCGAACATGTTCCAGGCGCTCGGGATAACTCGAGCTGCTCAGGATGGTCATTTAGAAAGAAACAGACAGTGGAGGTTCCATCAAGCTAAATACACAATCGACGCTTGGATAACCGAGGAGTTGGTGATGTGATTGCTCGGCTCTTTTAGTCGCTTCTGGCTGCGTAGTTAGTGAGACTTTGGGGGGACCTCCGAGAGTGGTGGGAGTATACTTGTCAGTCTTTCCTAGCTAATATCTTCTTTTTTGTGTGCCGATGTGGCAAATCTCTTGTTCCTTCGCATGCATTTGAATGCTCAAGAAATTAATGGCTACCGATTATAGACTGATTTCTTGTCCTGTGTTCAGCCGTGGCTATTTCTCATAATTCACGCAGGGCGATTCTCAGCAACTGTTTGGTTTCTGGTTGCAATGATAGCCACTGCACTGTACCAACCCGAAAACAGCGATCGAATCACATTTTCCGGTCATCGCGAGCTTTCATCTCGTCGATCTCAGGCTACTCAGTTAGAGTTCGACTTTTCAGCGCGGTGCAGTGCCCAGCCCGCGAAAGGGCAGTCTTTCTGCATACTCTGTACGTCGCATTTTCCGCCCCATCGGTTGGCCGGTCGTTAACATTGAGTCTGCTTGCACATCGAACAAAGGTTCACTTGGATGAGATATAGGGCGGTCAGCTGTTCTGTACGCTTGGCTAGGCATTAGCTTGATGCCTGGTTAACGAAAGTGACAACAGGCAAAAGATAAAGGCTTTCGCAAGCAAACAAAAATTCCAGAGTGTGGGAGGCCTACGAGAAAGACATGTACACTGGCCCGCATGCCTTTAATTCCTTCTCCGAGCGCTGGTTTCTTGTTGAAACGTTGCAGAATGTAGCGCGGCAATTTATTGCTAAATATACGTGTTCCGTGTGCCGGTGACGGGAGTATCTGAATTTTTCTTTTAGCAGCAAAAATTTTAAATTTAGCGCTGCTTTTTGTGGAAGATTCCTAATGGTCAGTTACTTCACCTGTGCGCTTGCAACATTTTTTTTTTACCACTTTGCGGAACTCTGCATATGTCATAAATCGCGAAAGGCTTTCTTTTTTATATGATCGCAGCATTTCTATCATTTCAGGCACATAAAATGCTTAAATTTCGCCGATACATGAAATTACAAATTTCTTAGTGCTATAACCATGAACTCGATATCACAGATTAACGCTGAGCTGTTTGACCGAGTGTGATTGTTTCCGCTGGAAACAAATGAGAGCCTTAAGAATCACCAGTGGGTGCCTTGGGAGTTAGCTTTCCCCATTTTAGCCTTGCCTGGAGATTTCATGAAGTCCTGAATCTGCAGATCTTATCAACGGACATATAGGCGACCTCGGTTGGTAGGTGGTGCTTTTTAAATCGCATTGAACGAGTGGTACAGAGTAATACTTCATTGGCTTAGTCGGAAAGTGCGTGCATCTGTATTTTCCCGCTGCGTTTTGAGGAATTATCTGCTGGTAATTTTCAAGGGGGGATTTTTAGCTATTAGACGTGAGGATTTTTGCTGCTACTCGAGAACAAGCAATGCCAATGAATTACTTCTACTTTCCCAAGAATGCTGAAAATGCAGCATATCTTTAGCTAAAATTTACCAATCAACAGTGAATAGTTCTGCTGACACTGCTATAGAGTGAAATAATTAACTTTATTGTATGGAGCAATTGAACAATGCTAGTTATAGGAACGAAGCCTTTGAAATACACACAGAATGCATGACATTAGGAGGTATGTATCAACAGGCTGGTGCAGGATAAGAGTATCAGGGGTAATAATGCTCTGTGCTCGGCAGTAGGGGTAGCATGGTTGATGTTCGTGATGGTGACCGCCAGAAATCTCGCCAGCTTTCCAATGGATGCAGGAGTCCCATGGCTTTTAAAGATATGAAATGGACGGAAAAGGCACTTACAAGTCATTCCGGATAAGAACCTAATAGTATACGCCGGTCACATAGCATTCTGGCATACGCCGTTCTGCTTGCCTAACTCCATCCGCTTTTACTGCATTACCGGGTGAATGCAGTCACGCGATTCTCCAGCTTCTCTTTTGTCTTTTTTCGAAGAACTTGTATGCCCCTCGTTCAATTTTAAAACGTCCGGAGCGTCGTGGATCACCAGTGGGTCACGTCGTGTATTCATGCTGTGCGTCAGGAATACTGAGAGGAGCAATGAAGCCGTGGTACCGATCAGGTTTTATCAAAGAGACTGCAAAAACGACCGATGTCAAGTTGCTATTGCCGCCTATGCTCGGTCCCAGTAAGTTGGCCTCGCCGGAAGCTCACGGGGGGGGGAGTCACGCCGCACCGTATAAAGTTTTAAGGGTGGCCCATCGGTGCGCCACGACGCACAGGGACTGGGGCAACGAAAATCGCTGCCGCACGCCTGGACAACTACACCAGCCAAATGCAAAGTGCATGCACATTAGACCGGGAGACCGACTGCCCCAAACCACCAGTGTTGTATTTACCTGTTCCAGTGAACCAGTCATCATGAAGGCTGTCGCTTTCCTCCTTCTTGGTAAGTACGCCGGTCACCGGCATTTTTTTCTGACTTTGTGTAAAGACAAAGGCATTCCCAAGCGAAGATGTTTGCATTGAAATCAGAAACGTAAAACATATAAGCGATTCTACACTGCATAATTTATTGTCGGTGGTTATCTCGAATGCAGTGATATCAGTAACAGGTTTTGCAGATGAAGGGAAGTGGCTCTACTCTGAGCTAGTTCATTGAATATAAAGTTGAGGGTTATATTAAACTTCGCGCATGACCACGTCAAGCTTGGTTAAATGGTCACAGTGAAGGGAAAATATTATGGAGGTAAAAGCATGAAGCCGCTAGCAGTCTAGTAAAATTCAAAAATTAATGACATAGGTAAACACGTAACATTTTTCCGCGCAGAAAAACGCCAAGTTGAGACGAGACACCATTTCGGTGGCTTTCACAGTACTGCAATTATTTCATATTGAGATAACTTTCGCTGCTTAATGGAAAAACTTGTGCATGAATTGCGAATGTGTTTGAACAATTAAAAACGCAGCTCACAAAATTTCCCAACGAAATGTTTCAGATGAGGTGCCGCAAAATGCGTTCATAACGGTTCCTATTATCAGCAATGCTGCATGACCGACTCGTTCACACACAACTGGTAACGTGACGACTGCTCAAGTGAGGAGCCTTCAAAATTACATAACAACTTACCCATGAGGTTCTGCTGACAGCGCACTGCCGTAAGAGATTAGCGCAGCAGTTAAGAACAAGTCATAATTCTTGCTTCTTTGTGGCTCTGGCGCAAGCCACTGTGACCCAATTTTAGTAAGACTTTAGTTGGAAAGGGATTTTCTTTCTTCACACGAAGCTAAAGCAAGACTGACAAATCAGCTAACCCTGAAAAGGAAATACAGTGTGCTACACTCCTACGCAGCAGTGAAAAAAGCATTTCTCGCATCAGTGATGAGCACTCAACATCATTTACGTTTCAGAGAGCGCGCTGACATTACCGCGATAACAGACGCCAGTAAACAGGGAAATTCATGAGCTATTTGCTATCAAAGGCGCAACTTGATACAGTCGCGCAGAGGTGGCTACCAAACGGCGCCAGACTACTGGAATGACCAGATGCCCAGAGTTGCTGGTGTGCCATTTTACTTCCTCGCTTAACCACGCTGAAGACTGAACGCACGTTGCAGACATTTTTTACTGCCTCTGAAGAGCATAGATATATTGCGTCAGCCAGCCAATACGCAGTTGTATTTTGCCGCATTTATGCAAAGCGCAGAAGCTCCTCTCTGTTATCAAAAGGAAACTACCGCCGACGCACAGCACAGTAATGTCCTAAAGCATTGTGCGTCAGTGCGTAAACTATGTCGTCACTGCATCTTAATACTCAAAAATAGCAGGAGTTGCGACATGCAGGCCATTACGTCACTAAAAAAAGGAAAATGAATTGATCAGGTGGAGATGTTGAATTTTTATGCATTACAGAAAGTACCGTTACCGCACCGGTCGCTACGGCGATTCACTTTGAGCTCTACGCATTGTAGAGAATATCCTGTCAGCGGGCCTGCAGAGCTCATTCGTTTAAAGAATATCGGAAACCAGCTTTATTAGATTTCGGTGCAACGCTGTGAGAAAGTTAAGTTCCTTTAGAAAACGGACCGAAATATTTAATATAGGCTTGTATCGTGCGTACTGTGCTATTAAACAAGCGGCATAGTCATTATACAGAAGCGTAACTTAAGATGGGAACGAGTGAAAATCTATGATGGACTTAAAGGCGGCCATTGTTTCGCACTCTGTTGGGATATTTTTTATGCACTGCAATAAAAAAAATACCGCGAAGAGAGCTTGGCACCGGGCAGATTTGTGTGTTTCATGAGCGCATGTAAAAAAATTATGTCTTCATTATGTCCTTATATCCTCAGTAATATAAAATCATATCCTCAGTAATTATATCATCACTACGTCAGTATATCTTTTCAGAAATGAATTCCTATCATATATAGCATCATTTTTAAATTTTGTATGTATAGCTCAACACGGAAATTCGTGCTCATATTTTTTCGTTCGTGTCTGTGTGATCGCGATTGAGCATTGGGAATAAACGTCAATTTTTCACTCCTTTTCCAGCCGCCGTGGTCGCTGCCGCTCCACGGGTACGTACCTCGCTTTTTCATAATAGCGATTGTTGTTAGCGGCGTCCCAAAGCTGCCCTATATGTTAGACGTCAAAACTTTCTTGTGCACGTGCTATTTCATCAGAATATCATCTAGGTCGCCTCCTGAAGGCACGCCCTGCATAATCACATAACCTAGGTGGGCCTGGTGCACTGTCATGCAGGGGATTTTCGACAATGTACTAGACGCGCGCGTGCGCAAACAACTATGGTGAAAAGTCAGAGGCGTTGAGATAGACGGTACAGTTTGATGCAACGGGTAAGTGCCTTTCTCGCCCTTTCAGTAGACGAGAAGTGCCGTTACGGACGAGAGTTCACTTCAGAGACGAAAAAAATATTTGTGCGTTTCTGCGTGGTCAGCGAACCCCTTCAGTGGAAAGCCTGGCAGAATGCGGGGACATAGATGTTGGTTCCACTGGAACGAATACTATAGAGTACTCTATAGCGAAGGAAAGCAGACAACCTGTTTTTTTCGTGAACAGGCATCACACTTTAGTCCACGATAGTACAGCGCGGGACCGAACTTCAATCGCGTGCACCGTCGCCACATGCGCAGGCTCGCCGCCAGGCGGTCGCCCTCCCGGACGGAGTGGAGCTTCTGCTCGGCCGCGCCCTCAGCTCGTCTTTCCAGTGCCAGAGGGACGGCTACTACGCCGACCAGGAGACCGACTGCCGCGTGTTCCACGTGTGCCGCGGAGTGGCCAAGGAAGACGGCAACGTGGAGTTCGAGCACCACGCCTTCGCCTGCGGCAACCAGACCATCTTCAACCAGGCCTCCTTCACGTGCGCCTTCTCCGACGAGGCCGTGCCCTGCGCCAACGCCAAGGACTTCTTCTACCTCAACGACCACCTGTTCCAGGACAAGGACACGCCCATCCTGGGAGACGCTGACGCCGAGAAGGCCGCCGGATTCTACGCCGCCCGCGCCTACAAGGCATAAAGCGGCCAACACGACGGAGCGAATGAAGAATGAAAGGGAGTGCTTGTACAGGGATATCATTAAAGTAGACCGACATATATATGCCACGTGTGTTTATGCTTGATATTCAGAAGTGGACAACGGAAAAAAGGCGTTATCCTCACAAACTACTGTGAGAATACCATCATTTTAAAACACGCCACTTTGTAGCCTGTGAAGATGAGAATGAGATTTCTTGGCACCGTGTAAAATGTATATGTGACACTGGAATAGTCGAAGAATGCTGCCTCAAGCAAATGTTGACAAAGCGACACGCTCTGGCCTTGACGTAGATACAGCACTTCAAATTCAGATATCGGCTCCTCATCGCAAGGTTCCAGGTTCGATCCCGGCCGTGCCGGCCATATTTCGATGGGAGCGAAACACAAAATCTGCCGGGCGTTGCCTCGTCATCAGCGCACGTTCAAGAACCCCACACGTTCTTAATTAATCCGAAGCCCTCCGTTGATGGGCCCGCCAGAACACGTATGTCGCTTCGGAGCGTTAAACCCCACAATTTAAAAATCGGAACTTAATTTCTTATCTGCGCAATAAAAATACATGTACGCCATCGCAGTGTCGCTAAACAAAGGACTTTACGATAGCAGATTTGCGATAACGAACGGTGAACATGAGGTGGGCATATTTGTTGATGACTGTGAAGATTTAGAAGTTGACAAGCCCCAGTTTCATATGAAAAATGAAAGCGCAATTATCTCCATACTGCACACGAAACACACTTAACGAGAAACCAATATTTTTGCATCATTTCTGGAGGAAACAGTAAAAATGGCCTAAAACAACTTCGGAACACTAGACAAATCATATTCAGAACAATGCCTTCAAAACACAAAACACTTTTGACGTGCTGGAAATATTATGTATATGTGACCCCCTGTTGTTTGAAAACAAACTGAAATTGAACATTGGTATTGAGGAAAAGAACTGACGCGTAACTGTGTCAAATACCTCGGTGGACACCCGAACCTCGCAATGAGAGAAGGGAGGAAGGCGGTTTAAATAAGCGAGAAAGAGAGAGAGAGAGAGAACAACTTTATTTGCCACGGAAGGGTTGGGAGTTAGGGCAGGTGGGCTGAGTGTGGCCTCCAGGTGGGGGCGACGTCTTCAGCCCACGAGACGAGTGCGAGTTGTGTCTTCTTGTCTCGTCTTGCAAGAAGTTGGATCCAACTCTCCAAGGAAAGAGCTGGCAGTAAGGTTTGTGGGGGTGGGTTACCCTCACATCCCCAGAGGATGTGTGCCTGAGTGGCAAACACTCCGTGGTCGCAATTAGGACAGACGGGGTCATATTCCCCGTCAATGATGAGGTGTAGCCTAGAGTGACTGAGAATCGAATTGGTCTGCAGTCTGCGAAGCATGGTGGCTTGCGCTCGGTCGAGGTCGGGGTGGGGAGGCGGGCACAAGCGTCTTGTCTCCTTGTAGAAGTTGGTGATTTCCGCTTAGGATAGGGGGGCCTCGGCTAGAGCATCCGGGTTCGAGGGTCGGCTGCCCGGTTGGTTAGGCCTCGGGCTAAACGGCCGACCCCTTCGTTCCCAGAGTTCCCCGCGTGCGCAAGTACCCACACTAAGCTTACAGTGCGGTCGAGAGTAGGCCGCGGAGGACGTGTGCGGGTAGGTAGACAAATTGGGTTCGTCGAGAAATTTTGAATTCCTCGTTTAGAGTCACTAATAATCATGCGTATGCGGGGATCTGCGACGGCTAGCGCGATCGCGAACTCTACGGCAGCGGTGGGGTAGTGTGTGCGCACTGTGGCAGCGTTGATGAGGGATGTAGTTGGCGTGGCTACGCAGGCCACGTATGTTCTGGAGTCGCATTTCGCCACGTCCACGTACATGGCGTGTTCGTCGGTGGAGTACGTGCCGTCCAGAGCCTGGGCCTTGAGTTGGCGCCGCGTATCGTGGCGGCCGGGCAACATGTTCTTGGCCATGGGTTTGACGATCAGCCGATTATAGACTCCAGTTGGAAGAGGCGAAGTGGGGTGGATATCACCTGTAAGGCTGTTAAGACGGTCGAGAATGTAACGACCGTGTTTGGTGCGAGAAAGGCGCTGTATCGGGGCAGTCTTGTGTGCTTCGATTAGCTTTGTGAGGGTGTTGTATACCCCGAGCTGGAGCAGGCGCTGCGTGCTGGCGAACTAGGGCAGTCCCACTGCCGCCTTGTGCGCCGAGCGGATGACGCAGTTTACCGCCTCCTCATCACTGAGGCGCAGGTGGTAATAGGGAAATATGTAGACAATCCTACTAAGAAGGAAGGCTTGTGAAGGGCGGCAGAGGTCGGTCTCCCGCATGCCTCTGCGGCGAGTGGCGATGCGGCGGATGAGGCCGTTGATCTGGTGGGCGGCGGTTCGGAGGCGTTGTATGGCTTTAGAGTTCTGCGTATTGTTCGGCACCAGCATACCTAACACGCGGAGGATGGTCTGCACGGGAGGCTTGAGGTGGGGGTCGATGTGAAGTGTGATCGGGTCTTGGAGGCCTGGGATGGGTCGGCAAACCCGCCTATCCTGGATGGCTAACAGTTCGGATTTGGTGGGAGAGCAAACGAGACCGTATGCCTGCGCGAAAGCGTGGACGGTGTCGATTGCCTGTTGGAGTGAATCTTGTATCTCCCCGTCCGAGCCGGAGTTGGTCCAAAGGGAGATATCGTCGGCGTATAGTGAGAGGTTTGATATGGGGTATGGTGTCCAGAAGTGAGGGGAGGCCTCGCATATTGATGTTAAAGAAGAACGGGGACAAGACTGTTCCCTGTGGTGTCCCCCAGGTGCCCATGGTGGTTTTGTCGCTGCAGTGGTCTCCAATGTGGAGATCTGCTGTCCGGTTGTGGAGAAAGTTGGCAATATAGTTGTAGGTGCGCGTGGCTACATTCATCTGGGAGAGGTAGGTCGGTATAGATGCGTGCGACACGTTGTTGAACGCCTTACTGACGTCGAGGCCGAGAATGGTGCTGTGGCCCGGATGGGACCCGGGTCGAGTATGTCGTGTTGTATCTGCCACATGATGTCCTGGGTGGACAGTCCAGCCCGGAAGCCAATCATGGTAGGGGCAGGAGGTCCTCTTTGTCTACGTGGGTGTGAAGTCTGTGTAGAATTATGGGCTCCATAACCTTCCCCAGAGAAGACGTGAGCGAGATGGGCGGGAGGTTGCCCAGCTTTAGTCGTTTGCCTGGTTTGGGTATGAAGATTACCCTGGAATGCTCCCAGGAGTCTGGAAGGCGACCTTGATGACAGTGGTGGTTGAAAGGTCGCAAGTGCTTCGACTGAATGGTCGTCGAGGTCGCCTAGCATCTTGTTGGTGATGCGGTCGTCGCCGGCGGCCGCGGCAATCTTGATTTGGTCGAGGGCAGCGCGGACATCCGACGCCCTGGTGTCTCTGTCCATGTTTCGGTTCTTAGATCCCATGTATTCCGTTGAGATGGGTGTGTCTGTGGAGGTATTGATGTATTTCTTGATGTATTTGTCTTTCAAGGTAATGAGGAGTTTCTCGTTGGTGCCTTGAACGCGTGTATGACGCGGTTTAGATTCTTGTTGGATGCAGACTTGGCGTGGGCCGGATCAGGCCAGTGCTTGAGCAGAAACCACGTGTTCTTGCATCCCGACTACCCGCTGAGGCGGTCGCAAGTCTGGTGCCATTGCTCCTGACTGAGTCTGGCAGAGTAGGCTTCGCTCTCTCGTTCGAGGCGAGCGAGGCGAAGCTTGAGATGGCGGTTGTGTTTGCGTCAGAGCCAGTGAGCGTGGAGACGGTGCTTGGCCTCCCACATGTGCATGAGTTTAGTATCGGCGGTGGGGCCATACTCCTCCTGGGTGACCATGGAGGTGGCGTTGGCGGTGTCACGGAGCAGCGTCTCTCCCCATGTGTCAAGGTCGTTTATGGGGCTCTGCGGACGCTGAGCTCGCACGTACCGGAAAGCGTCCCAGTTGGTGTGTGCGACAGTGCGATGGGAGGCCTTGCTGTGTGTGCCAGTAAAGGTAGTGCTGAGAACATAGTGATCGTTACCTATGTTCCTACCGAGATTTTCCGAGCGCGTTTCTGGGATATCGCGGGCGAAAGTGATGTCCGGACAGCTGTCTTGCGTGACGCTGTTTCCGAAACGGGTGGGTCGTTCGGGGTCGAGGAGTAGCGTGAGACCCAGTGTCTGGGCTGTCTCCCACACCTTGGCTCCTTTGCGACCACAGGCTTTGCGGGGGTAGCCCCACTCGGCGTGCGGTGCGTTAAAGTCGCCCACTATAAGTAGCATCTCGTTCCGCGCTGCTGCACAGGCCTTGCGGCGGAGAGTGGCTATCTTAGTGCTCTTGTCACTTGGGGGGCTGTACGCGTTTAAGATGTTGAGCGGGGATTGGGTTCGGCTGTTGGGAAAGACCTGCACAAAAGTGTGCGGGACTTCGGCGTAGTGGAGATCGAGCTGATTGGCTGTGAGGTTGCGGTGTACGAGGATGGCGGTACTCGGGCGGAGATCCGGCGCCACCGGTTGGTTGTAGGCGGCATAGCTGGTGTCAGTGTACGTTTGGTGTCAGTGCACGTTTCTTGGAGCACGATAAGGGGGGGGGGGGGGTGTACATAGCCATCACTGGGCGTGCAGGGTATGCCCCAAGGCTCTCCGCTTTTTCTTGAAGCCCCTGCAGTTCCAATGCCATACCGTGATGGGCGCGCTAGCCATCGCGTTTCGTGTTGGGTTCGGGGCGCTGAGGAAGCGCTGTGGCGGTTTTGAGAGTATCGCCAGCACACGCGCGCGAGGCCGCACTCTAGGGCGCGGGAGCCGGACCAGGCGATTGAGGGCGCGGGGGGGGGCGGGGGGGGGGGGCGTGGGGGGGGGGCTGAGGTCGACCATTTGCGGGGGCGCGTAAGGCAGTCGAGACGGACGGTGAGGGTGTCGATATTGGCTGCAATGGCGGAACAGCCGTCAATGAGACAGGCATTAGTGGGCGTCAGCCGTTGCAGGGCGTCCTCTATTTTAGAAATACGAGCGTCGAGCGTCAAAAGGCATCGAGTTTGGCATCACTGTCGGAGGTGAAGGGTGGGGAAGCGTTGCGCTTAGTGCATTTGGGCTAGTCGGTGTCCATGTTGGAGTCATTGGTGTGATCGGGGTTGGAAACGCGAGCCATCTGCTGCGGTTGCGGTTTTTGGTGTGCCTGAGCGGACTCCAGGCTGCGAATTTTGACATTGGCCTGTGCCAACTTGAGCTGTAGTTGTTTGACCATGTCTGCCAGTTCCCTTACCTGCGGGTCGGCCAGTTGGCTTGTAGCTGGTGGAGGAGTCTTCCATCCGACCTGCTTGGCGGGCTTGCTCTCCGTCCTGGTCTGGGAGTTAGCCCGGGGATCCCGAGAGTGTGATGAGGAGCGGCTGCGGATGTTGTGGCTGGAGCTGCTGCTTCGCAATTGCGGGAAAAAGTAATCTCTTGGGGGTCGTTGTTAGTTGCCGCAGCCTCGGGAACGGAACTGGCGGTTATGTGGCAAGGTTCCAGAGTCAGTGTCAGCATCCGTGGATGATTGGGATGATTTGGGCCGGTTGGTGGCCACGAAACGGTATTTGCAGCTCCTTCTGCCGGTGGGATGTGGGCCTTTGCAAACGATGCACGTGGCTTGACAGGTGGGTGGTTGGCCGGCTCGTTCGGGCTCATGGGCCACGCCGCAGCGCCGGCAAGTGGGTTGGCGTGGTTGAGGGCACACGTCCGCTCTGTGGTCCAACTTGCGACAGTTGAAACACGCCTCCGGGCGCCCCTTGTAAGGGGAAACTTCGAATGTAAAGCCCAAGTACCGCATGTATCGGGAAAGTTTGTTGTTAGCGAAAGTGACGACAAAGTGTCGTGTCTGACCAATACGGCGCGAAGAAACGATGGGGAGGTCGGAGTAGCGAGCCGGAAGCTCGGCGAGGATTTCAGCGTCGCTTTCATAGCTGTAGGCCCGGTACAGAATCCCCCGCAAGGAGTTGTCCGGGGCTGGGGCATAGGCGGCACTGGTACGGCTGTGGTGTCGATCTTGATGGTTTGGACCTTGGCGTGAGACATTGCACAGGCACGGTCGGCCGTGCTGACTGTGATGGTGTTGTTAGTGGAGTGAATCGGACCTGTTCGGCAGTGACTGCCACGCGTTCGTCGACTTTGGCGGCTTCGTACATGGCAAGAGCCAGTCGTGCGTGGCTGACAGTGTGGAGGTTGAGCGTGCCCTGCGGGCGGAGGAATATCTTGAGGTCTTCCGAGGGCAGGCGGGGAAGCGGACGCTTCTTGGTCGGAGGTGGAGGGCGGCCGCGAGGCCGCGGTTTCGGGATAGCAGGTGTCGAGGCTGTAGTCTGGGCTCCAGCGGCTTGTTGGTGAATCGGAGATGGTCTTCGGCACCGGCGTTGCATCTCGAACGCCGTCTATGTGCCGTCGGATAACACCGCGGCGGTTATGTCTGTGCCTTCCACAGTGTACGGCATAGTCGAGGCGCAGTTGGGCTCGACTGCGTCGCCGCCGCAGCTGCGTGCGAACGCACCGAGGAAACGGGGCAGCTGTTAGGCTTAGCTGCCGCGCAAGCTGGCGTGGTCAAACGAAAGTGGTCGAAAATTCAAGAAAACTTGCCTGTCTGGGTCTCAAAAACACAACACCGGGTCCGGAGCGGTAGTTGTGCGTCCAGGGCAAAAAAGGTGAACGGAAGTGGCCGAGAACTCGGAATTTTGCCGGAGAAATACGGAATGCATTTGAGGTGCGTCCGTTCGCTCCGAGTGCTCGCGGCGATCTCCGTTAAAATAAGCCGCTGTGTGCTCATTTCAGTTCCGAAAAAATTTCATGAGCCAAGATTTCCTTGAAGTGATGTGACGTTTGCACAAGTGGTATTTCACTGCACTGGTACCAGCAGATGAAGCAGGCATGTCTCCTCATACCTGCCGGTATATCAGGTATACCAGATATATCTTTCGCGACGGCACCAAAGTCGTTTCTTATCCGATTCCGAACACCCACTTCGCGTAATTTCTGACGCTCGGGACGTTCATGTCGACACGTAAAAAAGTGCGGATAGCTGAGAAAATCAGTTTGCGCTAAATGTGCAAACAGCCACCTAACGTCCCAACCCGCCGCGGTGGCTCAGTGGTTATAGCGCTCGACTACTGATTCGGGGTTCCCGGGTTCAAAGCCGACCACGGAGGCTGCGTTTTTATGGAGGAAAAACGCTAAGGCGCCTGTGTGCCGCGCAATGTCAGTGCACGTTAGAGATCCCCAAGTGGTAGAAATTATTCCGTAGCCCTCTACTACGGCACCTCTTTCTTCTTTCACTTGCTCCTTTATCCCTTCCCTTACGGCGCGGTTCAGGTGTCCAACGATATATGAGACAGATAGTGCGCCATTTCCTTTCCCCCAAAACCAATTATTATTATTATTAACGTCCCCGTTTGTTCCCGCGGCTGAAGCACGCATTCCAATTCGAGTCACCATTAACTAGCCCTCCCGTCAGCGTTAACCAGATAAGGCCAGGAAGTGAGAAAACACGCTAATATCCTCGTTTCTGTTGCTTCTTGAAGCTCTGCTTTCGTTGTGAACCAAGGCTGCACTCAATAATGAGATTACGCCAAACATAGGCAATGACGCAAGAAATGAACTTATCAGAACCGGCTCTGCGAGTGGTACAGCGCGGCTCTCAATTTCATGTTTTCGCAATATACAGCGTGTTTCAACGGAGCAAGCCAGTTGCTTTTAAAAATGGACTATTCCGGATGTGAAGATCTCTTCTGAGACATAGGAATACCAATGGTGATCGGCGTCTCAAAATAGTTGAAGAATGTCAAGTAGTAAACTGTTAAACCAGATTTTAACAGTCAAACTCTAATTAGAGCTGTTGGGCACCCGATGGTAACTGGAGATTTGCAGCTGTATGAGCATTAACTGATTTTAGAATTTCGAAAACCGGAATATATGTCTGACGTTGAGGCGCAAAAAACTCTGGCCATTCTGCACATCACTCCAAGAGCGCGCGGCTGTGAAGCGCACAAAAGACTGCACACTAATTCAGATCAGTCGGCGACGTACGTATTACGTGCCCTCCATATCCCGCCAGGGCAAGGCGGCTGGAGCGGCGGCGAGCAGCCTGGGGATTTTCAGAGCTGGGCTTGTGGGAGCGGGTACGGAAAACCTTATAATGAGACTCGGCGCCGTCAATCTGGGCGTTCCATGCAAGCCATGATTGAGCCATGCAAGTAATGAAACGATGAGGAATTTACGCCAGTGACATCTCACATTCAATTTCCAGAATGTAAATCGCTAACCGCAAGAGCCCTGCAGTTTTCATTAGCCTCGCAGAGCTTTCAGCGCTGAAACAAACGACGCCAAATCCCAAAAGACCAAAGGCAAGCGAATGAAGATGGTGCCGCGGGAATACCTCTCGCATGTCATCAGGACGACCTCTGAGAGGCGGAGCTTCCGAAGATAATGTGCGCTTTCCTTTCTCTTAGGGGATCTCCATACGTACAAATCTGAGAAGGCATCTAGCTCTAAAGCGTTCTGAACATTCTGGGCGTTTTAGAAATTTAGAATTCTTACACCAGAACACAATCAAATGGAGCGTTAGAAGTCATCTTCCAGATTAGCATCCGCCTCACCCCCAATTAGAGTAAATGCAATAACATTATACTCAACTCTCGCTGCGTCAGCTCAATTACGTTTCTCTTTCAGCAGTACGCAGGGCCTTTTCTGCGATTCGACGTTCCGATGGCGCGCTCAGTCTCAGTCCGCGTTAGGCAATGGCAAATCCATCGCGGTTTGGCCTCTCGGGTCAGCAATAAATATCCGCAACCAGCTCCCCCCCTTCCATACAGAAGGTGATCGGTGCCACGAAGGGGCCAGTGCAGTACACACAGTCCTACATATAGGGCTGATGCTATTACAGTGCAGCAGCGCATCCCGTTGCGTCGTAGCCGCTTCCAGCACACAATGGAAGCTGCGGTCGTGATCCGCGTAAGAGGTTCGTCGCATTGCGGGCGCACACAATATGCTTCCTGGTGGCAACCTCCCCTTGCCGTTTCTCGAAATTCATCTTGGCAAGCAATTTGCCGGCAAAGCGACTGCCTCTTCTTTTCCACGCTGCCCGTTTTGTTCCCTCGGCCAACGTCCTGTAGCGCGCACTGCCAGCATCGCGTGAGTGATGGCAGGTCGAGACCCCGCCGCTCTGACCCTTTTTTTTTTCCTTCTCGTCAGCTGCTCTCCCTTTCCCACTCGCCGCACCGAAGCGGCGGAAGGAAAAAGCGCGGGAACAGCTGTCAGCCCGTTGGAGCTAAATCACGCGCGCACGCGGGGCACCGCTAGCGCTGAAGATTCGGCGAAGCCCGGCGTGACGCAATCCGCGCGCGCTTTCCGAGCTTGGGCCGCCTCCGTTGAGCGGCGGTCACGCGAACCTCGCGACCGCTGTGTGTAAACACACTTTCCTTTAAACGAGTTCGTGCGACCACGGACCCTCGGTGGCCTTTCGCAGGACCCCCTCTCCGCGGCACGCACTAGGCAGGGCGGCCTCCACCCAGGGAGGAGACCTGCACCCCGTAACATTGTTCTGAGCGATCGTGGTACCGATGCCAACGGCGGCCTTTGGATTGCTATCACTCACTTTCTAATAGTTAGCGCTTTTCTCTCCTTTGATCTAGGCAAAGCATGCCTGCTTCTTCGCTTTTGTCTTATTTCATCCTCGTAATATCATGTTGATTTATCTCCGGAGCCCTTCTAAAGCGTCACATGCATGAGGGGCTTCATTAGGGTTCATGGCATTCATTGCCGCTCACTGCCGGCGAGAGTTGGGGCCCGGGAATTTCGAGTTCACCTGCTTCCTATTGACAACGTAACTCGCGTGAGCCTCCGCCATGAGGCAGGCGAGGTGGCATCATCTGTGGTAATGAGATCCTCGAGAACCTGGTGTACGACAGAAAGAATATAGGAGGGGGCTGCGGGACCGCAGGGACTACAGTTAACAATTTTTTTATCGGCGTCTCGAGAGGACAAAAGGCCGCGTATGAGAAACAGTATGAGGGCATCGTCAGGAGCAATTGGTACTGTACACTGTATTGGTGCAGAGCAATTGTATTGGTACACAGCAGTTGGTACTTTACTGAACATACTTTCCTGTTGAAGGATACTTGTAGCCTGCTTTTCATCCCATGAGAGTGCCTGCTTTATGCGCTCCACACTATACTTGCTCTCCTAGCTATTTCCCTCTAGAAGTCCACATTAATGGTAACTACCTACCTGCCTTAAACATATAAATTGCAATAAGATTTGAAATGCTCCGCTGGCTATCACAAACAGTTGCTCTCACTCTAGATTGCTTAACATCGACTCGGTTTACCTCACAGTAACCTTTAGGCCAACTGCTCCCAGTATATACTGTTGTTATAGCAGGCGATCAGTAGTCGATGTGTATGAACTCAATACAGCCCATGTCCTGCTCGGATTATTTTCGATTCACTTCCAGCTAGAATATCAATAACTAGCGTTTCTTCTGCGATTCATATAAATTAACTTCTACCTTCTCAAGCTACTCTCCCAGATTTTTCATTGCGCGGCTAGCTCGGCTATCATTTGCTATTCAGGTGATATGTTTGGCATGCAATGCTTTATCCAGTGCCGCCCCGACAAGCAGCTCTTCTTCACATGAAAGTGCGCGTCTGAAACATTTTTAGAGCGCCAACTGAAATCAAGGGTCGTTGGTAAATACGCAGTCGGCTTCCACAATCCACACACCCGCGGAAATGGAAGGGGGGAGGGAAAGGGGGGGGGGGGGGGGGCGAGGGAGAAAACACAAGCTCAAACTCGCGCCTCGCGCCTCGCGGTATGCTCTTCATCGTCGAGTGGACTGCGCGCTGTCGCCACAAGACGCCACCAAACCCCTCGCAACAGCTATCGAGAAAACGTTCTCGAATCCATCAAGTTCCGTGTCGCATGTCGCCAATCGCCCTGGCTGGCGACTTCAAAAGCCGACGTCATGAAGCACAAGGAATTAGTCGACGTTGCACCGGACGACTTCACCTTTGAGATCGATCAACGCAGTCGACATCATCATGGAACGCGTGCCTCTATCTTGTCTTAAGCACGCAGCGCAGTGTGCAAGCGGTTACACATATATGCACGTATTTCCCTCACCCCAAAGAATGCATAATGAGGATGCAAGACACGGAAACGGTGGCACGGAACCAATAAATGTGACGGTCAAAAGAAATTATACGCATTGCCGTCATTAAATTGTTAACCAGAACCCATCACTGCAAAAAAAAAATACAAACAACCATTTTGTAAACGCTGCTAGCGCCAGCTGCGCGTGTACCTTTCTTCAGCTACACCAACGCTAGCGCTAGCATATTCGCAGCATCTTTAGGGTGGCCGCTCGATTTTTTTTTTTCGAGAATGTGCTTTGGACCAGCGGATGCAACGCACAACTCTGGCTCCGATGGCGCGTAGTTTACAGCCAGGCGTTTGCGGAGTGTTGATATAAGAGAGGAAAAATTGTTTTAGCAACGCTGACTCGCACAATCGCTTTCTCTTGAACAGCGGTCTCTTGTCTACAGAGCACACTTCGAAGGTGAAAAAAGAGAGGGGTATATATATATATTAACTCACTGAAATCAGCTAGTTGATGGTAGAGAGAGGGTATGCAGACGGTTTCTTGACATTCTCATATTGAGCAATGGAGGGGAAAGCCTCCGGGTGCTTCGACAAGAGGACTTGTCCTCTTGAAGTAGTGGCACGTGCCGAAGTACCCGCTTCATGGTCCTTCGCACGTGTGCGTGCGTGCGTGCCCGCGCGCTTCAAGAACAGAAAGGTCGAGTTGAGTTGAGTTGAGTGGTTATAAACTACCGGTGGGATTAGCCTTGCAGTTGCTGCCGGCAATTGCTCCACCGTAGCGACACTTAAATAGAAATCACAGAAACACTGTCCGCAAAAACCATATAGACACTCCTGAGGTCACCATGTGGAGGCCAAATCCGTGTCCTGCAGGTAAAGTAGAAGAAGGCGAGAAGCATCCCTTCTATTCGACTGGCTCCCGCGCGGGAAAACAATGTCCTGAAGAGAACTGTGAGGAACTCCTGCCTTCTTGAGGGATCCGAATAACACAGCCCGTTCCGCGTTGTACAAAGTACAGCACAAGAGGTAATGTTCTATGTCACCACACACACCACACGTTGAACACAATGGTGACAACGCTAGGCCAGTCTTATACATCCACGCCGGCGTACGAGCAGAATCCGTGCGAACGCGGTGCAGCAAAGTGGCTTGGTACCTTTTGAGACCCTTGGTCACACATGGCTGATGAGGAGAGCTCCACAAAGAACTGAAGTGGCACAACACCACATCTATGAACATTTGCTTGACTTCATGAGGGACTCCATGTACTGGAATCCCGGAGAGAGCTGTATGGGCGAGGTTGTCTGCTATCTCGTTGCCTAAGACACCTATGTGCGAGGGCACCGATTGAAAACGTATAGAGAAGCCTTTGCTATGTAGATTCTTCACCAAACGTAGGAATCTAAGACTCAAGGCATCAGTGGGGAACCCGTACTCTAACCTTTGAAGGGCAGATTTTGAATCCGTAATTATGACAGTAGGTTGAGGCGTACAACACAAGTAGCTTCTTTAGAGCTGCCTCAATGGCAACGCTTTCGGCCATTGTGGAGGACACGACTTTAGTAAAACGAACAGACCAATCATACTTCAAAGACGGCATATGAAAAGCAGCTGCACTAGATCCTCTGACCTTGTCCACAGAGCCGTCTGTAAAAATTTGAAGATGACTGGCATATTCGGTCTCAAGATGTTCTAGTACGAGCGAACGCATTGCCGCTAAAGGAGAATTCCGCTTAGCGCGAACGTGGGGAATTTTCAAGGAACAATCGAGGCTCGGAAAGGACCAAGGTGGCTTCAACGTCTTACGTCGATCTCGAAGGTCGAGACCCAGAGAACGAAGGGTATTTAAAGCCAAGTACGCCCGGGACTCAGATCTCTTTCGAAGGCGCTGTAGAAGCGCTCTCCCGGCAACAGTCTCTCTGAGGCGGCCAATTTGCAGCAAAAGTCTTTGTGAAGCGGCTAGCCGAAGAGGTTTCGATTGAGACTCATACAGTACTGCATTGTTTGGAGCAGCCTGCGGAACGCCGAGAGCCCTCCTTAGTCCGATTCTGTGCAAAACCTCAAGGCGTTCCAGCTGTGATACCGAGGGGGAAATTAAAGGGAGCTGGTACATTATGCGACTTGTCACCAGGGCATCGTGAAGCCTAATCATTGAAGCAGGATGGTTTCCCCATTGCTCACTAGCAACTCTACGAAGCACATTGAGACGCGAAGATAGTGAAGCCAAAATCGAGTCCGCAGCTCGTCGCCACTGTAGACGTGAGTCAATACTGACGCCCAAAAAACGTATGTGGTTAACCTGACGAAGGCAAGACTGGTCAAGGTCTATGCTTAGCCGCGCATACCGTCGTCCCCTACCTGGAAACAGGACGAAGCCAGATTTTTCCACCGAGAGAGTCAACCCAACACCTTGAAGGTAACTTTTAACTGAAAGCACGGCCTGTCGCGCTAATAGAGCTAAACGTTTGTGTTGATATCCGGTTAACCAAAGACAAATGTCGTCTGCATATATCGACATATGGACATGCCTACAATGTTTTTGCACTTTTGCGGGAATATCAGCCATGACAACATTAAAGAGCGTTGGGGACAGGACAATACCCTGAGGTACCCCTCGCGATACCGCCCTTTCGGAGCTCATTGTACTGCCTAACCGTACTCGAAATTTGCGATCACTGAGAAATGAGTGAATGAATCGCAGAAGATAGCCCTGTACGCCTATGACCTGCAGACTATTCAGTATTGAGCTCTGGAGGACGCTATCATAAGCCTTTGATACGTCTAGGAAAATAGCTAGTGTTGAAAGTCCAAAAGCATTCTGATGTTCAATGTGGCTTATCAAGTCCAGGACGCTATCTTGCGCGCTTAAACCTGTGCTGAATCCAGTCATGCATGTTGGTAGTGCCCTTCTATCCTCAAGCCACCAAGACAAACGCTTACTTGCCATCTTCTCCATGAGCTTAGCCACACACGACGTCAGCGATACAGGACGATACGAGGCCGCGTCTGTCATCTCTTTGCTGGCCTTCAGCAGTGGGACTACACAAGCCACCTTCCATGAAGGGGGAACGTCACCAGACTCCCACACTCGATTGAGATAGGTTAGGAGCATCTTCCGGTGTTCCATAGGCAGGTTCTGTAACATTTGATTGGTAATGCCGTCAGGACATGGTGCACAGCGGCGCCGCAAACTGCGGAACGCTGTCTGTAGTTCTCGAAGTGTGAACGGGGCATTCATAACAGACGGAGACGTAGCAGGCAGAGCGCAGGGATGAATGCCTGGTCTGGAATATACAAATGCATCCGCAAATTCCTCTGCCAAGCACACGAGATGTTTCTGCGTGCGCAATGCAAGCGCCTCGAAAGGTTTACTCGGACGAGAGCCACCAGCAAGACTGCCAACGACACGCCAAATTCTCGTTATCGGTGAGAAAACAGTCAAACTAGCGCAAAAGGATGCCCACTGGGACCTACAGAGCTTGTTCGCATGACGTCTAATGGCAGAGTTGAGCCTGTTGAAAGTTGTCTTCAAGGCTCTGTCGTCCTTCTTCCGCAACAGTTGTCACTCCGCCCTTCTGCGCGCTGCGCTGAGGTTCCTGAGTTTTAAATCCGGAGTCGGAAAATGATCAGGTAGCTTGAGCGCCGTGGTAGCAGCCATCTTAGCATAAATCATTTTGTCTGTGACATCACCGGAAACACAGGCTAAGTGCTCCCTGTATTTGTCCCAATTAACAACATGGCAAATTTTAGGACCACGCAGATGGAAGTCGGCAGTAAACACAAATATCGGGTAGTGATCACTTCCCATTCGGTCAGCTCTAGTTGACCACTGCACACGGACGTCAGGTGAATGTAAGGTTAGGTCTATAGATGTGGGTGAGGTTGGAGGCCGAAAGAAAGTGGGACTTCCGTCACTGGCCACGCACAGGTCCAAACTGTCGATGACTTCTACAAGTTGGCGTCCGCGAGGATCTGTGTTCCTGTCACCCCAGGCAGGGTGGTGGGCGTTGAAGTCACCGCAGATGATTCTGGGTGCTGGGCAGTGGTCACAAAGTTGCTGGAGGAACAAAGCCATATCGACCTTCTTCCGCGGGGACACGTATACTGATGCAATGGACAGAGTTCGGAAGGCGAGCCGAATCCTCACCGCCACTACCTCAATACTGTCGGTGCAAAGATCGGTGACGTTCAAAGCCACATGAGGAATCTCCCTTCGTATGTAAAGGGCGGCATTTTCTGCGGGAAAAGACTTTATGCTGCAATTCTTGTGGGCGACGTATCCCGGCAACGACCTCCCGCTTGGCAAGCCAGCCTCCGAGAGGGCCAGTACTGGAACACAGGTCTCTTTCAAGAACAATTTTAGTTCTGCTAATCGACTTATAATCCCAGCGCAGTTCCATTGCATGATAAACGGCACTTTTCTAGGGTTTTTAGTTACAACAGGTTGAAGAAAACTAGCCATCTAGGAGTTGAAGTGCTTTGCGAAGGCGGTGATCAAGGTCTCAAAGGAAAGCACCAGCTGTATAAAGTTCTTCAAAGTGCCAGGCTGCATCGCTTGGCTATATGAACGCTGGACATCAAACAAAACGCGTAGAAGGTCGGAGAGATTCCGGCTTTTGAGCTCCTTATTTTGCTGCACGCACTGGCGCACCACTTCGACAAAAGACGGGGACTGGGACCCACTCTTGGCCACGGTAGCTGGTGTCTGCATCTCTTTTAAGGCAAGGAGATGTCCTCCATGTTGTCGAGTCTTGCTGTGATCTGGTCGCTGAGGAACATGGACACTTTTTGCAGAAGCAGATCGAACAGCCAGCTCACCCTCCGTTGCCGACTTGCTCGGATCAGGTCGTGCAGCGACGTCGCTTGCTACCACGTCCCGAGCTTCCAACTCGAGCGCAGGGAACTCTTCATTTCCATGTATCGGCTTCTCAGTAGGTTGTGGTTTGGGGCCACTAATGAAGGACTTGCGACGGTGTAAGGCGCTTACACGGAATGTGCAGCCACTGAAACTCGCTGCATGGTCACCTCCACAATTAGCGCAAGCAAAATCTGCCTTGCACTCTTTGTAATCATGGCCCCCACCACACCGCTTGCAACGTTGATCTTTGTTGCAAACTCTCGCTACATGTCCAAAGCGTTGGCACCTGAAGCACCGGGGAGGAGTTTCAACGAACTCGTGGACTGCATGTTTGGTGAAACCAAGGTCAATTATTCCAGGGCGCTCGGTGTTGGGAGCAAACGTTAGCACAATAGAGTTTGTAGGCTTCGCTGCCCATTGTTGTTCTCCAGGCTCCACCCGGCGCATTAACCGTCGCACGTGCAGAACTCCTTGCGGTTTCAAGTAGTCAAGAAGGGCACTTTCCGAATACCACACTGGTACTCCCCTTATAACACATGTGTTAGTCATGTAGGAGTGTGGCAACCGGGCTTGAACTCGTATGCCACCGATCTGAGAGCACCGCAGAAGAATGTCTGCTTGCTCTTCCGTTGAGATATCTAGAGGAAGAGCCCCTTGCGTTGTGAAGCGACTGCGAATCGGAGCAGATCCCAGTAGTACTTTAATATCATCGAACAGCCTGATAAGGTTCCACTCTCTGAAGTCAACACCTTTCTCTTTTGACTGAACTATCACTGGGATGCCGACTGTCCGGTGCTTCCGATGACTCACCACTTTGAAGCCATCGTTGTCCATTTCCGCCATGTCAGCCACTTCCTCGTCAGAGGCGACGATAGTTGAGTCGTCCCCACTGAGCGATGATGACGCACTGCACTGCTGGACGTCCCTGATGACTGGCAGATCCCCGCCATGTGATGCCATGGCCGCCTCCGCCCCACTGGGCTCCTTCGGATGGCGCTGTCCCTTTAAGGATACCGGCGCCGGAGCTGCCGTACCCTTCCCGTAGGGACTGTACCGCCTTAAAGACGCGGCCGTCTTCCAAGGATGGAAATAAGCTAGTTAATAACTAGAAAACAAGGCAAAATTACGGAGCTGAGGTGACAACAGATCGAGCAGCGTCGTCTTCCTCTTCCTCCTCCCAGAAAGGTCGACATACACAGTACACAGTACGGCTTCTTAAAGAACAGGTCCACCGAACAAGCACTACTCAAAATTAAAGACAAAATTATCGATAATATTGAAGAGCAAAGATACACCTTGGGTTTGTTTCTTGATTTTCACAAAGCGTTTGACTGCGTACAGCATACCATTCTCCTCAATAAGTTACATGCCTACGGTGTGCGCGGAATAACCCTGGATCTCCTCACAAGCTATTTAGAAAACCGCTTACAGTATGTTCGAATAAACGAGAATTGTTCCCACAGGCTAGCCATAACCCAAGGTGTTCCGCAAGGTTCATCTTAGGACCTTTATTATTCTTAGTTTACATTAATGATAAATCCCAAATATTAAATTCACCTGATCTTGAAATGTGGGCGGACGACACGAACCTTTTTTTTAAATGCCCCTTCACTGCCTGCCCTGGAAAGTATGACCAACATTTACCTAACTAGATTACATATGTGGTTGCAGGCAAATATTCTGACCGTAACCTGAAAAATCTACCTACATTATATTTAGGCTCATCAACGTTGTTGAACGCTATGCAGTCAATTTTCATTACGGGAACACAATAATTGATAGAGTCAGCAGTCTGAAATTCCTCGGTGTCTGGTTTTCCGAGACTCTTTCTTGGAATATTCACGTTACTAACCTTATATCTGATCTAAGTAAAACAGTTGGTTGCGTTTATAGAATCTCCCATCTCCTACCTAAATGGTTGAAGTTATCTGTGTACAATGCACATTTTATTCCAAATTTTGTTATTGTTGTCTCGTCTGGGGCACTACGACCAAAAGCAATTACAATAAACTGATACTTGTACAAAAAAAGGCATTACGAGCAATCGGAGGGTATCACGGTCATCCTCAATATTTGGCTACAGCACCACTCTTTATCAAACACAGTTTGCTTAAAGCGGGTCAGGTATATTTTTATCATTTGTCCAACACATCTACAAAAACGGCCTGTATAATACCATTCCAGACAATTCATCATCACAATATAGCCTCTGAGCACATAGGAAACTAGTCCCTAGGGCGAGTACCAACTACGGGAAACAGCAAATGATCTATAAAGCACCTACCGCCCTAAATAATTTTTCGGATGATCTTGATTTTAGTGTTTCTCAAACATTTTTATGCAATAACCAAGCGCTGCTTAATGCAAAATGACATGTTAAATCCTTAAACTTTTGTGCACCGACGTTCTGACACAATCTTAGCTTACCTAATAAATACTGCCCCTTTTTGTGCTTGAACAGTATTAATACAATTGAAAAGTGTGGTGTATTTCATCTATTTGTTTTCTGTGCGCAAGCGCAGCCTGGTTTTATGTCATGTTTGTTGCTCCGCCGTGATCACGTTTCATCCAATGTGTGAGCCTCCTTCTCTTTCCTTTGTTCTGTAAAACGTTGAATGTTTGATTTGTACATGTTCAATTTTTTTTACCTCTGCGCTGTACTACAAACTGTACAAGGAAGCTGAGGCCTCGTCAGGCGCTACAGGCTTTTTGCATCAGGTTCCTTTTTCTTCGTAAGGAAGAAATAAAGTCTTGGAAGTTAAAAAACAAAAAAAAAACCTGCATATAAACAAGTCGTTTTTCCCCACCCGAATGCTGTCTTCAAACAGTCACCTCCATTTAACTTCTGGGGAAAACAAGGTCTTTTTTTTTTCAGCTTGCCAGGAAGGCAATGAACGCATGGCTCGTAAGCTTTTAAGTGGTTTAAATTTCGCTACATAAAAAAATCCTACATTGCGTCCTCCATTGGGATGAAGAATAGACGTGTATTCTTAATCGCACCCGACACCTCTTGTCACAAGATTCCTCACTCCTAGACACGCCAGGACCACGTAACCAGAGAGTGCAAGATCTTCAGTTCCCGTCCTCTTCTCTCCAGTCCACATTTCCACTGTAACTAAAGCCTAATTTGGTGGCAGCCTCTTTGGCCAAGAGATCAGCGCGGGGAGTCTTCATTTGCAGCACGCGATGGCGGCGCCCTCTACGCCTATGCACCCACAGAGAAATGAGAGCAATGGCTGGAAGAAGAAACTAGTGCGCTGGGACCTCTAGAAGCAGGCGCCTGACTTTAGAAGCAACCTTTTGTTTCATCCATTACCTTCTAAAGACTGGGAGAATTGTCAAAGGATGCCACTTGGGGGCCTGTGAAACGACAGACTGCCCGCGTCACGCAAGGGGCAAAAAACGGCCTCCCGAAGTCTGGGATGATGAGCGCGTTCACAATGGAGCCCGTTGCTCAAACGGCTGGGCGACACGATTCGACCTCGAAGCCCATGGAGCGCGGGCGGTTCGCGTCCTTTCCGCCTTCTCCCGCCGGGCCCCGAGCACCGAGGCGACGCTGCCGTGAGAAGCGGCGCGAGAAGTGGCGGAGATGCACGGGGGAGATGAGCGGCGGCGGCCGATGCCACGGTTGCCGAAGGACGCGCAAACGGCGGCGAAAGTGGACCGGTCTCGGCCGCAGCGGACGGCAATGCGACAGCGCCAAGCAGTGAGCCGGCTAGTGCGCTCGTACTCCGTGCAACTCGAGAGCGTAATAACGGACAGGTGCGCTGTTGCACGGCCGGCGACCATGGGAGTGACGTCTTGGTCGCGGGACCAGGCACTCGGCCCGCTCGCCTTCGCACGGACCGGGCCGGAATTTCGCGCACGCAGGGACAGGGGGCGTTTGAGGTGTGAACGAAGGAAAGAGGACGCACTTAAATATTAACGCGACAGCGTTAACGAGCTCGTGGCGCAGAGAAGCCGGTGTCGTCCGCGGCGTTGGCCGTGAGCGAAAAATGGCGCATCTCGGTGGGCACCTGAACCACGCCGTAAGAGAAGGAATTTTCCTTGCCTTACGGCGCGGTACGGGTGATAATAATAATAATAATAATAATTGGCTTTTGGGGAAAGGAAATGGCGCAGTATCTGTCTCATATATCGTTGGACACCTGAACCGCGCCGTAAGGGAAGGGATAAGGGAGGGAGTGAAAGAAGAAAGGAAGAATGAGGTGCCGTAGTGGAGGGCTCCGGAATAATTTCGACCACCTGGGGATCTTTAACGTGCACTGACATCGCACAGCACACGGGCGCCTTAGCGTTTTTCCTCCATAAAAACGCAGCCGCCGCGGTCTGGTTCGAACCCGGGAACTCCAGCGAGAATTTGAGATACATGCGTCATTTCCTTTCCTTAAAACCAATTTTCATTTCATTTTCCTTCTCTTACGGCCCGGTTCGGGTGTCCACCGAGATATGTGAGACAGGCGCCCTTTCCTTAAATTGTCCAACTGGCCACGCGTCTCACCGAACGGGCGATGGCGTTCCGTGCACGCCTTGGCAACGCCGCAACACTCAGTTGCGTTTCACTCTTAAAAGCGAAGCTTAAGTGTCCTCCAAATTTTCTGGAGGCGCGGGGTGCAGCTGGTCTAGTCGTCTTCTCGATGCTCTTTAACCGCCATAGAGTTAAGTAGTCTATGTCGCAGAAGTGGCTTGGCTAGCCCCATCTCAGAGTACCCGGCAGCGGTCATCGAACACACACGCGCGCAACTACAACTGTTATACTAATTCGTTAAAAGAGAGAAATAAGAGCCATCGCATCGTCAAAAACCGTAACATAAAAATGAACAAAAATAAGCAAATGATCACAAAACCACAAGTTAGTTTCTTTGTCTTTCAGTCGATCGTATAGTTTGTGAATATTTAGAGGCGTTGTTCCGTTTCTAGCATCAAAAGTCTTTCTTCGCATGCTTCCCTTCCCAAAAGGGGAGTCAACACTCACGTGGTTGACGGCACACTACACTTGACTTTAACGTGGACCATTTCAATTTTTGTTTTCTAATTTTGTGGGAATGAAAATGAGGAAATTTTTTCACCAGACGCTGATGCAGGCATGATTTTTAATGCAGTAATTTTTTTTGTCATTGGAATTATGAGCCCCGTTACTGTAATGCCAGCGCGTAGAAATCTTTCCGCCGTTTTCTACCACCTGCTTGCTTTTCTTACGAACAATGAAAAGCGAGTTGATATTTTTTCTAAATTTCAGCGTATCACAACGAGAAGAAATATATTTACAAAGGGAGAATGAGGGTTGTGCAGGGAGAGGCAACGCAAGAGACAAAGAAGGGGGCGAGAGGCCCATCGCCGGAACAAGCACTTCGTCCTTGTCGTCTTCCGCACACACGCACAGCGATTCGTCCTCGTTGTTGTCCACGCCTACGGCCATGACAACGTTCAGCGCTATGTTCTTCAGCTAGATTTATAAAGTCCAGCAGCAACCATTTATATAACTTCTAACGGGTGAAATATTGCTCCAGACTTACGCATACTCCTTACAGCACAGTAATGTTATATATGAGAAAAATGTTTTTTGTACTCCAGCACGCCAACGACAAAATATCATAGATTCACATATCTCGCAGTTTCCCTTACACAAAGCTGAAAAATACTCACAGTTCTACCATGCTTCTATTATTACAGCGACAGTGGAAGAAATACGTTCAGTTAGCCCTGAAGAACCATTGAAAAACTATTTTCTTAAGGTACATTGCCCTATACTAATTCACACATAAGTTGCTTAACTTGCTGTATAGCGATGCTGTCGCTTCGTCAACTGCAATCCCGTCGAAAGAAAACGGAAGGAAATAAGCACTAGTTCCTCACCCAAGTCACCACCATTTCAAACTTCTGATTTTGAAGGTTTTGAAAAAATTGCGTGTCGCCAACGTTTAAATCAATTTATGCAAAGTGTCGACTCATTATGGCATCAAGCATCACGACTGGCTTCTTACTATGCCTGTGGGTCGTCGCTTGCGCTGGCTCCGGACAATGCATGCAATGTCTTCACCGCCTGTGTTCTCCCCAAGTTACCTGTAAACACTTGAAATAATATAATGGAGTATGCTATTTAAAATGAGGAATTTGACTGCGAGGGCCTGTCGTAAATCATTGTACCATTGCTCAATATTGTTAGCGAGAGATATTTTGCAGAATAATTTACGTTCCCGCGAGCACCTCATTGGGTAACAAATTAAATGTGCGAAAACTGTGCGAAAAATTTACACAGCGCCTTACTGCATGGCGTAAAAATTTTTTTGAAGATATTTAAATGGTTTGTACGGACTACGGATATAAAGTGCGCACTGTTGCTCTTCATGCCTTAGAAATAGTAGGTCATTGTGCTGTGATTTCTAAAAATCTCATGTCACTTAAAGGTGCACTAACGAGGAATCTGAACTCATCTTTTCACCGCGAGAATTCTATCTGCACGTTCAGGGCATTCTTAGAAACTTCAAATTATTATCCTGTGCGGCCGATTGCCCTAACTAAATCGGATTAAACGTCCCGGTTCCCGCCTTTTTTTTAACTGAACGCGGTAGGTAGGCGGAGTCAACGAACGCGTGGAGAGCCTTTCAGCCAGTCCAGGGCGGCTTCGCTTTCGCCTTTATTTTGTTTTTTAGGTTTCTGTTAATAAACAGTTT